>NW_028186668.1:4658298-4693193 GCF_003343005.1 Rhea americana
TGATTACAGAATTCTGTGCTTAACTTGTTAGGGATTTGGGGAATAAGGACTGTTAGAGTGATATACCTGATTATGTTATGAGACAAGTTTGTTTCTTTTAAGATAAATTTCTAGATTTACGGTGAGCTCTTGTTAGAGGTTATTCTTGTTTGGGGACTATAAGTAGTTTTAAGGTTTCTCAGTGTGAAAAGAGGCCTTGATAAAGTAGAAGCAGCAACCAAGAAAAAAGGTGGTGGGTGAAATAAAGGGATGAKGAAGTATGACCTAAAAAGGTAATTAAAGGAAGTCATTATGCACATATTTATTTTAAGAAAAAAAAGGTAATATAAATTGCAATTATATAATTATTGTGTAAGTTCTGGATGGTAATATGGAGGAAGAGTGTACTAGAAGTGTATACATAAGAATAGTAATATAGATCTTAAATCTTTCTACAGTGGATGTTGGAATGATAAGCAAATATTGAGATTTCTTACTAGAATTGCTAATAGGTAAGTTAATGAGTCAGAGCAATCAAGAAGTATAACAAATGATCARCATAAAACCAGTGTGAGAGGAATGAAGTTCATGTTTCCAGGAGGGTTCTGCTATCGCTTGTATCCTTTCTGAATATACTGATATTCCCATTTGGGCTGATGTACTCATGCAGGACTTCCTTGAAACTTGGTTTACATTTCTGTATAGTAAAATAGCTATTTTTAACCCACAGCAGTTTATCATAGTACTGAAAAAAAATGAGTTTGTGTTGTGTGTGTGTGTGTGCGCTTGAGGAAAGGAAACTCCTTCAGCTGACACTGTACCAATAAAGAATGGCCTTCATTTAAAACTTGTCTGCTTGTTTGGCATGGTTAGATCTTGAGCTAAAGTTACTGGAGTCTGCTGTTTTCTATGGTCCTCTCCAGATGTGAGACCAGCTTTGATACCTTCTGAATTTTATGTTCAGGAGGTGATGGTGGCTTGTGTTTTAAATTTCATTGTACTGGCCTCACTCAGTCATACTGTTGTATTTACTAATTTTTTGTGGTATCAAGAAGTCAGAAATATCTTTGATACTGTATGTGAGAAGGCACTATCTTGGTCTCAGCTTGATGCAGTATTTAGAAGGAGTCAACCTTGTGTTACGTTTCAAGTGATATRGAGGTGTATTATGGTTGTGGACACATGTAGTCCTGACAGATGAGTGTATTTAACARAACATCCTTCCTGATGTAAYGTGTAATCAGAGGATGCAGTGTCAYGCATTGCCACCTTAACTTCCAATGACTTCYAGTGCACTTTTGTGCTAAGCTTTCACATTCAGACAGAACTGTGTGCTCAGGGCTGCAGGTCTGTTTACTCTCGGTTTAAGCATTATTTTGTTTGGTAAACTGCTTCATAGAAATAAGTGAATTTATTGTGAAATAGTGCTTATGCATGCACAGAACTTAAGTTATGGTAAATTAAGCTACTGGTACTGCAGGCAACTYTTTCTGCATACAGTCCTATGTTTTAAGGAGAAAGACAGAACTATAAGTCAGTATGAGTAAAGCTACAGTGAGCACATGGCTGTATTGGCAAATGCTTTTTTCCTGTAAGTTCAACCAAGGCTTTGCTCTTTGTGAACTTCCTTGTTCTCAGGGCTAGCAAGAGACTGCAGCAGTTTGTTAAACTAGAGATAAGCGAAAATAATTAATACTAGATGTTGGAACTGGTAGATCATTAACTCTTCAGTACTGACATTTTTCTGCTGCTGAGCTCTTTAGAAAATGATATATAATATATATATATATATATTTCCTTAGATAAAGGTAATTAAAGGGTGAAGTAAGATCAGTCAGTGCATGATCAGCACACAGAAGGTAGGAGCCAACTATGCGGCTTCTGCTTTTCTCTTTATATGACAAAATAGATGTGTGTGTGTGTGTGTGTGTGTGTGTGTGTGTTTCCTTTTTTTTTCCCCCTTTTTTTCCAGCCCAGCTCGGGGCAGGATGCGGCCCCAAGGGGGAGGCGCCCCTTTCCCTCAGCGCAGGGCCGACGAGGGCAGCTCCCCCGGCGGCGGCAGCAGCAGGCGGGGCTGTGCCCCCGCCTCAGCCCGGGCTCCCCTTCCCAAATAGCCGATGGTGCCTTAAAACCTCTTTAGGAGTTTCCACGCAGAGCTGATCGGCCGGGCCCGGGCAGGCTGCGCCGCGGGGCCGAGCCGAGGGGAGCGGAGCGGAGCGGAGCGGGCCGGGGCGCCGCCGCGGCGTCGTCCATCTGCCTGCCCTGTCACGCCATTTCCTGTGCTCCGTGTTTACTTCCCGGTTCAGCCGCCTGCGGAGGGAGCGCTCGGCGCCGCCGCCTGCGGAGGGAGCGGAGCGGGAGCAGGAGCGGGAGGTGAGGGCGGCGCGTTGCGTTGCGTTGCGTTGCGGGGAGGCGCGGCCGGGGGCGCCGCGCCCCGCGCTGAGCCGGCCGCCTCTTGTCTTCCAGGTGTACCCGGAGCCGCGCACGGAGGGCGAGTGCCTGAGCAACATCCGCGAGTTCCTGCGCGGCTGCGGCGCCTCCCTCCGCCTCGAGGTGAGTCGGGGCGGAGGGGAGGGGGCGCTGGGGCGGCGGCGCTGCGCTGCCTTTGTGGCAGGGGCGCGCGGCGGCGGGCGGCGGTTGACAAGATGGTGGCAGCCGCCCCTCCCCTGGGTGCGGGCCTTGGGGAGGGGGGAAGGGAGCGGGGTCAGTCCCCCGCGTGGGGCTGCGGCGGTCGCCCGTGGGCCGCCGGCGTGGGCTGCTCGGGCCGGGGGAGCCCCGTGTGGAGCCGGGCCCGGCTGCGGCCGGGGGTCTGCTGGCAGCGTGGATATAAAATTACTCAAAGCGAGGGCCCGGTTGTGCCGCGCCTGATGCTGCGTTCAGTGTCTTTATCGATAAAGAGCCAGGTGGCGTTGCCCCTTCCCTGCCCCCCCCCCCAAAAAAAAGGGGAAAAAAATCAAAAAAAGCGCTGCCAGGACTCGGTTCAGGGGCATGATTTGTATGCGGCTTTGTTGCCGTGCAATTAAAAACTTCTCTTTTYTGCTGAAACGGATTCCTAGTAATAAACGTATAATTGTACTCACCTCACCTGTACAGCTACTTCTGAGGTGCTGCAGTTGTCTTAYGGAAATCAGGTTGATAACAACCAAATGAAGGGAAATTCCTGTTGGAAAATATTATGTGGGGTATCTGTTCTTTATGTTATATAAAGACCCAGCAAACTGCCATATTGCCCAAATATCCTTTCTCAGGATTGCAGTTATCTAATCATCTATTTCAAATGTATTTGGCTATAGCAAATGTATGCTGATGCCTCACTTACTTGGAGGAAGGGAAGAACTGCTGTAATAATAAAAAAGATCAACTTCTCTGTACTAGAAAGTGAGTGGTATTGTATTTTAAGTTAAGGCTTTTTTGGGTGGAAGAGATGGTTTCTAGTGCTTCTGTAAATAAATTAGTGTAGCATTGTCTTAATTAGTTGTCAGGTCCTTTCAGCATCTTTGGTCTTGCTTGTAATTTTGCTAGGCAATAACAGAATATCATTAAAAAGACTGATTGCTTTCTTGAGGCCCCGGAACAGTGAAGTATCATTAGCGAAAATAATGATACTTACAGGGCTTGCATTTAGTCTTAGGCTCCATCATGGAGAAAGACATCTTAAAGGCATCTTCCAACACTGTTCTTCAYGAAATAAGACTTTATACCCGTATCTGCCTTTCTCTTTTTCCCATACAAAGCAAATAAAGAACAAACGAGGATCTTGGGGATTTGTTGACAGAGGAGGGAAACAAAAAGTTTTAAAAGATTCAGAAATCAGATTCTGGAATGAGCTTTGCATTATTTCAAGCATTTGACTTTGCCTTACAGCAGCTGGCTTTTGTGGCTGCCTAATGTGTTTTCCATTTATCTTTTGTAGGGCTCTGTTAAAATTTTTTATGTTCTGAAATTCATCACTTAAAACTGATCTAAAATCCAAGCAAGAGAGACGTGTGTGAGCTGGGAGGACCTTGAAATCTCACTTTGGAAATAAATTCAGTAGTGTAAATAAATGTGAAAGCAAAAGGGAAAAAATGTGTTTTTCCTYTACTCATTCCCTACAATAGGTCTCTTACTGAGGTTGAAGGTTTTTTCAATTATTACAATCTGAATAGTCATACTGCTGCAAAAACTTCTATTTTAGCCTCTCTTTTGTAGTAGAAGAAAGCTTTTGTGAGCCCTTTTGCTTACAGTGACAAGAAAGTGAAGGAAAAACGTTTTTTTTTTTTTGTCTTATTCTCAGAGCTTGAATGTTTTTGGGTATAACCAAATTGTTAACCTGGCCTCAGGGGCTTCTCAGTAAGATTGCTGGAAACTCCTTTCTTATGCGGAGGTAACTGGCTGCAGYAGCTTCCAGCTCAGCATGTTAGAACAGGAATTACTTCCAAGTTACCAGAAGAATTGAGAGGCTGGCAGGARGGGGCACACAAATGCTTGGGCTTCTGGAGAGTATTGCATGAATGTAACTTGTATATTGGCTACTCCCTGTTGTTTTCTCATTATTTTTCCAACTCCCTATATGTGTCCAAAGATGAGAGGAACGGCAACCCAGATTCAGCAGGTGAGGAGCTGGCAGGGGCCTCTTGGCCTTCGCTTATTCTGGACTCTTTCTCCCATCTCCTTTAGCAAGGTGTGAGTCAGCCCTGGTGGAACTCTGCCTTGCTCACTGTGGGAATTGGGAAGATGCCATAGCCGCTCCATGCAGCATCTGTGTAATGCTTCCTTACTCGCAGTCAGGTTTAGAAAGAGCAGTTGCTCATTTTCAAGACTGTTCGCTGTTTTTTTTCATTGGGCAAAGAGTGTCTTGGAAAACAGTRAAGGGGTCATCTTCAGAGAAAACAGTTTGGATAGTGAAGGGTTAATGATGAGCATCAGTGTTGGACAAAGTGATGGCTGTATGTGTGATTTCCTAAATAGCAGAAGCATTGGCATAATACAGCTATCAGCAGAAGCTATAGAGTGGGGCAGGGAGATGTGACCTTGTTCTGTATGTGAACGTGGTGCTTTTCCTAAGCTAAGTAGCTATTCCACAAAGTGGAGGTATGCATGGCTCTACAAGGAGAGAGAGCACTAGAGACTGGCACTGAGTCTGAATTATGTGTAGTAGTTAGGTCAGGTGGTTCCTCTGTGTATCATTCTGGGAGTGTGGTAAAAAGGCAACACTGGCTTGGTTAGCTTAAGTTCAGCGCTGCACAAATGCTTTTTGCTTCCAGATCTAAGCTGGTCATGAAAATAGTAGAACCATATTTTTACAATACTCTGTCAGAGCTACTTGCCTTACTGCAATTCTTTTTGTTCTTTATGGTTCCAGCTTTGGAGCCTTTGTTATGGCATGTTTGAAAAGTTGGTAAACTGTCATGGTTATTACAAATTTGTACAGCAGTAGATGTTTTCTTTTATGGCATCCATTTATTGGAGGACGTTAGAGGACTGCTGTCCTGCTACCCTAAAAATAGGTAGAGGTGAAGGCCTTTGTTGGTTCAGAAGTGTTAGATGTCTGAAAGTTGTTCTTATCTTTCTAACTTCTCAGATTTATTGGGAAGTGAGAGGAGGAAAATAACACATACGCAGAAGAGAGATGTCAGATCCTAACTAGAAGGATTGCTATTCCTTAAAGGAAACAGATGGGTCCTTTTTTTTTTCCCCRCCAGTGCTGCTTTTTTTATGCTTAAGTGTTCCAGAGCAAAAAGAGTGCTTAATTTGGAGCTCTCAACAGTTCTGGTAAGCTGAAGTTTAGGATGGTAATGCAAAAGAAGCTTCAAGAATTAACGCTTGGGGAACAATCTTCTATTCATTTTTATAAGGATTTGCCATAGACAGATACAAATATTTGTGATCCATCCAAAGGAAAATGTTCCAAAGACCTCAATGAAGGACTGAGTTTGCGACTCCAAAATGATTTCCCCATGTGGACACTGCTGATGTCTGCTTATAATGATTGTAGCGTGAAGTAGATYACTTCGAAGCGTCAGTGCTTGTTAAGAATGTCTATGTGGACAGGAGAGACTGTAAAATAGCAGCCTGCATTGTAAATTCACATCTTACTGCATTATTTTTTTTGAGGCAGGGAATATTTGCTCTATGCTACTCTTACTTTTTTTTTCCCTTGTTTTCCCACGCAGTGCTAATTAATATGGTTTTATCGTTGGGTAGAAAAGCATTTAAATATACTCTCTCCTAAGAAGAATGACCTATTTATCAGAACAGCTCCCTGGAGAAAGCGTACAATATAATCATTGTATGTGGTGAATTCTGTTCCAGAAGAACATGGATAAACGTGTAGTTGATATGAGACTCACTGCTGAAGTGTAGCATCCTCCATGGGAGTATGGCAGAAGTGACAAGATTCAGAAGATGATGGTCACAGAATATTTGTTCCTATGTGAGCCTTYATGAACCTGTCTGGAGTGATTCTCTTTTATATGTGTCCTGTTGCTCCAGATGCATGCTCTTTAAAAGGCCTCTAAGAATGTATGCGCTCTTTGCTCATCATTTGACCAGAGCTGCTTGATAGCTTGCAGGATCAAAAAGAAGCACTGAAGAAGTCTGTCTCATTCAACAGCAGAGAATTCTTTTAGGGAGCAGTTAAATGTAGGGTTAATGGAAGAAGAAAGGTCCAGAATAGTGTCAGTTGTCTAAAGGACAGAACACTTGAATATATCYTGCGAACAGTAATCTCGGTCCAATTTGATCAAATTCTGTGAGTAATGTCTTGCAGCAGTGCTGTCTTTTCATCAAAGACTAGATTATTGCCTTCTCAACTCAACTGCAAATCCCTAATACTATCAGATTGTATTTTGTATTTTTTGGCTGTAATACTGCCAAAATATACTGGTGAGTGAGAGACATTCTAGGACAGAAACTGGTTAGTGGAAAAAGATAGGCAAGCCATAGAGCTCAGAGCCTTTTCTGTGCCTGTCAAAGACCTACCTGCCTAGTGGATTCAGCATGATCATCTTATTACAGAGGTGACAATGCCAAAACCAGGGTTTTATTTTTACAGTAAATTAATGGAAGAAGAAATAAAATAAATTTAAGTCTTATGCTGTCTGAGAGGTTCCTGCATTTGGTTATTAGTTCCCACTGGTAAATTTCTTCTACAGGAAGGATTTGCCCTTAAGGTTCAGAACACTACTTGCAAATTTGGGGAGTGAATTCTGGAGAGTTATAGATTATATTGAGATACTCAGATGTGTCTATAATACAACTGTAGCCTGGGGGAAAAAGTTTGTAAGGGGAAACAATGTCATTCTGTTAGACCAGCTAATCTTCTGGGGGAAAGCTTGGCTGTCTCTGTCTCCTTCCCTCACCCTCCCCAGCCATATCAGGTGATCCAATAGTGCTACTGCTTTTCCTTATAAATGCTGTCTTGTATAGTAGGATTGTAGCTGTAGTGGTTTACCACTGTGGCCTTGAAAAGGTATTCCCCACCGGTTGGGTTTTGAAGATGCTACCTGTAAAAGGAAGGTGTACAGCTAAGCTGTTAGCATGGATGGACTTAGCTGACATCCGCTAGTTAGGAATAGCGAGGATTCTAGTATTGAAGAGCTTTCGGCCAATATTTTAATGACATGATAGAAATTTAATCACGCATCCACACTTYTACACCTTGTTCAGACCATTGCCTTATTCTGACAGATCTTACTTTTATGTTTGCTTCTTGATTTTATTTCAGTGGATTGTTCCTTTCACACAATCTGTGCTGCCAGATGCCTTGGCTGAATGCCTTTCTGATGCTTTGTCATAAATATCTTTCAGAATTTCTACTTTTTAAAGTTACCATCTGCTATTACCATCTACTACTTACAAACCACGCATTAGAAAGCTTGCTTTGGAGCCTGAGATCTTATTGGTAAATATTTAAATATTATTATACAAAGAATTTATGCATTTTTAATAAAAGATTAATATTGGGAAAGAGACTACAAAGGTTGCTTGCTGATTGCATTGTTTTCCTGACCTGTCAGAGGAGTTCCTGCTTTCTGTTTTCTTAAATCCTCTGCTTTCTTGCAGCTCTTTGGTGTGAAGTTCAGTGGACAAGGGATTCTTTCTATCTTTAATTAAAGATGCGTAAATTCTTTGTGCAAATTTTAATTCTTTATTAAAAGARAAAAACTTAAAGATGGAAAAGATAAAAATGTTAAGTTTTTTTCTTTTACTGAAGATACAAGTCTAACTACTGTAGTCTACCCTTCCATTTCTGTCTCCTTCTTGATCGCTTAATCTTAAGAGTTCTGAAAATAAATGTTGCATGTGGTTCTCTRGTCTTCTCTTTCTAGTCTGTTTTGCCCATCATAAATAATTGTGAAGCACACCTGGATTGAATGATTGGAAGGTTTATTTTAGCACATTTTGGAATAACAAAGATAGGAAGATCCTATTACTTGAATATTTACATTAATTTTTAGAGTGGTTTCCTTTTACATGGGATGAAAGATTCTTAAACTGTGCAATAAGAAATTCAGGTCTGTGATTGTGTTTAATGTTTTTACCAATTCTTTAAAATCTTGTTGAAGAGAAGGCCTTGATTGTTACCTTGTCATGAATGTCTCTCAAATAGCACAGCAGAAATTACTTATTTTTGAAGGTTGCTCTGTTCCTCATCCAGTATACCATGCACGCCTGGTGTCATGGTAGCTGAGGACATGACATACGGAGAGGCAGGAACATACCATGTTGAACAGGGAGGAGTGGTAGTATCATAAGCTGTTATTGCTTTATCTCATAAATCCACAATCTAAAATAAGAAAGTGCACGATACAGCATTCCAGATCCTAACACTGTTCCCTATCACTTAAACCTTCCTTCTGCTCCCATGAGAATTTAACTTTTTGTGATTCTGCCAAACTTGTTGCATCACCAGTAATGTTTTGTTGTGCTATGACTTCTAAAAATGAGTCTGCTGGCTTTCATTAAAGAGGAGGACTGATTCTCCTCATTGATGTACATGATCAAAAGCACCTGATACTGCATAATGTTTAAAAGGCTGAAAAAAATAAAACTATTCCTAAAAAAAAAAAAAAAAAAGGATGGTTGGAGAATGTGCTAGGATTTTTGGCTGCTGAAGGGCTTCATTCAGTATTTCTTGAGTAAAAAAATTATTCTGAAGTTTTTAACTGGACCATAAATATTGTCATGCCTGCCAATTCTTACGTATTACACGCTGATATAACACTTAAAACACAAAAATGCTTTGTGTGTGTGCATATGCGTACGTACAGACCCTGTGTGGCACGGTGAATCTGCCAAGAGTGTAGAGTCAGTTGTCTACACTGTGTGGACTGTAGATCTGACTGCRTATGTGGGGTGTCTAGGATGTCAAACTACATCCAGAATGTTTCAGTTGTGTGTTGGTGAACAGTACACAAAAGGAAAGCTACAGTGATACATTGGACTTCTTCACTGTAAATATTATCTAGTACAGATATGTTCGGAGTAGTTTTGCAACCGCTGAAGCAGTTGCTGTGTGGTTTGGGAGAGATCTCTGTGAAATTGTTTTGTTTGTGGTGTTTGTATTCTTAAGATCTCCTCCCAAAATCCTCTTCTAGCGATTAAAAAGTGTATTGTACTGTTAATCTAGAATGCATGGAAGATTTTAGCATTGTATAATCTTATGCCTAACTACAGCAAATTGTTTTCACCAGAAGGGCTCAGTACTTCCTTTGATAGAAGACGAGCTAATCATGTGAGGGAGAAGTGTAGAGGCTAATAGCATCAGGAGAAAGGGGTGGGTATTGAGAGCTGGAGGGGAGGAGGTTTCTGGGCAGAGCTTCAGAGTCCCCCAGAGAGAGGATACAAAGGTTGCTTGCTGACTTGTACTGTTCTCCTGACCTGTCAGAGGAGTTTGTGCTTTCTACTTTCTTCAGCCTCCGCTGCATTGCAGCTCTCTGGTGTGAGTTCAGTGGGGCAGGGTTTGCCTGCTGGCTTTCTGAAGCATAGGAGCTGTAGCAGCTCGTGGGCAGGACCAGAGGGACCTCCTTCTCTTCTGATTTGTCTGAGTAGTGAGAAAGCTCTGCTGCAGTGATGGGAGCTTCAGGTGAGAAGGAAGCCCTCAGAGGAGGGGTGAGCTGCGTTGTCCTTCTCCTCAAGAGACCTACAGCAGGTACGGTACCTCAGCTGGTGGGAAAGGAGTACGGAGGTGGTAGCAAGCAGTATTGCACCTGCTGTGAGATGAGCATGGAGCGGTGAAGTGTGTTTTGCTAGGCAGTTCTGCATGCATGTCAGAGCCTGCCTGCCTTTCTTCTTTCACAGATTATGATTATGACCGTGTTGGTTGTTGCTGGGGGTTTTTGAAAATAATTCCTGAAGCTTACTCAGACTTTTTCTTTCCCTTCTGTTAAATACTCCTGAAGACTTGTAAGAAACTTTTCCATGGCAAATGTACTGAAAATAGAAATGCAGTTAAAGCTTGCACTCTTCTAACCACATGTATARTTAATGCAATTACCTTATTATTAGGTGTCAGGTAAATTTCCCAAGCTGATATGTATGACAGAGTGAGGACAGAGAATCTACTTCCATATAGAATATTAGAGATAGCAGYATTCTGTGCAAAGAAAATGTGTATGCTTGCAGCTCTAATGAGGGCATAGTGTTACATATTTTTAAGATATGCTTTTGGACTATAAAACGATCAATAAGGTCCTGATTGCTGTAGATCATTCTGCAGTATAGCAAGTGGCAGTGCTTGGACTCTGTGGGAACTTGCGAATTTTTTTTTTGTTGTGGCAGCAACAACTATATTACATCTTTTTTTTTTTTTTTTTTTTTTTTTTTTTTTTTTGCAAGGGAAGAATTCTAGCAGAACAGTTGGTGTGAAGATTATATAAGATCAAGACTATGCAGAAGCAAGTTCAGTTCAACAAAGCAGGCTGCTGCTTTTGCTCATTTACTGTGATACAGATTCTTCTTTTGTATTCATTTTGGACTTAAAAATCAACACAAACCACTTCAGTACCTTGAAAATGATGCAATGTCAAGTCTAGTTTTTGTATGACCCATTGATTTCTTAAATGCTTCTAGCTTTGCAACTGTTCCTGGCTTCTGCTTGCAGGCAAGTATCTTGGCATGTGTGGGAAAGGTGATGTGCACTCTGTTGTGGTGAGATGGTTCCACAGGTTTGATTTTTATAAGATGGTTTTGATGAGAGGAAAGAAGCACCTTGCTCACTTGCTCTAATTGAAAATAAAAGGCGTATTTAGTATATGTTGGTGATTTTCTCTTTTTTTTTTCCCCTTAAGGGGAGTTAGTCTCACCTTACTGTGTTCAGCTGAATGTCCAGATACCTCTAGCTCTTGCATGTTTCAGCTTGAGACCTCTCTTTCATTGTAGTTAACTGACATTTCATCAGCTACTAGGCTGGTCATGTCAGTGTTATTAAGAGCTGGAACAATATTATGCTTCTCACACAGACAGACTCAAAGATTTTTTTTTGACATTGCTAGCTTTTCCCAGATCTTTACAGCTTTAAGGAAATCCTGAATTTCTAGGTAATAAGAAAAAAATATAGCACTGAAAACCTCAGACTAGTTACTGAAAATAAGTCATCTTCAACCATGTTGCTTCARTCCACCTCCTCACCTGTATCAAAAAGTAAGCAGGCTCTAGTTGCAGGTGGCTGGGGAAGGGAAACTCAGCTGTGTAGGAAGATCATGTGATATTTCAGTAGGTGGCAGCCTCTTCTCTGGATCTGTGCAGAGCCAGCTGTGCAGCCTGATGGTGGAGGGTGGGAGAGAGGAAGTAGGAGGCAGCAGTGTCTTTCTGTCCGGGTGGTCTTGTGGGCCAAGCACAGAGACAGGATTGTGCGCACTGCCGCATTAAAAAAAAAAAAAAAAAAAAAAAAAAAAAAAAAGGTGGGGGATCTCTCCTTGGGCAGGGGCCGTCTTTCTAAAGTGGGTGCTAAGGTAATTGTGTTTCATTGCATTTTGCTGGCTGCCTTTGCTTCAGGGAAGTGGGGAGGGTTGGTTTAGGCAGCCGCGCAGCCTGCACAGCTGTGCTTCTGAGGTGCTGCAGCCCTGGAGGGGAGCAGTGTGTGGGGTGGTGCATTGCTGCTGGGGAGGGGAGTGAGGGGTTCATGGGGTAAGCTGTGCTTCATGGAGAGGCTGGGCTGCAGGCTGGTATTTAGCAATGAAAATCTGATCACCAAACCATTCTTCTATGTTAAACTTCAGCTGAAGTCTGAGGAGCTCTCAGGTTTTTAGACTGTTGTATGTTTTGTGCAGCACAGAGTGTTGCTGTATTCATCATCAAGTTGGCTGTGCTTCTTTGAATGAAGTAGAGTATTTAGAAACAATTAGCTAGCAGTTGCTTTTGAGTCTGATTTAGAGACAAAACACTAAAAACTGAGCCAAGCTTCTGCTCCAGTGCAAATCCTTGGTGTTACTTGCTTCACCAGCCCTATGCAAGGTAGAATGAAATAGTGGTACTGAAGTAATGAAAAAACAGAGGAAAAACAATACTATCAAATGTCCATTACTAGTTGATACTTTCTGTTTGTGAAGAGACTCTTCAGATTTTACTATGGTAGGATTGAGTTTTTTTCCCCTGCCCCCCATTATCTTATTTCCTGTCCACTCCCTCATGCTAATGTTCCTAAAGAAGAAAAGCATTGAAGTGGTCATCAGAGAGGAGACTGGGATGGTGTGTGGGAATGTGGTGATGATACGCGTAGCAATTTTTTAAAATATATGTTAAGTATGCTGTGAAATTGCAACCTGATCAAGTCTTCTCTATCTGATGTCCATTCTTGCTTCACAGGAACCCTTAGGTTGCACTATGTGATCATTTTAAGGAAACATTACCTGGAAGTGTCAGCAAAAGTAGTGAGACTTGTCTTTTGGGCTCAAGTAGGTGTTGCTGCTGCAAAACAAACTAGTGCCCTACTTTTAAATTATTCTTTCCTTCTTTCTCCTATCTCCTAAAAGAAAAAAAAAAAAAAAAAAAAAAAAAAGGCAAGGGTCTTTCAGTAGAATTCGTAGGGTTGGAGAAATTAAATCTAATAGTCATCAATTTTTAGGGCAATTTAAGCATGCTCAGATTTTTCCAATCAGGAATCTAATTTCTGCACTGATGGCACTACTACTGCTTTTTTTTCCATCAAGTTCCTCTCTGAAAATYGTTAAGGACAGGCTCCAGGTGTCCCAAGGCAGAGCTTCAATGTTGGTCAAAATGCTCTCCCTTCACCTACCAATCTAGCAGCAACTGGCACAACAGAGCAGAGCTTGGAGTGGCTCTGTGTGTGGCTACGTGCTAGGCAGCTTCCTCTGAAGACAAAAGAACAAATCTGAATTGAAATAGTGCAGAAATATTTAGTAGTGGGTTTATTGGTGGTTTGGTGTAACACTTACTGGTGGCGATTTTACGTGAAAGAAAGTGAGCCGATCTAGCAGGTCACTGTTGCCAAAAGAGATCTGCCTTCTCCTCTCTCTGAGCATTTTATCTTATGCTGGTTTGGATGTGTGTTGGATAGCTTCTGGAGCCARTTGGTTTAGTAAATCCACAGATATCCAACCTATTTAAAAATAAAACAAACAAAAAACCTACTCAAACCTCCTCCTACTGGGATAGTGAGCCAAATTGCCTCAGTCCAGTGTCTGAGTGCCAGCTTTGATGCAAGGGAGGAATTGGGGACACCTGTTAGGAGCGGAATTGCCTATCTCAGCAATTGTCTGGATGCTATTTGAAATCCTACTCTAATTTTGCAAGAAATGGAAAAAGATTTTTTTTTTTCACAGTCCTGTTGATGGGCTCAAACATCAGTCTATGTAAGCAGGAGGTTGGGGTGGTCTGAGAGAGGGAGGGAGTGTGCTATGCTGTGACTAGTGTCAGCTGCCATGGAAACACTCTGAGGCAGGCACCAACCAACTCAGTGTTGACTTTCCTTACATGTACTGCCTGAATATTATTTTCACTTTGTCTAGATGAATTTACCCTCTGTGCTTCATGCTTTTTTCTGATGAAGAATGAGCAGAAACACTTCTTACTTCATGTGTAGATGAACTGCCAGACTTGCAGTTCACTGTATGTTGCATGCCCCCCACCTCTGGTGGGTTAGGTTTTTCCACCAGTGTGACCCCGTGAACTGGATCTTAGTGGGTCATTTGAGTTACTGTGGCATAAAGGATGAAGCAGAGGAGGGAGTGGAGCAGGACCTTCTCTTTTGGCAGCAGTTAGCCTTCTGCATTGCCTGGCTATGTGATAGATGACACTTAAAGTGTTTGGTAATGCTAGTTTAAGGTATTGCTGCTGCCTGTTCCTCCTTAAATGTGCTTCATCTTTACTTGTGCCAGCACAAAATTTTGTTGGTCCTATTTGTGAAACAACAGGGGAACCACCCAAACCTAAAATAAAGCTTGACTGACTGACTTTTCAGCTCTTCTGCTTACCTACTTTTCAGTCTCTTCTGCAAACATGTTCAGTCAGTCAGAACAAATCAGAGAGACTGAGAATAGGGAGGGGGGAAGAGAATTTGTTCCCCTGCTGCCCCCCCCCCAACTTGTTCGCTCAATTAATGAATAAAAATGAGATAATGAGATTTGAGGGAAGGACAACTCTTAGTTCTAAAAACTTTACACAAGCAGTGCCTAGAAGTAGTTTGGTTCAAATCTGCAGACATATTTCTTTCCTTGTTTATTAAATAACTGGTTTTACATGCAAAATGTGTTGAGACTTACACTGTTTTTTGCATAGTATATATGCTTCTTTGCTATGTAGAATGCCTTTAAAAATATGCACTTAAGTGATTTCCATGTTCCATCTTAAAAGCAGCCTCGGTGCAACACCTTCAAGGTAGCCAAAATTTTCTATCGCTTGTTCAGATTCTTTGTTCTCATGTGTATTAGACTATTCAAGTGTATGGGGATACTCCCACTTAGCTATCTGACTGTGAGGTTTTGGCAAAGATTGATACTCAATGTTTAGGAAAGTGCTTGAATACATATATAAAACAAAATTATTCTAATTTAACTATTATTAGAATAGGCCATTTAAATCCATTCACCCTGCAGGCTTATTAGCAGAGTAAAGTAAAAGACAAAAAATGCATTTTCATGCCCTTTGCCTCGGGCCAGTTCTTCACCTGGGTGTCACATGAATGTTTTAGAAAAGACAACTTTCATGTATAAATAGAGCTGAGGCATTTTAGATACTTGGCAGTGAAACTGAAAGAGTAATTCTTCATTGTTAAGATACAACTATGTAGTTGTTATAATTAGTTGACTTTGATACTGTAAACTGCTGATAGTTAAATTGACCACATCTAGGTATTATTTATGGCCAAAGTTAATTAGCTGGCATAGAGGGCTCTGCTGTTTCGAAGGTGCCTGTCATTTTACTGATTTCTTTCCTGTCTGTACTTGCTTATTAAGGTGGTTTATCTTTTAATTTTTTGTTAATCTTCTTGCTGGAAGTGAGCATCTCATTTTCAACTCTCAGTATATCATCCAGGATTAAATGAGTGTTTGCAATTTTATTTATAGCTATTGTCAGTGAGTGGGAAAAAAAAATACTGATGTGCCTTTAGAGCAGTCCAAAACTGTTGGATTTCAGGAAAGAATTCTTTGAGACAGAAATGAGAGGCAATAGTGTAATAAGCTGTTTAAAAATGCAAATGCTGCAGTCTGCTTTTTGCAACCAGGGCACTCAAGAGCGTGTAGTTTGGATTTGTCTCACACAGATATAAATAAATTGTTCTGTTATTACTTAGCTTAAAAATGTGGGGTTTTTACCCTTGTTAGTGTTATGCAAGTGTTTTAGAATCAGAGCTACCATATATTAACTTCTACCCAGCAAACTTTCTTCAACTCCGCTTTTTGTCTCTAATGCTATTAAGGCTTTAACCAAACAAAAAATGTTATGCTATAACTAAAAATTCTATTTGGGGCCCCCTGTATACGTGCATTGTGATAATATGTAAATGCTCAGAGTTTTCTGTATGAACTTTGCCTGGTATCAGTTGGAAAGCACTTCCGTACTTTCTGTTGTTCGTTGTATGGTCTCGTACTTTTATTGGATATAATTTCAATTTTTACTTGAAGACATAATGACTAATTCTTGCGTGACTATTTGCTTTTTTTCCCACAATAGTACCAGATATTCACAAATGTTAACTATTTATTTCTTAAGACTGTACGGAGCTCCAGGCAAAGCATGAGTGCTAACTGCTCCTGCAGCTGTGAATGCTAACCAACCCCCTGTTTTTTGCAAATACAGTTCTTTTTGGAGCTAAATGGCAAACTTGAACTCTGTTTTGAAATTGTTTTTAATCCAGGTAAGTGAAGTGACTTGCTTCTCAGAGTGACCCTTAGAGACCTTGGAGGGTAGGAGAGCGTGCCGACTGGAAGAGGCTTGGGGCCTACGAGCTCTACGAGCAATTACTGATGCTAAAGCCAGCGCTTTGGGGGGGAAATGACCTTGTAGGCAAATCCCTGATAGATCCCTTGAYGAGTCTTGTTCTAGGCCCTGAATTGGACAGAGATCTTGAGGGAAAGGGTAGTGATTATTGTATAGTGCATATGCAGATCACCTTCAGGAGATTTTTTAGATTTTAAAAATGCTCCCTGGGACAGCGCATTGATGTGATGCATGGGAGTGGAACTGCCAGCTCTGCTACTCAACTCTCAACATGACCTGATAGTGTATTTGCTAGTGGTGGTAAGCTTACCATTCCTTGTTTGTACTGGTCTGAGAAGAAATACATATATGCTCAACTACTGTGTTTTTGTAAGTATTTGTTGATAGCAGGGGAATGGTGCGACTTGTATGCTGGGCTCTTGGCAATTGCTTCAGTTTCTCTCCACTCATGCCCCCTTCTTTTGGGTCTGTTTCCCCCCCTTCTCCAGGGGTTTTCAGTCCTGATCTTGCCTTCTATACCTTCTTCAGAGCTGTGCCATGCTGTTTGAGCTCTGCTGTCATTTCTAGAATGGCACTTCTTCTGCCTAACTTCAGCTCTCTAACGGTGATTTCCCAGGTCCTGAGACAAGTGAGTGAATATAACTAACTCCTTATGGCTGCTCAAAGGGGAAGATTGTTCTCTGTGTGCTCCTGCTGCTTACTGTAGACTAGATCTGGTGCTGGTCAGATCCCTAAATTGGCAGAGAACTACCCCATCAAAAAGCTGGATTGTCTTTTAGTTTTGATCTGATTAAGTTGCTTAGAATGAAGGGGATGATGGGCTCAAAAACTTGGAAAGGAGACGGTACCGCTTTATAGATGAGAGAGTGGTTGAGGAGGGATGGGATTTTTCCAGACTGCAGTTCTTGTAATGTCTGYATCTTCCTCTATTCCCTTGCTTTCAGGTGTTTCTGTCTCGTGGACTGCAGTTTAAGTTAGTCATGGAGGCTGCCATTGGTAGTCAGTGAGAGAGGCCTCACCAGAGGGTGGCCTGTGGTGTACAGGATGYGTGTCCCTCTGGGGTACAAAAGGAGCCAGCATAGACCCAGATACCTGAAAATCAGTTCCCTAAAGTTAGGTGGATCTTAATCTTGGATATGTCACTCTTCTGCCTCCTGGCTCCTCTGTTGTGGATCTAGCTTTGATTTCCCAGCATTTGAACTGGGCAGTTGCTTTCTCTTAAAGGCTTCCTCTTTTGATGTTTGTGACTGAACTGCATCAAAACTACAGTTCTAGGGGAAGTTCTGCTCTGTCCTGTGTAGATGGAATCCTATGGAAGTCTGTGACAAAACTAGTCTTTCTTAAGCATGTCTGTAGACCAGTTTAAAATGCAGCAGAACCAAGAATCTGATTAAAATTGGGTGGTTTTTCTTAGGGGACAATTTCCAGTGTGTATTGGAAAGAAATTTTGACAGAGAGGGAAGAGAGCCTTTTAAAAATTCTGTCCCAGTGCGAGGAGAGCTGAAGTGTTGAAGAGTGGAGTTTCCAAAGTTAAATTCTAGCAAGCATAATATTTCTATATTCTCATTTTGATAATGTCCAAATAGGAAAATTCCATTCAAAATACTAATGAATGTAATAAAGTAAAGCATGAGGCAGATGCACTGCATGAAAAATACTAGTTCAAATACCTTAAACTTTCCTAAACTTCAGATAAGAGAAATAAAAGGTTAAATAATAAAGTGTCAGTATTGATGAAATAACCAAAAGTGGTACTGCGATGTTTATGCTGACTGCAGAAATACTGCTAATCTACYGTGAAGCAGTCACCTGCTAGTACTGTTCTGGGGGTTTTGGAGGAAGAGATTTGAACTCTTTTGGGTGATGTTTTGCAAGAGCGCTCAGTGCAGGGTTGTGGTGTTTTTGCTTAACTACCGAGAGTCCTGAAACTGGATTGAATTTGATCTAACTGCTACCTGAAATTGCTCCGAAGTTTGTTTGTTTTTGGTAGAAGTTAATGCAGGTTGCAATAAGGAGTGTCCTCACTGCTTACTGAATTTAGTAGTTTTTGCTATATAAAGCTACCTAAGTGAAATAACTTATTTTCATGGCAGGGTCTACCCTCAGCTAACTGGCAGTGTTTGAAGTGAGGTATGTTGAGGTTTGTTTGAAATACTCCTATTTTTAATATTAAAATTACTTCTTTATTTTTATACATTTCTTCAACTTTTGTAGAACGTGGAGGCTTTGTAGTCCAAAAGAGGAGTCTTCAGGTGCCCTTCCTATAATTTAATGAAGGACACTAAATTCCCCTCATAACATGAAACTCTCTCCTTTGTTTTCTCGACTCTTTAAAACAGTCTTTCGAAGGAAATTCATACAAGCAGATGCAGCATGCCTTTTTGAGTCAATGAGCTGGCTTGTTTGACAGGTGAAGAACCCTTGCTCAACCAACTTGCAGAGAACACAGCTGCTAAACCACTCATTTGACGTGAGAGAGATTTAGACAGAAAGCCTTGGCCAGTAGTTAGTGCAACAGGGTGGCACTGGGGAAGAGACACCTTGCTGTTGGGAAACCCCACAGCTAYTGGGACTTTATAGGTTAAACTGTTTGGAAACCACTAACTAGATGGTCATGGAGTTTAAAGGGATGAATGGTCATAAAGCATAATTCGCATTGCTTTGATACAGTATGGAAGTTAAAGCACAGCTTTGTGTGAAGCATGTTGTAGAAACTCAGTTTTAAAAGATGGCGAAGGTGTAGATTATGATGTGAAGATCTGTGTCTAGAAGAAATTACTGTAGTAGCTTTTCTAGCTGGTAGAGCATATTGAGGAAGCTACTACTACATGATCTAAGAGCAGCTTTTGTAGCTGGGTTTGTTGTTAGGCAACCTAAAACCAACTGTATTGCAAGATAGTAAATACGAATACTGTATTACTTTATCAGATCTGCAGTATTGGGTGACATGGCAGTCTTTGTACAGAATAAGGCAGGTTATTTGAGAATACTTGCAAAGGCTCATGTAAAACAAATGTGGCTGGTCTTTCTCATTGTGCGAAATGAGTGTTTTCAGTCTGTTTATAAAAACAAATGAGAAGTGCTTTTTAATCGGCAGGATCAGTTTTTTTTGTAAACTCTTCGTGTTTGCTTTCAGATCCTCTGTCACTTCCAAGAGGTTAAAAAGAGTATACTCACCTGAATTGTATGCTGTGAGCTGTGAGATGTATTGAAAGAAAACCCAGTATTATCCTAGTTTGTATTTTTTTGTCTTTTTGATAGCTCTGCATTCTGTTATTTGCAATGTATGTAAAAGATTTTTCTCAGCTGTGAAAGAGCTTGAATTTTTCTTCTTTTTTTTTTTTTTYCCCCTGAAGTTGAGTCAACTTCTCTTCTTATGACACTGGCTTTTTGAAAGAAGATTGCTAGAGATTTTCAAGCAATTTGGAATTGTTGGAATCGCATCTTTATTTACTAAATGTTTCTGGAACATCCTATTGGAATGACTTGCTTGGCTTTTCAGCCTACTTTTAGAACTTCATATTTTATTCCATTATAGCTGCTTGTCATTTCATTTCTTTCTATTTGCAGCATCTGGTATCATTTCTTTTTCATAAGAGGAAACTGTGGGACTTTGAAAAGCTGTCAGCATTTTCAAACATTTCTTGCTAATGACTAGGAAAGAAGAGGAAACACAGTGACCTTTTAGGAGGAAAAAATTTAGACAGATGTATAAGATACTGCTGATTTTCTGTAGTGTATCGTCACTGTTCCAGATACATGGAACAAACTTAGTTTTGTATACAGAAGTTTTGATGCTTCTGAATGATAGGATTTGTTATTTTTTTAGCTATTGTTTTTGCTAAGCACAAAATCTTGTTGTAATTGCTTTCTGTTATGCTGCTCTGTGCTGCTGCAATCCTAGTCTGCATTTAAAAACTGTTACGTTGCACCCTGCCCAATGAGCAATCCCACAGTGCACACAAGCTCTCTTCAGTTGCGCCTTTGAGGCTTCAGAGTCCTTCCACTGTTTGAGCAGTTATTCAAGAGGGAGAAGCCTTTGCTTTTATTTGGTCAGTTTAATCAGCGTTTAAGACACTATTGACACTGAGCCTTTAAATGTATGACAATGTAATACCTGATAACTTCTTATCTTTAAGTTGTAGGCTGTACTTCTAGGTCTGTTTAGACATACAGGAAAGCTTCTGCCTCTTTTGTAGGTAAGTTTGATCCTAATAGCCATTACATGCTATTGCTTTAAGGAGCAAGGAAGTGAGAACACATCACCTAGGGCATCGCTGGATGTTGCACCAGTTCTTGCCATGTACAAAAACATCTTGCTTTTGAAGCAGTCTTGCCTCTCCTCTGAGGCTGAATATTTAAAGTCATTGACCTGGTTACTGTTTTTAATGCACAACCTCTTGTTTTTCTAATCTGTTTTATTCRGTTGGTACTTTTATTCTGCATTGGCATTTTCTATGTTAATACAGTGATGTATTTTGCAGATTTTGTCTCTTGTAGCAGCCCTGTTTCTGGTGCAGTGTGACTCTGGTAAGAACAGGTATCTACTCTGACCTCGCAGCTAAAAGGATGAGGTCTCAAGACTTACTGATACAGTCACATCAGGTGAAACTCCAGAGGAGGTCACTGTTTTTTTTTGTTTGTTTGTTTGTTTGTTTGTTTTTTTTGGGGGGGGTGAAGGGAAGGTGGTGTTGTGGTGGAGATAATGATCTAAACAGGGTTTATATGTGCTCTTAGTTCGACAAAATGACTGAACATTTTAGCCATTCACTCTTTCACAGTGATTTCCGTAATGAATTGTGTTTCTGAGGATGCTCTTTTCACATTTCATGTGATTCCATTGGTATCCTTTCTTCTTAGTGTTATGTAGATGACAGTTTCAGTTTTAAGTGCTTCCCCTGGGGGTTTCAGTTACTCTGGAAGCCTCATCCTTAATTCACTGTATTTAACTTTGTGTCTGGGTCTGAGAAAATTGTGAGCCTCCAGCAGAAGTCCGGTAGTATGAGCTGTCTGTAAAGACAGGGCAATGTAAAAATCCATAACTTGTTCCTGTAGACTGAGGCTGATTTTTACATACATTTAAATAACAAAAATTGTTAAATGGAAAAATACCCAATGTTAATATACCATATGAATTTTTCCCAACAGAACATTATTATTGGTATTCTATACAATAACTTAAGCATATTGTTATAGTGATGTGAAACTTTCTCTTTGCTTGTCGCCTGGTCATTATTTAAAACTAAAAATAGTTACTAGCTAATTTTGAAATAGTCCCAATTTTAGTCCATGTCAATATTTCTTGAGTGACTCGTATGTATTCAGTAATGTTAGAGTTACTGTACTTGCATCTTTTAATGGTGGATGCAGTTTGTTGCATCTTTTCTGTTGTACCTGTGGGCCACCTCTGAAAGGGAAATGCGTGTAACCGTACCATCTAGGACACAGTCCTGCCATTTCCCCAGTGTCAACATATACAGACTGTGCAACTGCAGTAAGCAGCTTCCACGAACCGATCTCCTGGAAAATAAACTGAGTAGCTTTCTATTGCTGAACTAACTCTCATCCTTTGATTGAGATCGGACCCAAGGGAAGTGTAAGGGGTTCATGTGTGGAAGGCATTGAGTTAGGACTGTCTCTTGGCAACAGGGTGCAGTTATACTGGACTAGGTTGAACACATTCTCAGACTTTTTGGCAGGTAATTTCAGTACAGTATTTTGTTTGTTGTGAAACAGTGTCTGCACCTTCCAGTATTCGGTCATTTAACTCTGCTTTTAAATTTCGTGGTAATTGCAAAATGAAGTATTTCATGTGGTTTAAAGAATTTGGAGAATAAAGGCGAATTACTGTGGCTCAAGTAGTGCCTTACTGTGTGTTTTTTTTTTTTTTTTTTGCTGTTTTTGGGGGTAATGACTAAGTTAGTATGACAGACATTTTTTGCCTAATGTGGCTTTAGAGGAAAAAAAAATGAATAATTTTTTTTTCATAGTAACTGAAGGATGACTGTGCAGGTTCAGATGAAAGGTCTATTTATTTGTTATCCTGAGAGATAATGGTCTGTAATGAATGCTTTGGGGAAAAGCATAAGAAACGATGTAAATGCACCTTGATGCTTTTTCTGATGAATCTTCCCAGCTTCTCTACAGAGACCATGGCTGAGGAGTTTCTTGAGGAGTCAGGGATAGCATCTGTATTGTTAGTAGCAGTTAAGGGACTGGCCTTTTTTTTTTTTTTTTTCCTCTTTTTTTTTTAATTGTTTTCTGAAAGCTATTTTTTGTTTTTGGGGACCTGCACAACACCCTGTGGCAATGAGTTCCATGGTTGATATGAAAACTTGCCTTCTTTTGTTTGTTCARTTGCTGTAACAACGGGTGACTTACGCTATGGGATTTATGCTATGAATGTTCTTATGCTATGGGTCTTCTCCGTATTGTGCGTGACTTTGTATGCTTCTGTATATCCAATATTCCCTTAATTCTACTGTCATCCCATACTGTCTTTCCAAGATGAATGCTTTTAGTTCATTTATTCTCTCCTTGTATGAAAGCTATTACATTAGTCAGTTTAACCAGTGTACATCTTTATACTCTTTCTTGTTCTACTGTATCTTCTTGAGAAGGTGGACTAGAGCTGTATTTAAGATGTGGAGGTATTATGGATATATGGATATAATAAGACTTGTGTATGCTATCTCTATCTTCTCCAATTGTTCCTAAAATTTTTTTGGATTTCTTGTGGCTGATCTTTGATCTAAAGTTGTTAGTTGACTATCCTTCTTTATTTGTAGGTGGGAATAGCTAATTTACAGCTCATTTTTCTGCATGTATAATTAAGAGGTGGTTTTTTCCTTTTTTGGCCTGAGGGTTGTTTTTGTATCTGTTAGCACTGGATTTCTCCTGTCCTTTTAACACATGGCTGTTCACAAACTCTGACAGTAGCTGTTTGCTGTGAGCTCAGCTTTTAACTACCTTGAACTTTGCTGAGGATACAAAGTTACTCACTTTCCCCACCCTTTCTGAAATCACACATGCCTTCTGTTGGGGAGTGCCAGTCTAAAGACAGATATTTCTAGTAATCTCTTCATAGTGAAAATAAACTCTTTGTCTGTAAGTGGTGTTTCTTAACTCTTGACTAGTTCAGTCTTTTAGAAGACTCTTTCATGTCATGATACTGTTTAAAACAACAACAGCCCTTGGTGAGGTGTCTTCCCAAAGAATATTCAGATATGGTGTGTTAACTGGACTGTCCTATGTTTACTGGCAATTGCTTCAAAGAGTTGATGAATTTTAGAAACATTAATTCTATGAAAACCATATTAATTCTTTTGTATTTTCGTATTTAAACAAAACCTACCAGTTCTGTATTACATCTTTTATCGATTTATTTGACTGAGGCATTTGCTTTACTGGTCTGTAGTTTTCCAGATCCCTTCCTTTCTCCCCTTTCTGGATCTTTAAAAGCTTGATTCATGTTTGCTGCTTATCATTGCTCAACTACTCTGGCTTTGTCAAGTACCATCTAGCATACTGTAGTTAAAATTTCAGTTTAGTATCTGAGTTTTCTTTGAACTGATATATGACTACATAACATATATCAGTTCAAAGAAAATTCAGATACAGTAACTTTAAGATMTGCCATTTAGTGTTTGTCTTGTTGTCTTTGACTCTTCTGTGTTCTAGCATCAAGATGAACCATATTTAGGGCAATGGCTTGGAGAAATACTGTATTTAAAGGAGACAGTAGTCTGCCATTTCAACACTTATGCAAATTGGAYTGTTGGAACTTAGAATCCTTACTCTTGCTACATTTAAGATAAAAAAAAAAAGTTAATTTTATTTTAAATTAGGAAAAGATAATCTCTGTTACAGGGAAGCAAACCATTATACTTAATGAATTAGATGATAGGGGTTATAGTGATGCTATGAAGATGCTGTTGGCTTCAGTGCTTAGTCAGTGACATTGGTTTGTCAGAAGTGGAAATCTATTACTAGGAATGGAATATGGAACAGAAAACACCATTATACTAGTATATAATTCCAGTGTGTGCATGGTGAACTTTTGGTGTCCGTCTTTCCCCCTCTTTCCACCTCTTCACTGGTATCAAAAACAATAAAGTAGCTTAGAGAAGAATGGTCAAGAAAATGTAAGGAAATGAGTCTGTGAGTAACATGCAAATGTTGACTCTTCTATCTAGATAAGAGAAGAGTATCTGAGGTCTGTACAGTGTCAGTAATGAGTGGCATGGAGAAGATGGAAATTTTTTTTTTGTTTGTTTCTTTTGACATAGGATCTAGGGGCTACTCAAAGAAGTGAGGAAGGAAGAATGTGGTTCACACTGTAACTAAGCCGTGGAAATCATTTTTGGAGGTATTTGTAGTATCTGAAGTTGTGTAGAGTCCAAAAGCAACTAGAGAAGTTTGGAAAATCCATCTAAGGCTTTTAAGTGTAGGTATTCCTGAGCCACAACTGCTAGGAGAAAAACTCAGTGAGGCATTATTATGTAATATTTGCCCTTTTATAGTCTCCCTAATTGGCAAATGTTAGATTCAGGTTTTTGGACTGGATATTGCCATCTGTTAGATCCAGGTTAGGCTGCTGATTTCTGTAAATACTTGTCCTGAATTCTGTAGAAAACATCCCTGGATACTGCTTGAAAGCATGTTTGGGCCTATATTAGAAATTCTTGTTGTCATGAGACGCTACTGAGGTCTGCTATGTGAGAAGCAGTTAAACCAGCAAAAAACTTAATGCTGAAACAACCTCTGCCAGTCACAGAACTGTTATAAAAGCATGTGGTAGTGTATTTAAGTCTTCATCAGAAGGTCCCAAGCTCTGGTGTCACTGTCCTATGTCAGAGCAGCATGCAGTAGCTCTTGATTCTGCCTGTGGACAAACACTTTCCTGAGCTGACAGGGCAGTGCCTCCACACAGGCCTTCACTGTTTGGTGTTGACTGCCTACATGGARATGATTAGTCTGTTATGAATCAGATGCTTCTGTACAGATACCACTGATCAGATGATGGCTGTAGCTTGCTGTGTTCAGTGCCTACTGTGGGAACTCGGCAGCTGTGTTCTGGATCAGGATGCCAGATCAGAGTGGCATTGATGAGGTGGGATACGTTGTAAGTAAGAAAATGGTTTTAGGATTCTGTTTTGTGAAGGCTGGAGCATGAGTGGTTGTGGTTTGGAGAGGGCATTGACATTAGGGCCTCTGTAAAGAGGAAGGGGATGACATGGGGTTAGAAGAACCTAGACTGTAGAGGTAAGAACACATGAATAAGAGGAAGGGAGGAATTGAGATGTGCTGCTGGGACTGACTGCTGATACTAAAACCTTTAGTGATCTTACCAGCTGGGGTACCCGAGCCCTATTCAGTACTGGGAAGAAATGTATTTGTGATGAAGGAAACCTTCTTTTTGATCCAGTCTGCACAAGGTCATTTTCCATTATTAAGCAGTCTTGTGTTGCAGAGTGGCTATGACTTCTACCTTGTTTTTCAAGGCAGGGAAGCTTGCAGTGGGATTTCTTTGCTTTGTGAGATAGACTGACCTCATAAAATATTTTGCAATTGCTGAAAATGACTGTGTCATAAATTATTTGCTCCATTTTACTTAGAAAAAATTTGATGCTGATCCTACTTTGAACACTTAAATAGGGAAGTTGATACTAGTATCACATTTTGTGTTAACTTTTCACTATATCACCTGTCAGCTGGTAGATCAGAACTGTAAAATTCTTGAAATAGCCAGTTTCTTCGGAAAGTTACCCTTACTTTGCTCGGCCTTTGTCCCTGGCAGTACAGTGAACAAGCATAACTGGTGCAGGTTTCATTTTTGGAGATGTTTGTAATCTACCAGAAACTGTCATCTGTTAATACTCGGATTATTTTTCTGTTATTCCAATAAAATGTGAATTTCTTAGAAAAAAATATTACTAAATATCAGCATGATTTTTGGATTACTGTTATTGAGGGTATATGTATGTCGATTTTAGCTGATTTTTTCACTATTGGAAAAATATCTGAAGTGCTATGACATTTCCCCACACCCAAAATGAAACTTCTTGCTTTGATAGACGAGATGCCTCACTCCCATGCATTAACTCTGGTAACAGTCTGATCCTATATTGAGCTGATCTAGCTCAGTAAAGATGCAGCAAATGTTCTGCTTCTTGCTGGTTACATTTTCTTCCAGTTTAGCTACAACTGGTTTGCTGTSTGGGTTAAAGGAAGCCCTGAGGTACGTGAGTGTAAGGGGGCGTGGGAGCGCTTGGCTAGGAGGAGCAGATAAGGAAGGTTCCTCGCCTGGATTGTTATGAGTTTAGATTTATCCTGAAAGCTTGTCCTGGTTTGCGGGCTTGTGAGCCCTGAGCAGGAATGGTTTACCTGGATGTGTTGCATTTCTTGCCCYTAGGTGCCTGCCTCACCCTTTATTAGGGGTGACTCAGCTGCTTGYCTAGCAGCTGCTGGATGGCCTCAAGTTACAGGCTGTTGTATTAAATSTGATTCAGTTTTCAGGGTTCCTCACCTTAAGGTGTGTGGCTTTGTAGCTGCTCAGCTGCTGTTCAGGCGGCTAAACCACCCTTGTGACAGGAGCGGTTTCTTTGAGAGGCAGAGCAGGTGGTGGTGGGASTTGCCACAGCTGTCGCTGCTCCTGAACCCGGTCCTGTGCCTGTGCTTTCAAAAACTTTCAAATATATTTTTATAAATGATGGATGATCCTGGTTCACATTTTTGTGGGTGCCTGGAAGACGGAGAGATCTAGTCCCTTGGCTGCTTTTTAACAGTATTTGTACTTGCTAAAATCAAAATTGGAAGGTATGAATAGAAAGGGTCCACTTTGGAATAGCTGTAACTCAGAGTGTGCATGCAATTTTCAACTCTTTAGTAGTTCTAAAATGAAAATATTAAGAGCAAATTCACTCTGATTCAATTGAAACTTGAATTCTCAGTTTTGGGTGCTTGTTCACTTCTGCTGTTTATTCTGGAGTTACTTGTTTCCAGCTGGTGGTTCTAAATGAAAGCTTCAGCAGCTATATAGAAATTCWGTACCCATTATTCTTGGTTAGTTTTTGGCACTTTTAACAGTATGTTCAGGAAGCAATTAAGATCTCTGATAAACGCCCTTTTAGCAGAAGGGTGTAACACTCATTTTGTATTGTTGTTCTTGCATTTCTAAGTGATCTTTATTTCCCCCCACTCTGAGCCTCCCCCACCCCTGACTTGTGTGCTCTAACCCTAGTCAAATTCTGACCTGGACCAGAAATCTGAAAATGCCAGTTCTCCTTCACAGTCTTCCTGCTTATACTGAATTCTACAAACATTTTCCTGTTTTCACAGTTCATATATCTGTGGGGAAAAAAAAAAAGCACACATGCACCAAAATGTGAGTCTTTTCAACATGGTGGTAAACAGTGGCCAAATCCAGTGTGTGTTTGAGGGACTGTCAGYGGGACTGTGTGTGTGTGACTCCTGCCTTGTCTGTTGTTTCTTCTCCTCTGATACTGGACGTATGCAYCATCTGATCCATATTCATTTGTTCCGGATCAAGCATGAGCATGTGATAGCATTTAAGTTGTGGTCAGAGCACGTGATACTACAGCAGAACAGCCAGCGGGAGGCTATTTTAAGAGGGCAGATAATAATTGATACATAGTACAATCTCTTTGCAGTAAGATTACTATTTCTCCCCTCCCTCACACACACACTTTRTATACATCTGTCTTCCTGAACACTGCTGTTTAAAACAAAATTCTCTCTCTCGGCAACCTTACTGTGTGTCTGTGGTATTTTGCTTGTGACTTAAAGTGATACTTGGCTTCTGTTATCTCTGTTTTATAAGTGTGCCTATTTAGGTCTCAAATAAATTTGTTCTACTTTTTTTTTTCCAAGTGATTGAGGATGTAATGTAAGAATGTATCTTTTTTAACTTAATTTTTCTCTGTCCCCTTCCTCTCACTATATACAGTATGGCTTTTTAAACTGCATTAGTACTTCAGATATTAATTCTGAAATGCTGACAGAACACAGATTTATGCTGAAATCAATTATGGCAAACCCTCGTTGCTGTGTTTTTTAGGTAAAAGTAAGGAGAGGATGTGTAGTACTTTATTTCAGAAACTAAATCTAAGTACTCTGAACTGGGGATTCTCATTTTCTAGTGTTTGAAATCTAGTTGCAAGTTCTATAAATATGTCAACATCCTTGTATCCAATACTTGATTTGTTCTGTKCCTTTAAAAATTTCTGTGCATCATTACTGAATTCAACAAAGAGCAATTTGTAGAACTGCGCAGAGAAGYGCACTTCGATGCTGAACGCTTATGTTGAAGACAAGCTTGGCGAATGCAATCAGCAGGACGAGTTCTCTCTGTTCTTCAGGCTGGCTGGATAGTCTGGTTCTGTAATCTTCAGTGACTGTAACTGTTGGTRTCTTGTCCTTCTGATTTCTGATGTGATTGAATGTGATCTGCTTGAAGTCGGACTTCATTTTCATTCCTCTTGATATTTTCAGGTATTAGCAAGACTTGCTGGTCCAGTTTTTGAAAGTTCAGAGCCATTTTTTGCTTTGTTCTCTTTTGAAAGCTGGTTTCTAACTTGTTTTTCCTGATATGTTTTTATACAAATACATGCCAGGAAAAAATTGTGAATCTATGAAAATGTATGTAGCCATAATGTATGGGTTGCTAAGTACTCTGGATTCATTTACTTGTTTATATTTTAAGGCAGGAAACAGTTTACTGATTTTTTTTGGAATGACTTTGCTTTTAGTTACGACAATATCTGTAAATCACAAAGAGGAAGGTGCATCTCTGCCTATGAAATTCAGCTAATACATCAGGATGTAGCAGACATCCTCTAAACTACTGTTACAAAGAATTACAAAGAACTTTCTTCTGTGCTACTACTCCTTGGTGATGTTAAATGGAATGAGTGGAAAGATAAGTGCCCAAGAGGGATCTGAATTAGYAGAACCCCCCTGATATGAAGGGTGAGCCTTCTAAAAGTATGATTTACTACTGTGATTTAAGAGGAGAGAGGAAAAAAAAAGTGCAGCCACTCAAGTGACCAGCCACTCCAATGATTGCTTTCATTCACATCTGTCAGGGACTGCAGTCTTGTAAATACCACCAGACACTTTTGTTATAGGTGTCCCATAAATTTAGACTAAAAGCTCTTGTTTCTTTTTCTTTTTCTTTTCTTTTCCTTTTTTTTTTTTTTTTTTTTTTTGTAATTACAAATTACTTAGAAACTAATTACAAGCATTATCATACCAAGGCCTAAAAAAATCGACTGTTTTCTGCTATGTTAATCTTTAATAGGCTACTCCTGCAAGAAAAAATTGTCTTCATGAGCATAACTAGTATTCTCTGAGTCAAAAGCACAATCCTTGAACAGATGTTAGCRTTGTTTGTGGAAAAAGCAACAACTAGAAACTGCCTTTGCTTTCTGCTGCTCAATGTTTCTTGAGAATGTCTCCTGTTAGGAGTTGTGGGTTTTGTTGGTTTTGTTTTTATTTTGAAGTTTGGGCATGACCTTTTTATTAACTCTCGCGCTGTCTCCAATCCCAGTTACAGTTTTGGCTTCTAGTCTGCTTGCATCCCTTAGTACTTAAATTTGTCATTTGTGGTGTCTAAAAGAAACAATATGAAAGCYGGAGCCTTTATTTAGCAAGAGATTATTGACACATTGCAATTTATGTTTATTGTAAAATCTGTGCTGATAAAGGCTGCAGAAATATCCTTTTTTTCATTACATGCTCAGATGAGATAGTCATTACCATTAAAAAAAAAAAACAAAACCAAAAAAAAAACCTTGTGATGCTCTTGAGCAGCTTATTGGTTTCTTGTGAAGCAGATCTGTGAGTGCAGACTTCAGCTTTGACTTCTGGAACATTGTTCTGGTACTGGACTAGCTTGGTGGATAGTAGAAGACCCAGTGGAACAYATTAGCAAGTTTAGAAAAATCATATAACTTTAGTTAACTGGGCATCTGGTCTTGATCATCAGAATGTATTGTTGTGTATAGCAGGCCTTCGTCTGAGCAGATGGCCATCACAGACATAGACCCTTACTTTGGGATATAAAGGAATCTGTACTTCAGTTAGTGATAGTATTTTCCTACAATTTTTATGCTATTTCTAAACTTATTCAGRCATCTTTGGTTCTTTCATTCCTAGGACCTGGACCATTGGGAGAAGGATAAGGTAGACTTCATAGGTGTCATTTTCAGAAAGTAAAGCTACTTACAATTCAGAACAAACTATTTGCTTTTGCATGTTTTTTCTCTTGTGGTTTTCCCCAGAGCATGCAACTATTTAACTATGTACTTATTTGTTAGATGTGGTGGCAGTCTGTTGTGATTTTATGTGCTTATTAGCCAAAAATTAATTTACTACACCTGGAGAATTCTGGCAAGCCTGCTATCCTGACGTGTTCCAAGGGAACATCATTAGTTACCACTTGCACTCAGCACTGATTTATTTATTTATTTWTGGAGTTTTTAAAAATGCATTTAATGAAGGAAAGGGAATGCGGAATTATCTGTCCTTTCCCTGAAGCCTTTATGATCACCAGTAACTATTATTCTATCASTTTATAAACTCAGTGGGATCTGTTAATTTTGTGACTTACCTTTCCAAACAGGTAAATAGGATGCAAAGGCAAACAGGATGGTAAAAAACAAAAAACCCAGGATGGTTAAAAAAAGAAAAGGCAAAAAAAGAATAAACCCCAACACTGAATTAGTATTTAAGACCTTTCAACATGAATATTTATTTTACTTAGATCTCACAAGTTAAGGAGTGGTTTTATCATTATCACTGAATGCTTACCAGAGTTGCAGGAAGAGGGACTGATTGATAACCTGATTGGCAATCAATRATGTAAATCTGTAGCAGAGCACTGYTGTGTTTCAAATGTGTACTTTTTTTTTTTTAATGACCGTTTAGATACAGAATTTCAAAAGCATTTTTGGCCTGGATTTCCCCATATGTTACCTCTTTTCTAAAAGTGGCTTACATAGTTCCACTCTCCAWCATCTTTGAAAGGTCGTGGAGAACTGGAGAGGTGCCTGAGGACTGGAAGAAAGCCAACATCACTCCAGTCTTCAAGAAGGAGGACCCAGGCAACTATAGRSCGRTCAGYCTCACCTCCATCCCTGGAAAGGTGATGGAACAGCTCACTCTGGATGTCATCTCCAGACATAGGGAGGAAAAGAAGGTGATCRGGAGTAGCCAGCATGGATTCACCACGGGGAAATCTTGCTTAACCAATCTGATARCCTTCTCTGATGGAATGACWGGCTGGGTAGATGAGGGCAGAGCAGTGGACGTTGTGTACCTTGASTTCAGCAAGGCTGTCTCCCATAACATCCTCCTAGATAAGCTCAGGAAATGTGGGTTAGACGAATGGACAGTGAGGTGGATTGAGAAYTGGCTGAAAGGCAGAGCTCAGAGGGTYGTCATCAGTGGYRTGGAGTCYAGTTGGAGGCCTGTGGCTAGTGGWGTCCCCCAGGGCTCAGGACTGGGCCCCMTCCTGTTCAACTTCTTCATCAAYGACCTGGATGAAGGGACAGAGTGCCTCCTCAGCAAGTTTGCTGAGGATACCAAGCTGGGAGGAGTGGCTGATACACCWGAGGGCTGTGCTRCCATTCCGAGAGACCTGGACAGGCTGGAGAGYTGGGYRGAGARGAACCTCCTGAGGTTCARCMAGRGCAAGTGCAGAGTCCTGYACCTGGGGAGAAATAACCCGAGGCACTAGTRCAAGCTGGGGGTGACCTTCTRGAGGGAAGCTCTGCAGAGAAGTGCTGGTGGATGAGAGCTTGACCAYGAGCCAGCAATGTGACCTTGTGGCCAAGAAGGCCAATGGTCTCCTGGGGTGCATTAGGGAGAGTGTTGCCAGCAGGTGGAGGGAGGTGATCCTGMCCCTCTCCTCAGCCCTGGGRAGGCCTCATCTAAAGCACTACATCMAGTTCTGGGCTCCCCYGGACGAGAGAGACATGGAGCTACTGSAGAGAGTCCGGTGTAGAGCTACGAGGGTGATCAGAGGGYTGGAGCAYCTGCCCTGTGAGGAACGAGTGTGAGAGCTGGGCCTCTTCMGCCTGGGGAAGAGAAGACYGAGGGGGGATCTTATCAATGYGTATAAGGACCTGAAGGGAGGGTGTCAAGGGGACAGGGACAAACTCTTCAGTTGCCCCGTGTGACAGGACAAGAGGCAATGGGCAGAAACTGAAGCACAGGAAGTTCYGCCTGAGCGTGAGGGGGAATTTCTTCCCTGTGAGAGTGACGGAGCACTGGCACAGRTTGCCCAGAGAGGTTGTGGAGTCTCCTTCTCTGGAGATCTTAGACTGGATGCAACCCTGTCTAACATGCTCTAGGTGACCCTGCTGAGCAGGGAAGTTGGACTAGATGATCTCCAGAGGTCCCTTCCAACCTTACTGATTCTGTGATATGTATAGCAGAAAGAGAAGTTAGTTTTATCGGGTTCTTTCCCACATATATCTGTGGTTGAGTTTCTCTGTGGAGATATCTCCCATTATTGTCATTAAAGATGCTTATGGAATTACTTTGTTTCAGCCAAGTAAGTAGATGTATGTTGCTTTGTTGGCAAGAACTGAGAAATCTCAGCTTCTATGTCCTGATTAGATTTTATCACTAGTAGTTTAATTCTAACAACTTTTATTTTGCCTGTAATTCCAAGAGAGCAAGCTTCCTTAAGCCATAGTAACTAACCATTTATGAATATTGTATTTCACTAAATATCTTTTTATCAATGGCAGCTGCAATTATCACTGTGTGGTATTATCCATAAGGTTCAAAACTTCCAAAGCAATTTGGGATGGAGGTGTGATATACATAGTTCTTAGTTTGYTCTGCAGATGGAGATTTGGAACAGCCTCATGTTTTCTTACAGGAAAGTACAAATGCAGATGGTGCTAACTTTTCCATATCTATTTTTAAATTACATCTTCTTTTTCTGCTTGTAAAAGTTCCTGGTTTAAAATACAAACTTGCGTAACATTTGTACTAAAGGAAGTCCTCTGAGAATTTATTTGCAGATGCAAACTTCTCACTGTGTAACATTCTAGCAAGAGACAGATTGAGAAAGCTTCAGAAGCTGTTTAGCCCATCTCCAGAAGGAAGCTAATATTTCTTTGTGCAGATTKTTTGCCAGAAACATCCTTGCTGAGGTTCGGGAAGAATAAATTGTATATGTTTAGTTTTGCTGATGTTAAGTTTAGATGTTGCCTTTACAACAACGGTGTAGCATAAAATGTTATGTAGCATTTGAAAATAATGCTGTGCAGAATCATAGAATGGCAAGGTTGGAAGGGACCTCTGGAAATCATCTAGTCCAACCCTCAGCATAGCCAATATGGGGATTGAACCCGCAACCTTAGCATTAGCAGCATCATACTATAACCAGCTGAGCTAAACCTGCCCCCCCCCCCAACTGTTAGTGCTTTGATGCAGCTGATTTGGGGGGAAAAATGGATCCAGGAAAGCCCTAGCAAGTCTTCAGGGACTTTAAAACAAATTTTTAAACTTCTGTTCAGAATTTTTTTGTAAATATATGTTCAGATATATATGCACTAATAACAGACTTCCCTGTATAGTTTTTCTGCTGGTAATGCCTGTTTTTGTAGATAACATGTTAAGAATTAAAAATGGTACTAATTATAGGAATTACAGCTTTTGGGTGATGTGGCATCTTGGTACAATTAAATGTTTTACTACGGAGGAGTAGGTTTACATCTGAGCAGTAAAATTTGTCTGCAATCTCATCTGAAGTTTCATATATTCTTTACTGTTCAGAGTTTTAATTTCTCTTGTGAACTGTTACCAAACTATACAGAAATCCTGTACTGCACATCTATTCTCTTAGTTATTTTCAAACTTTTTCTCTTGTCTTACTTGTAACTTCTGAAACATTTTTTTTTTTATTTAGCTTTCCCTTGTGGTATGCATTACTATATTTGGGAAACAGTATGCCTCATACAGAGTTTCAGAACACTTGTAATTCTCTTTTCTCCTCCTCCCCCCCCCCTTCCTTCCTCTCTCTCAGTTGTCATAGTTCCTTGCTTTTCTTATCTTTCCTCTTACAGCCGCAGCTTTCAGATGATTATTTGCTACTCAAACAGCTGTTACATAATAGCTGAATGAAACTAAGTCTTCCCTTACAGCTAGCATAAAGTTAGAATTAAAAAAAAAAAAAAAAAAAAAAAAAAAAAGAAGCTTTGTGTGTGGCCTTATCTATGTAAACTTGTTCCTTTTAAAGGTGTCACAGGAAGATGGAACATGAGTGGCATTTTGGCTTCACCTTGCTGTCTGGTCAAGGGATAGAAATGCCCTGGGGGGCTGCAAAGGAAGTAGATGATGGAGGCTCTTAATGTTTTTAAAGAAGGTCCCCAGATTCTAACTGTGAGTTGTTTTTACTACTGCTTGTTTCTTCATGCTCCCATGGCCAAAAACACTGCAGTAGGTCCAGTAGGAGCAGGTGGAATGACACATTATATGCTCATGCTGTTTTTTTT
>NW_028186668.1:4693223-4708987 GCF_003343005.1 Rhea americana
TTTTTTTGCTAAACTCTGCAGGTGAGGTGGAGAGACCCTGTTAATCTCCTTTGATTTCCTTTGGGTGAGCCAGCCAATGTTCTTTTAATCTTTTGCACAAGGGGCCCTAGGCCACCAAGCTGAGCTGGAAAGTGTCCTGGGTATTTGGTACAGCCTAAGGGTTGCAGCTTAGTTTGGGATGGCTGGTGAGGTTAGTGCTGCCAGCCCTATCTGTGCTGCACAGATGTCTGGGCTGCTCATAAGTCAGCTGCTGAGCTGCCACAGTGTACACTGCAGTATTTTAAGGAAAGCTGTCAAATGCTTAAGACACTAATATCCTTTGAGAATATGGTGCGAGTGTATRTTCAAAGCACTAGTTGAATAAAAAGAATGTATTTGTTAAGAAGAAACTTTTCTGTTTTTCTCATAACCAATGTGTGAAGTTTTAATGTGACTGTTAGTCTAACTGAGTCTGTCATAGTTTAAGGGTATGTGCAAGATACCCTTGGTGTATGATACATGGTGGAAGATGTAGTATTTGAAGAAAAACTTGTGTCTGGAAGCTTGTCTGAAACACCTCCCAGTTTGTCCTTTCTCCAGTTATAAACCTTGTCTTAGCAGGAGAAACAAGCTAATTAAAAAATTTCCTTCCTCCCTAATTGGCTTCTGATTTTGTGGGCTAGAAGGAAAAAAAAATATAAGAACATCTGAAGTGTTAAGTCTGGGTAGGTTGAACAAATGAATGCTTGCTATGGGCTTATTGGATATCTTAGTTGCTCTCACGTTTTATATTCTTGATCTCATTTGCTACTTTCCTTTTCCTTTCACTAATCCCTCAGTTAATGCTTTTGCAGTTTCAGCAGGGACTATCCTTTGCAAGGATGAGAACAGTGAGTATTGCTCTGTTAGCTTTATTCCCTTAATGTTTTTGTTTCAGAAAATAAGCACGTTTTGAATAAGTCTCCATCATCTCATGGTTAGTGGTTCAGATGACTTAAAATGACCTTGAATGTGTTACCATGGCCATGTTTAATGTGCTAGAGTTTTAAGAGTTGTTTGCGGAAGTCRGCTTTACTTTTAAAATGAGTATGGATTTGGTATTTGGCAACCATTATGTGGATGAAATAGATCTCTTAGGCATTTAGCTTGCTGTTTAAGAAACGTCAGTGATGGAAAAAATCAATATAGCTCATATGAAATGTATTAAAAAACCTGACTAATTAATAGGGTTTAATGCAATTTTAAATGAGGAATTGCCATACAGTGTAGTACATCTTTCTGCAGGGTATTTGCTGCTGTAGGTACTTGACCATGTGATTTAACATTTTTATCACTGACCTGGAAGARATCATCTATTTGTTACTGATAAAGTTTGCAGCTAGTTGAAACATTGAGGCAAAAAAAGGAGCAGGGGTGGTTATAGGGAGGTGGACTCATCACCAGAGGGTAGGTGCCCGGGCAGTGGGGAGGGAGGCTGGAGATCTGTGAATCGTGATGGGGAATCAGCAGATCTGTGCACTTGCAGTGCTGTGACCAGATGGACAACTGCTCTCTTGGGGATATGCCCAGGATTATAGGTAACGGGAGGCCCATATATATTAGTCAGTTTGGTCTGGCCTGCTTCTAGCATATAGTGTTAGTCTGTGATACTGATGTGCAAGATGTTGAAAGATGGGAGAGAACAGAAGAACAGGAGACTGATTTGAAGAGCAGGAAGATAATAGGGGAGATGTAAATGGGTCAGGCTGCTTAGCTTGAAGTTTATTGATTCCCTGCTATAAACTATTTATAAACTGCAAAGTGTTTCTGGTGCTAAGCTTCTAATATATATATATATGTATGTATGTATATGTATGTATGTATTTTTTCTCTGTTTAAAAGTTGTGCTTTATTTTAATGCTTATACATACCTGTATGTGGTCAGTTCTATGGAATTTAAAAAAACAAAGGAATGATATTTATGTATTCTATTTAAATAGATTGTTCAAAAGATTTTTGCTTATTTAAGTCCTTACTGATGTGATTTATGTCAATTTTATACTTGTATCCTGACCAGTGCTTTATCTGACTGTTCTGGAAAAAGATGATCCTTAGATGAACGAGGTTCATTAGAGATGGAATCTCTGTAGACTTAAAATGTTGTTTGCATGGAGAGTAAGGGTGTGTTGGAAGTATTTTGCTATGAGGATTCATTTAGCATCTATATATGCCTGTCACATACAGCTTAAAAGACAAGTCTCAGTATTTTTGAGCTAGTATCTTTTAAAAGTGTTTGCAGTTTTAGGTCTTTGAGCACAGGCRATTTTGAATTCATGTTATACTTCTGACATGTTTTGAAAAATGGGCTGTGTTAGTATTACAGAAGCTAAGTTAGCCTGCAGACCGTTCTGTTTGGTACTAGTGTGCAACATGAAAATAACTTTGCTTGATGCTTGGGTCTCTAAATTCGGCCTTGATTCTGGCAGTTACGGATTCAGTGCGTGTGTGCGCATGCCTGTATACAGTCCATTAACATTGAATAGGGGAGGTACTGAATGATTGCCTCTCTGCTTCTCTTCACCCAGAATTGATGTTTTAAAGTATAACTTCATGGAGCAGATCTACCTGTAAAAATCAGAAATAGCACGGTAGTGCACAAGCAAGTCTGACTTTTACTGAAAGGCAGGGAAAGCTGTTTTTTCTAGCCGCACCATTTAAGCTCTTAAAACATCTTGAGGTGATTTTATGCATGTCCGAGATGCTTTCTGGATATCTCTGTGAAATTAAGAAGCCTACACTAATGTAGAAGAAGATTATTTTCTTATTGAAACAAAATGTGCCTATTCAAGTAGTTCAGCTCAGTTTTGATGTGCAAATAATGAATTAGCTTCAGAGCTTTAGAGAAGCTAAGCTTTGGGGTTGCACTAGAAGGTTTATATGACAAGAGTTTTGAAGAGGTTGGCTTTTGTCCGTTAATGCAGCTTCAAACCACAAAGATGCCAGGTTTCATCTCTTCTTATCCCTCTAGGTTAGTTTATTCTTAAACATTTCTTCAGTGTAGAACTCCTCAGAAAGGTGTCATACCCCCCCCCTTCAAATACTGGATATAAATATAATGGCCGTGACAGTCGCTGAGGATGGTTTCCTGGCAAAATTGCTTTATATAAAATTGCAAGGAAGCAAACGTTTCTCGTATCCTCTCATTGTGTTACTTCCTGTGAAGTCACGTACTAGGTGTGTTTCCTGGATACAGGATTTTTTGTGGCATTGTATATGTTGCGATGATCCAATCAAATCGTTCTTGATATCCCTTATAGTCTCAGCACAACAGGAAACAAGGCTTTCTCACATCCTGTTGTTCGTGAGTTAGTCCGACTTTGGGGGAGACCTTTTAGCTGTATCAGAATTCAAAATGAAGGTGAGCTTAAAAAATATATATATTTTTTTGAAGCAAGTCTAAGCTATAGTTTATAAGCTTATTTCTTGAATGTTCTGCTTTAAAATTTCCCCCTCTAACACAGTTCTGGTGTCTGCCTTCACTGATACTGAGTAGCCCTGAACAAGTGCCCCTCTCTCATGTATTTCTTTTATTTGGGATCAGGACCATTGTTTCCTGACCCTGTTCATATTTTTAATTTGCTTGTCTAAAAACTACCACAGTAAGTATATAGCTAATGATGAAAACTTTAAACTCTCAGTCCTTTCTTGTTCCATAACAGCTTAAATTTTTTTCCAGTTTGAGGTATGGTTAAACTGATAACCATTTTTCCTTTCAAGTCAAGTTTATGTACTTTGCTGTCACTTTATCAGCATCTCTTAGCAGTGTCTTTTCTCATGTCTGTTTATCATAAATTATGCCRTTAATACAACTTTGAGTCTCTGTTCTCTTTGTATAAAATCAGATAATTTATTGGCTTATTTTCTTGTGTAATTTATTGACTTATTTTCTTGTGTATAGAACATTTTGATACTTTCTCATGTTTCAGGAAAAAAAAAACTACAGAATTTACATCCATGAAACTCCCTTATCCCTCTACTTATCCTTAAAGCTTCAAATAAGTATGAATAGTCTTTAAGTTATCTTTAGCCCAGTGATACTTGGTTAAATAACAATTCTTTGACTTACTTTATGCACCTGATAACTGCTTGGAGTACATTACTGTTTACCATGGGCTGCCTGACTGGCAGCTTGCAGCATTGCTGTTGTGAGCCTTGCGTGTGCTGTCTGAGCTTAAGAGGTGTCGGAAGCTAGTGCAGCCRGGTTCGGACTGTTGCTCGGTTGGACCAAAGTCAGCGGTGGCTCACGGGCTGAGGAAGACCTGCGTAGACTCAGAACCCGAGTATTAATGTACATAAGTGCCTCAAATACTGTGAATGCAAGAGTGTTTTTCCTTACAAAGGAGTAACCTGGGAAACATTTAACAAGTCGCATATCTGTTCTACCTTTGTGAGCAGATCACATAGCCCATCACAGCGGGTTTGTTAGTCTGTTGTGTGGTCACTTTAGATAAGTTTTATGATAATAACTGACATTTCTGTTGCTTTCAGCCAATCTCCCATTTCCAGTCCTCCTTTGTCCCTTTCTCTYGTCTTCTCCTCCTGTCTCTGAATGTTGTTTTGTGGAGGGACAGGCTTTCTGATAATGCTTGTGGGGTGGGTCTCTTATCAGGAAAGTAGACGGGTTCTTGTTGACTTTGCAGATAAAAGCTACTATACTGCCTGAAACTGAATCTCTTTCTGTTTCTTAAATCCCTCGGAACAAGCATAATAGCTCGGTCTTTGTTGTCCTTTCTAATCTTGCACAAGGGAATACTGTAACTCCTTTCAACCTATATAGGATCTATTGCAAGAGCTGTTTTCATGAGTTTTTAGATGAGTTGTTTCCATTACCTCAGGCAAATACTATGAGTCACTTTTTTGCCTGAATATCCAGACGTTTAATGTCATCACTCAGCTTATCAAAGTTACTAGTATATTTTCTACAAGACGGTTTGAGGTTTGGATTTCTTTATTATGATTTAAAAATAATAATAACATAAAATAACCTCTAGCTACTCTCCTCTCACACACACATTTCCCTAACATCATTCTCCAGTTAACTTACCCAGTAACTTTATTCTTTGTAAAATTCCGTACTATTAAGGAACAGTGCTTTCCTGTGTACCCTGTAGAATTACAGATAGCACATGCATTAATTTAGTACTTATGAACTTGTTTTATGAACAATTAGGTATAGTGACTGTGGGCTGCTACAGAAAAGGGAGAGTATACTAAGAGTATTTTAGTACTTTCAGTGGTACCCAGTAACTTTTTGGCCAAAAAAATCTGAGAGAAGTTGAATAAAATGGGAAGTTGAATAAAATGTAATTACAAGAAGAGAACAATTTCCTGTAGTTTAATTGGCCCTTGGCATTTTTAGCTACTGCATTCTCCAGTTTTTCTCGCTTGCAGCTGTTTGTGTTCTCCTTCTGTTTTAAAATGATTTTTAAAAAAAGCCAAATACCCACAGTTTCAGTGGTCCGTAACAGTTTCTGAAAGGATGGTCACCTAGATGAGGAAATAGCTTCTACAATTGTAATTTGCATGATAGCAATGGTAGAAATGCGTAGTTCAAGGGTTTTTATGTTTAATGTTTTTTTTTTTTTTTTGCTTTTTTGTTTTTAGACTTTCGATGCAAATGATCTTTATCAGGGACAGAATTTCAGCAAGGTTCTCAGCTCTCTAGTCGCTTTAAATAAGGTGACTGCAGGTAAGTAAAATCTACTCTATTTTGATGCTCTCTTACCTTATGGTCAACACACATTAATACATTATACCTGTTGCTATATCCATGGTAAAATGAACATCAGCAGCCTTTTAGAAGACTTTTTTGTTGCAGTTAATTCTATGTTTGCTGTTTTAAGACTTTGATAGTGGCTTTGAGGATTCTTTAGTCTCTTCTTCTGAGGAAGGATTTTCTTGCAGTAAAGCAAAAGACAGCCTTTTAGGTGGCAAGCTTTCTTAGAAGGACCTATTGGGCTTTTTTTTTCTCTCTCCCCTTCTCTTCCCCTCCACTTTGTACTAACTACTGAAAAAAGACCTTTGCTTCTCTCTTTCACTCCCACGATTGAACATTGTTGCCACCAAAGACTTTTACCGTGTTACTTATTTTTGCAGGTAAGAAAGCACAGGTCTTTCTTGACAGTAGYGTAAGAGGGGTGAGAATCTCTGATCCCTTACGCTGTGCATCGTTCATTTTGGTAGCATCTACAAGATATAGTGTTTCTGCCTCCTGTTTCTTGGGAGAGAGCTGTAGAAACAGCTCACAAGTGATAGGTGGCAGTGCTCTGTTGTAGAATGAGGCCATGCTAAACAACAGCTACTGTTCCAAGGACAGTAAAGAAATGTTAATCTTGGTCCTTTTCATCTTCTGGCTGCTTTTTGCAGGGATTTTACATTATAATTAGCAAGTTCCACTACTGTAAATCAGATTAGAGGCTGGAGAGGATGACAATCATGGTTCATTTTTAAACACTCTTCAGCTTAATTGTGGGGAGGAGAATGAAGTTGATACAAAGAAAAGTCAGTGGTCAGTCAGTGTTTGGTTTAATAGTAGTGCTGGAAGTATCTTGGCATTCTCATAATACTCTGGTATTACAATAGGGAATTTATTGTGTTTTTTTTCTTGTATCAGAAATGCCCCTTAGGAGTGAGTTTTACAACTAAATTCTTGGGTCTAATGAATTGACATGGAGTAATTCCATTGACTACTACTTWGAAGCTACTTTATGCCAGTTAATGATGTTGCCTTTCATCTTAGCTGCAAGCGTAGATGAAGACCATTTCAGTACATCTTTAAAGTTGCTCCTGTACACTGACCGTAGATGTCTCGGAGGGGAGGACGAGCAAGGGGCAGGGAAAGTGTGACTGTGTTTGGTCCAGACATCAATAGACAAATATCCACATCAAAAAGCTGCATCAAAAAGCGGCATTAGAAAGGACTCTGCTTTATCCCTTTGATGAGGGGAGAGGAGGGAACTAAAAATCAAAACCACATGCAAACTGTATTGTTGCCTCATTCCTAGTAGCAAGCAGAGCTGCGTAAGTCTTCCTAACTCTTCTTCCAAACAATTCCTTTAATTGGGTGACTGTGTAGAAGGCATTTTAGACTGTATCTCTCTGTCTAGTGTTGAAAGATGACTTTCAGATCTCCACCTGGGTCTGCAAGATTTCAGGYATACACAGATCTTCTGAGATGGATCTTTTCACAACTGAAGGAATGTGAGTGATGAGCACAGAGCTGACAAAAGACTTCTATGTATATACACTCTACCAGGCTTTTTAACTTAAGATGGGACAGAAACAACGTACCTGTAGTTGGCTGTAGGCAGAAAAGGGGAGAAGAGCTGGTATGGAGAAGTTGAGGAGGTAACTGTGGAATGGGTGTTACAAGCCATGGAAATCTGTGGGTGAATGGAAGTGTGAAATATCAGTATGGTAGTTTTCACAGAAGCTTATCAAACATGCACATTCCATTGTCAATCAAGATTTCTGAATTTTTTACAGCAGAGTTAATTTTATTTTTTTTCCTGGAAATAATCCTACTAAGAAAATCCTTTAACATGTTTGTTTTGTATTTGAAATTTTAGTGCATAAATGATGTGTGTAAGCCCTTTAAGACCATCAAAACTCAAAATTAATTTGAAAGTATTCAGATATTATTAGTGAAAATACTTGCAGTTTGTTTGTTTGGAGTAGTGTTTGCTTTCTTTCAGCTTTGAGACATGTTTAGTTTCTAATTCAAACTCCAAGTGCTCCTGTGTTGACCTATTAACTTTGCTTTTGTAAAATAGAGAATTTCAGGAATTGGGACACACTTAAACAGAATTTTTGTGTAGTGTAGTTTGGAAGTTGGAACATACCATATTGAATACACCTGATCCTATCCTTAGATGAACTGGGTCTAAACACTGGATTTGGTGGTATGTCTGTTCTTCCACTTGACTGCAGAGAGAAAACATCTCCTTTGCATAACAAACTCAGTGTGGAGATGTTTCTGGTTAATGTTAATTCTTAAGTCCTATTAGTTTCTGATAGTTCTCTTACTATGAGTACTTTAAATTTTTGGTGACATTAGCATTGGCCTTAAAGTTATGATCTACAAATAAAGTCCATGATCTAATCTTTTTCCAGCAGTTTGTGAATCACAGAATCAGAGTGGTTGAGGTTGGAAGGGACCTCTGGAGATCATCTAGTCCAACCCCCCTGCTCAGCAGGGTCACCTAGAGCACGTTGCCCTGTATCGCATCCAGGCGGGCCTTGAAGCCCTCCAGAGAAGGAGACTCCACAACCTCTCTGGGCAACCTGTGCCAATGCTCTGTCACTCTCACAGGGAAGAAGTTCCTCCTTATATTCAAGTGGAGCTTCCTGTGTCTCAGTTTGTGCCCATTGCCTCTTGTCCTGTCGCTTGGCACCACTGAAAAAAGTCTGGCCCCATCCTCTTGGCACCCTCCCTTAAGGTGGTGGCATGCCCCCTCTACAGACATTGCTAAGAGTGCCTCTGTCTTCTCTTCCCCAGGCTGAAGAGGCCCAGCTCTCACAGCCTTTCCTCGTAGGCCAGGTGCTCCAGCMCTCTGATCATCCTCGTAGCCCTATTCTGGACTCTGCAGAAGCTCCATGTCTCTCTTGGACTGTGGAGCCCAGAACTGGATGTAGTGAGCTTTAGATGAGGCCTCCCCAGGGCTGAGGAGAGGSGCAGGATCACCTCCCTCCACCTGCTGGCAACACTCTTCCCAGTGCACTCCAGGATACCCTTGGCCTTCCTGGCCACAAGGGCACATTGCTGGCTCAGTTAACTTGTCCACTAGGTCCTTCTCCACAGAGCTGCTTTCCAGCAGGTCAGCCCCCAGCTTGTACTGGTGCATGGGGTTATTCCTCCCTAGGTGCAGGACTCTGCAATTGCCCCTGTTGAACCTCATGAGGTTCCTCTCCACCCAACTCTCCTGCCAAGAGCCTGTCTGTGTCTCTCTGAATGGCAGCACAGCCCTCAGGTGTATCAGCCACTCCTCCCAGCTTGGTATCCTCAGCAAACTTGCTGAGGAGGCACTCTGCCCTTCATCCAGGTCATTGATGAAGAAGTTGAACAGGATGGGACCCAGTCCTGAGCCCTGGGGGACACTGCTAGCTACAGGCCTCCAAATAGACTCTGAAGATGAAGTAGCATATTMATTCTGTAATGTGTTGTAAGCTGCAGCATTTATATTAACACAGTAGCCTCTAAAGGCTTGTAAGAAAGCAAGTTCACAAAAAGTTCTTCTGTGACTTCAGTGTGTAATGACATTATCCATGCAAAATATGTGGCTTAATATGAATAGTTCTCATATTTGACTGAGGAGTCTATATTTGAAAACTTTCTGAAGGTTAATGATTTTTGAAGGATAATAATGACTCAATCAAAAAGATGCACCTTAGCAAGACATTTGAGGTGGTTGAGGGGGAACAAGAGCATCCTTTATCAACATTTTTCTTCTGTGCTCTGTCCATCTCAAATGCTTTCCTTCTTTCTGTATCTCAGCTGCCGTTAGACACTTTGCTGAAGTAAGAATATTTTCTAGTTAAGATGAGTTGAATTCTCTCTTCAGATTTTATTTGACATGGAACAGCAGATATATTCTGTTCATCAGTCTCTTTGTGGAACTAAATCTGCATGTGTCATTTCCCTTTGATCAAAAATAATGAGGATTCCATAATCATTGCTTGCTTTAGCCTGAAAGCAACTAAGTAGGAGAATGTAGTTGTGTCTGTGAACTGCTAACACAGGTGAAGTGTTGGAGTCATAGCAAACTGCTAGAAAGGAGAATACACAGAGGCATAAGAAGCAGGAAAACAATTGGGAGGCTTGTGCAGTCTAGTGAAAACATCCAAGCTTAGAAWACGTTACATTTGCTTTTGCGGCTCCTTGGAGCTCAGATGCTTTCTAAAGGATTTCCTTGCATTTGGAAAGCAGAAGGAAAAGGAACAACTTGTTTTACTCTTGGGCAAAGGAGCAATGTTTGTACGCTGTTGAATGTAACTTCTGCGGAGGGCCTGGAGCATTCTTCTTCCAGGGCTTGGGGCCTGATCCTGACCTGCYGCTGACCACCTGGCTTTGGCCTGTTACTGTCCCTGTGGCAGTGCCCAGYGCTAGGGCTGCCCCAGCTCCCACCAGTTTCCTGGTCCCTTGCAGGGCAGTGGGACAGGCCCTGGCCATGAGGGCCAGCTGTGCTGCCCTGGGAGCCCCGGCTCCCAGCCCCAGGGATCCCCCAGCCTGTACCCTGCTCTGACAACATGTAACACTGCCCTTTGGATGAAAAGTGTGGTGTTTAGAAGAGAGAAATGAAAGAGGGAAAAAGTTTGGGGAGGTTTGTTTTTTCAAGAAAGCAGTTTTCTCTTTCCCTTTATCCCCTCCTTGCTCCCTTCCCTTCCCCCAAAAAAGGAAAAATAGCTTAGTTGGCAAAAAAGGGATGAGCGAGAGGAATGTAGGAAAAAAGAGACAGTGGAAAGAATGTTTTAGTTGAGAAGGAGATTGGGGGGGGGGGGAAGAATTAAGAAACAGATGTGGCTGGCTTTGCTTCAAGCAGTTGTATGCATTTGAATTTCCTGGCAACTGGTTAAAATGATGCTGGTTAATTATCTTTAAATAGTAGTAGGGTAGTGGGGTAGGAATGGAGAAATACTATCCTAGCCCTTCTTTTCCTAAAATGCTCTGATAATTTTCCTGTCTGCATTTGGAAGAAATTGCCAGTGTCTGAGGAGTTCAGATAATTCTATTACTATCTTTTTTTTGGGTTTTTTTTTTTTATCTTGAGCAACTACCAATATCTTGAATCTACTTTAAGTGCATGAGTTTTACAGTTGTATGTAGAAATTTATGTGCAGATTTCTTGAATTGATGTTTGACTTTTTTAATTTTCCTCCAGACATAGGGCTGGGAAGTGACTCTGTATGTGCCCGGCCCTCATCTCATCGGATAAAGTCTTTTGATTCCCTTGGATCCCAGTCTTTGCACAGTAGAACTTCAAAACTCTTTCAGGGACAGTATCGGAGTTTGGTAAGTTCTAGAAGAATTGAAACAGGCTGAGGAATGATTTTTTTTTCTTAACTAGATCTGTAAGTAAACAATAGTGTAGCAAAGTAACTATTTGCTGTGCCTGTCAGCTCTGTAGTTCAAGCCTATGAGGTTCTATTTTAGAAGTTTTTCTTATGATTTTCCGAAATATATGCAGCTTTCCATGAACTTCTGAWTATTTTTCTTGTCATTTACCACTCTATCTTGTATGCAGGTATTGTGTCCCTCTGGTGTTCTTTGTAGTTTTCATGATACAGAGTTCCTTTTTTAAAARGCAAAACCTTATTTTCTCCATGGGCTGTACTGCCTCTGAGTTTAAGGAATGATGAAGGAAGGGTATTCAAACCTCTGCAGAAGTGATGCTTGTARTGTTGGCAGTGTTAGTAGTTATTCTTATTTTCTGTTTTAAAGGCTGGATCATTCTTCAGGTAGCCTTCATGTAACTGAGTTGTGTGGGCAGTTGTTTGACAGTACAGTTGAAATGAAGGTGGAGTATGGTATTGAAATGAGCTGTCTTGAAAGGTAATTTTGTCAGCTAAAAAGTTTGAAAGGACAGTTCAGATTCCTGCTGTAACTTCATGCATGAAGAAGACTATTTTGAATGGTGATGGCTGGTGTGTGGCATTTTTCACACACCCTCTGGTTAAGCTTTCTTAGGTGTGGCTTGATGTGTTTTCTCTGGTAGCAGAATCCGTGCAAAAATTTTCTTGCCTTAGGCGACCCATTCCAGCTCCCATTTGGCAGTTCACCACCCACTCACCTTGATGATGCAACTGTGTGACTAGCTGCTATTTGGATCACTGAAGTGATCAGAGTTTTAAGTACTTGCATCATTTTGATGATCTATGCCCCATTGTCRTAACTAAGGAGCAGGGAATTGCCAGATGGAGGGAAAGAGCTAGTGGCCAAGACCAAGAAATTTTTAGATTGGCTTTGCTGCTGAAGATGTTCAATTTGCAACCATTCTCAACAAATTTGTTACTCAGTTTCTTGTGTTGGAGAGCCACCTTGCTAGAGTAAGTGGGCTGTAGTTGACATTGCTATGCAATGTTGTTGTTTGTTTTGTAGCTTTTTAATGTTTATTAATGCAAACATATTCTCCTGTTGAGCAGTCATAATGAGTGAAAACATGACATGAGTAGAGGACTGAAGAAGAGACACTTGTTTGAAACTACTGCAATATAATTGTTAAGCAGTTTGTCTTTGGGTATCTTGGAGCATTCTGCAAGTTGTGAAAGTTGTATTTTGCCCTCTTTTGTTACAGCTGCTTAGCTACTAGAAGTCTTATGATAAATTATGAGATGCAATATACGTTTTTAATCACCTTATAGCAAACGTGCAAGTGAAATTCTGCTATGTGGATAACTAGCTAGAATTCACTTACAGTCATTTTCTCACTGAGTCACTACTTTTTAGTTATACAGATATCGATCCTTATTTGTKGTAGGTATGGACATTTTCTAATAATCGTATTCTCTCAATTTCAGTGCAAGGGACTGTTTTGGGGTTATTTAAAGCTGTCTGGATTTTTAGTTTTTTTTCCCCCTTCAGTGTGAATATTTGTCCTGACTCTTATAACATGCTTGAGTGACGCAAATGTTCAGAACTGATGTCCAAAAGCAAAATACGAAGTTTGAATGTTATTATTTTGAAAGGCTTAAAAAGTAGCTACCAACATTCACTTACTCCAATAGAGAGAGATTGTCTGCCTGCACATCTACGATGGGAACGAGCATACGTACAGGCAGCTTCAAGTCTGACATGCTGCAAGTTTGCACCTTTACTAACCTTGTGGCAAGTGGCTTGTAAGACCATATTCGAAGTAAATTGCATCATCATGGTTTCTTAGGTTTCATAAAAGAATATGGGCATTTTCCATTGGTAGGCCATTTTGAATTGTTCATTCCAGTGTGRAATCTTCCAGTGCAGCCTATTACAGAAATTTTAAGCTGCAAGCTCTTTATTTATATCCAACATTAAAGTTTTTAACTTAAACCCAAAGCTTCTTTTCTCTTCTCCTCCCACCCCCAAAAATCTGGAGTGCCTAATAAAACTCTAATATAAAGCTGTTGTTTCTTTGTAGTTGCCAAAGGCAGTTTCAGTTTATACTATATATAGAAAATAGTATTTGATTCTTGGAGAGTAAGAATTTTCTAATTTTAGCTCTACTGGTCTCTTCTGATTTGAAGGGGCCACAATAAGATAGTTTACTCTCTAGACTGATGTAAATCCATAGATGTAAATGATAGAAATACTGGAATTTGAAAATTGTGCCTTGCAAATGCTTAGAAAAAATATACATGGAGGAGTGTTGGTTGGGGGGGAGAGGCTATTTCCATTTTTAWGGATGCTTCTGTTTTGGTCATGGAATAATTGTTTAAATCTCTAAAGTTATCCTTTTGTTGTTTGTATTCTCACTTACTAGGACATGACAGATAACAGCAACCATCAGTTGGTGGTGAGAGCAAAATTTAATTTTCAACAGACAAATGAAGATGAACTTTCTTTTTCAAAAGGAGATATTATTCATGTTACAAGAGTGGAAGAAGGAGGCTGGTGGGAAGGAACTCTAAATGGCAAAACAGGGTGGTTTCCAAGTAACTACGTACGAGAAATAAAATCAAATGGTGAGTTTTGAAGGAGAGCATATTTGTACAACCCTTTGCTTTGGGTAGAGGTGGATAGTTGGTTGATTTGTTAAGAAATTATAATGCTTTTTTTTTCTTTTTTTTTTTTTTTTTGTAGTTGATGTGACTGAATTTACTGAGCTTCATTCATAGAAATCATTAATGCTTAGGAACTGATACTCCCCCACACAGGTTGCCTATATAGAATTCTCTAGTATTTTGAGTTAATGCTGCAAGTAGAGAATACGCCTGTCATTCTGTCTATCTCTGACTCACAGCTGGGCTACTTTGACTGAATTCCTAGAATGCTAGATTTCATCTCTGATGCTGATGTATTTTGATTTGATGTTTGGGTTTAAATAGTGAGAGATTTCCTGCAAATTTCTAAATATGCCCAGTTACTTAGAAGCAAAAAAAAAAAAAAAAAAAAAAGGGGGGGGGGGGGCAAATAAATCGTAGAGGAGATATCCTCAACCCTACTAAAATATACTTAAAATTAGATGAGAGACATTTTGGGGAAGATTATATATTTGTGACTTTCTGTATTGTTTATATATCCTCCACTTTTTTGTATAAATTTTAATCTTATACCTATGTTATTCCAAAAATCAGATAATGAAAGTGCCTTCTTTAAATGTCGTCTTCATGACTAAATTTTGGAACTAGTGTTGCTTTTTACTCTGCCACAACCTTGGCAAGGGTGATATCTATTTCTTATCTCTTCCTGGTCTCTGCTTGCTTTCAGAGATTGAGGGTAAACTTTTGTTCTTCTAACTACTTGAGGAAGCTCTGAGAGGCTTTTCCACTGGTCACTTTGTCATAGCTCCAGTCTGAACATAAACCACACAGATACTTGGTTGTTACSTCAAATTTTGGGAGTAAACCCCATTTTTAAGCTTGTCCGTTCTCCCCCAATTGTATCCTCTTATTTTCTTCCTTGATTTTCTATCTGCAGTCACTGTATGCTGAGTGCTCAGCTCTTGCATCTGTAGCTCTGGTGTCATTTTCAATTAGGCCTTTCTAAGACGTTGTCAGGAACTAAAGACTTAGTTTTAATGTTCTTCAGATATCTCTCAGATAAGTCTTATCCTGAAAAAAAATAATAGTGGTTTAAAATGCTTTTTCTTGTCTGTAGTGCTGCAGCAGTTTTTCAGCCTGTCTCCTTGTTTAAAACGATTGCGGAGAGCTCATTCTGATTTCATCAGTTTTGATCTTCTCTGACTCTTGAGACTGGACTGTGGGTCAGCACTGTGGCTCCAGGATGGCACTAGCCTCAAAAAGTAAAAAGTGAACGTATGAGAGCCAAACATTGCTAGCAGCTGAAGTTAGGGCTTTTTTTTTTTTTTTTTTAAAGGGTACAAAATGAAGCCGAGAAGTGCTGAGGCTAGTAGCAAATGCAATTTGATTCTTGCCAGTCCTTCTTTTATGTCTGATTGCTGGGCTGAGGTGAACTGCTTGCAGTCCCTGATTTAACTTTCCRTTCTCGCCATTAGGCGAGTTTTCTGCTGAACATTTCTTCTCCCTTCACACTATAGATGTGTTCCCTGTGGTCTTGGTCCCTCTGGCTTCTGTGAGACTTACTGCCTTCTTGAGCKCTCTCATGTGCTCACTTGCTTCTATAGAAGAGGGTATGTGCCCCCCCCCATCCCTTTCTCAGGCAGTTCAGAGCTCATTGCTTTATTTTCTGTGCACTTGCAAACTACTATAGAGAGATGATGACTGGTCTGCAGCGCTCAAGTGTTCTCAGTTCTCCTCCCCATTTTCCATCGTTTTTGGAACTTAACTTCTCCTCCATGGTTTCGAGCATGGGTGTAGCTATTTCTCTGAGTACTGGCTCTGCTGAAATGGCAGTATTTTTGTTATCAAAATACTAGTTTTAACTTACCTTTTTGCCTTTGTAGGTATGTGTTTCAATTGTCTGAAGTTGATTGTAGGTGGGAGAGAGGAGATCTGATGGAAGGAAGCATTACATACTACGAACTTCTTAGTATCTTAATAGCTTTTCTTCCTTACAAAATTACATATAAGTTTTTTCCCGTGTGTATTCCTTTTTTTTTTTTTTTTTTTTTTTTTTTTTTTTTTTTTTTTTTTTT
>NW_028186668.1:4709122-4765584 GCF_003343005.1 Rhea americana
TTTTTTTTTTTTTTTAAAGAAGGAATTGTCATTCTTCTGAGCCTTTTTCTCCTAGATTGTTTCTTGTGGGATCTTTTCTATCAATATTTTAAGTTTACTAAAAGTCTTCCCACTTGAAGTTCATTGTTCTCATTTTGCTGCTGTTCCTCTTTCTTTCCTTGATATCGAACAGTTCCATCTTCTTGTTGGTCGTTTACATGAAAGTGGTTCTGACCATTTCTGTTCTCAATTGATCTCTGCGTTGTGATTATTGTTGACGGTGCCAGAGGGAGAGGGTTTTTTCTAGCATTCTCCTGCTTCTGTATTCTGCCATGCTACACTATTGCATTCTGCAATTGGACTGTCTTTGTTCTGTTGTACCTGTTGAAAAAGAAATGTAACATAAGCTCTAACTTACCATGAAGTTCTGAAGTTGTTATGGCTGTGGCTGTTCCCAGGAAGTTTTGTCCAGGTAATCTTTACAGACTGACCGCCTGTGTTGGACTATTGTCCCCTTGTTTGTTTTTGTGAGGCTGGTTGACGTTTTTGAGCAGTGATTTTTCCACTGTTTTTCTTGACTTCCTGGCAGGTACATCTCTCTTGTTTAAGATTTTGCTACTTTAGAAATGTTGTAAGTGTATTCATATTCATGCTTTGACCAAGTGATTAAAACATGAAAGTGCTTTGATCCCCACTCCCACAGTGTGCTTCAAAATGAGTTAGTAGAACTTACTCTCTTGCAGACTCAGATTAAAAGTCTGTTTACCCTTTAGTGTTCTAATTAATCTATTAAAAAAAGATCAGTGTAGTTGAAATACTTGTCCTCATTTAAAGTCTCTTTATAACCAGAGTGTTCATGCTGGACATCTAATTGGTTTCCAAGAATCTCAGGAAAATGTTCTGGCATGATATGATAATATGACTGACTATACTTCTTCCCTCAGATATGGCTGAAAGTACTGTAACTACTTATAGTTAGGAATTCTGTACGGGGAACATTGTGCGTTATCATTTCTGATGATACATTATTTCAATAGCCTCTGGGAACTGCTGGGTTTCATTAAACAAATGTCTTCAATCTGCTGTAACTTGACTTTGAGAAATTTGAGAAATTGAGAAGACATTTGTTACGCATGTGTGTTCTGCTCTCAAAATTCATAGTCATTAGGTGTTTAAATAAATGGATTTCTGTTCTAAATTAAAATATTAAAATATACTCTTAATATCAGATAGTATGTTTGTAATCTTAATTTACACAGTTGCCCTGTAGTGGATAGAGAGCCAAGGAGAGAAAGAAAGCTAAGAGGAGAAGCTGAAAAATATTGGATAATCTGAAATTAAGATACAGAAGTTGTTTTTTTCCTGACAGGTAGTTCAGAATACTGGATACGTGAGGAAATTGTCATGAAGGAAACAAATGCCCAGACTTGGTGTGCTGCTAAATCATGGGATCTGYTCTTACCCACACTGCTTTCTTACAGATTATATAAGGACAGTGAACTATATTACGTTTATTGCACAAGCAGGGAATACATGTGATCAGTTAACACAGAGTAGCTAAAACATTACAAAGCTGTACCCTTGTTTACTATATTGTAGCTTGTTTGCTTAGCTACAATAAAATGATTGCTGTTAGGACAGAATAGTAATATATGTATGGTGCATATTATGAATGGTTGTGGAAAAGCTAAAATGAAATTATTGAGCAAAATGCTGCATTTAATTTTCTTTTTTTAAGCTGGACAATGACTTTGTAAATTTTAGGAAAAGAAATTTGATCAGCTGGGGTGAGAAGTGATTTTTATTCTGCTTTTGGGTCTTATTTTTTGAAAGGGGGCAAAAGGGATTTATTTGAAATTAGGTACTTTGATTAAATTTATAAATAGAAGAAAAAAGTTTAGGCAGTTTCTTTATATGGTAARTACATATCTGAAAGGATGAAAAAGATGGTTTGTTTTTCTTTCTCTCSTGCATGCATGTTTTCAGTTCTTTCTTTGAATCATTTAATATCTTGCCTTTTTTTTTTTTTTTAAATATTCTTTGATCACTAGTACTTTGAAATGAGAGGGGTTTTTGGTTAATTTTCATCCTGCCATACAGTTGCATGTGACAGAGGCTAGAAGAGTTATACTGTGTAAGTTTATTAGGTATTTGACAGTATGGCCTATTGATTTTTTTTTTCCTTATGTAAAAGGGAACTTGGAATATGAAAGTACAGGAATGTGGAGATGGAGTCTTATACCGCTGGTTTTATCTTGCATGGCAAAGAGATTTGAAGACTTAGTTTTGAAAATTACCTTGTGATGAAAAGAATAGCGCTTGGCAAGCATGGCAGGTATTTGCCAGACTACTGTTGTTTGTTAATCTTATTTTAAAAGTTTGACAGGTCACTTGCTGGTTAAGTTTTTCTGAAGTGTAACCCATGGAATGACTATGCAGAAAGCAGTAAAGCTTTGAAAATGGCGTTTGGTACATCACAAGCTTTTTTCAAATCCTTCTTAGAAATTCGTATGTTGTTACTGTCTAGCCGCTCTTCTGTTACGCAGAGTGGGTAGTTCTGTTAGTATCAGGCCCAGTAAAACTTGAAAACAGTGCTTCTGGTTGGATGCAAAAATGACAAAATTYGATGTTATGGAAAAAGGCAGTGTATGGTAAAAGAGTAAAGAGTATCTGCTATTCCTAACCCTTGGTGCATGAGGAAAAGACAAATAGACTTTTTTTTTTTTAAGTTAAAAGTAATAATAGTTTTTCTTTTCCATTCATGCACACCTAGAGGGATATTTTATATTCTATCAAGTGTTCTGTAGGCATAAGTCGAATTAGAGTTGGGACAAGTGAATGCTAACAGAGGAGAAGTGCTGGTCTTGTCCAGTAGGGCATTTTGCAGTGATGCCTGAAGCTGGAATCAGTAACAAATAAAACAAATGTAACTCCATCTTTATGGTGTTATGTACAAACACCGAGGGAGAATTGGGTAAGTTGTCCTTTTACAGTCTCTTGAAAAGTTAATGTTTGTAAGGGATGTGATAACTTTTTATTAACTTTTAGATAGTTGGTGGCATCTTATACTGCTTAAAGAAAGGTTACAGAAGYAGCTGCTCTAAATTGTTGTCTTGTAAATGGAAATTGTACTTAATATGTAAAATGCTGGAAGAATAATTCAGGAAACCTGTGCTCTCTCTGGGCCCAGAGATTTTTTGTTAATTGAATTCTACCTTTTTAATCATTAGCAGTGTAAAAACTTCAAAATATTAGGATAGAATTTAATGTAATGCTTTGACTGGAAATAGTGGGAACTTAACTTTCTGTGCAAGTCATCTGTTAGATAAAGTTTCTTTCAGTATTTGGAACAGTTGCTTTAGATTTGATCATATGTTGTGCATGGTTGCACTGTGTTTTCAATGTGAATGAAACAGATTTCTGTTAGGATTGAGAGAAAAGTAGGAAGAAGGAAATAAGCTTCTGTTTGGGGAAACTTAGTATCCAGCTCAGGCTGCGCTCTAGTGAAGTTACAGCTTTCCAGGCTTTGGAGAATTGTGCTTGTGTTGGAATAGGCAAGATTCTAGGGTTTTGCTAGTATTTCTGAAACCTATGGACTTGACAGCTTTCAATCTTTGCTTTTTCTCAGTATGCTGGATAGACCTCTGCTTGAAATGTTTAATGATTTATGCAGTATGTTTGTTAAAGTTCTCTAATGTCTTCTCATGATGGATGACAAATGAGTAATGCTTATGTTTGTTCATGCTAAGAAAGTGATTTCTTACATGCAAGATGAAGATTTCATTCCATGTAATGCACTGTGTAATAAGTAAATTGTGACAAGACTGTTTTTTATTCCTCCTTATGAAGCAAGGCAGTGCTTGAAGGCAGAGTACCAGAAGTTATAGACAGCTGGACTGATTTGCTCTGTATAATTCTGCATTTTTCTGCAGTAGAAACAGCCTTTGCATTTTGAAAGATGGATGTTGTTTATGGCTGTTTAGGTAAAATGATTCTAATGTGCAAATTTTGTGTGTATGTATCCTGTTTTAAATATGAATTTGATGCTATGTATATAACGGATAATTGATTCACCTGAAGAGCTGGTAATAATGATTCTCTATATATTCCAACAAAAATATCCTAATATCTTCAGCAGCTTAAGAAAAATAAAGTCAGGAGAAGAGGTGCATTTTTGAAGAAGTGCATTTTTACATTCTTTAAAATGATAAAGTAGCTGTAAGAAGAGCCAGTGTTCTTTGACCAGCCAGTTTCCTCCAGATGAGCAAGGGTCAGACATCTGTAAGATTTTAAGGACAAGTATATGCCTTTTTCCTAGATAATTCAGTTTATTTGGTTTCTCCTCTCATGTCTCTGGCATATGAATAACATTGATTTATGTATTCTATGAAGCTGAAAGTTGCTGTAAAGTGTAGGGATAAGTCAAGAGCTCCCATAGAGAATGAAAGCAAAATACCATGTTCGTTTATCCTACAGTACGATGAAACAAGTTCTAATTGTCCCATTAATGAGTGGCATTATAGCTGTAAATACAACATGAATTTAGACACTTCTTCAGCACCATGTTTAATGTCATATCTCCTTGTGTTTATAGTTCTGTTATAAGGGAAGGAAGGGAAGGAGTCCCACCATGTGGGATTATTTAGCTGTGTAACAGAGCGTGCACGTACAGCAAGGCTGGTGACTGAGCATCAGTGCTCGCAGCTGACTGTAACTGCTTGAGCTAATGTTTTCTGTGCTGTGTGTCAGCTTATAGCTGACTTCAGAGGGGAACAAAAAACCTTAAGCAAAATGATTTAACTGTCTTCTCTGAATATGGTAAGGAGAAATGTTTTTGTCCATGTTTGGTAGTTTAAAGCCCACATTTTATTTTTAGAATAGCTTCTTTTGAGGAGAGTTCGAGAGCAAAACAGGGAAAATGCCCTTAAAGTAAAAATAGCTCATGAGTGCTCTTGAACACTAAACTTTTCCTAACAAACTTCTGTCTAGTTAAACTTTTTATGTCCGGCCAGCCTGTCTTGCACTTCTAGCAGCAGAGAGAAAAAGGTAGCCCTACTCCATYGGGCTGAGACTGCGGCAGGCAGAATCTGGCATCAGATGAAGTAACCTCAAGAATACACTAAATTACTTTATGTTCTCCAGTCCAACAGACATTGGTAACATGTTGGGTACCATGTGGTGGTGTCTTCCTGGTCAGCTTCGTTAACCAAGGGGATTTCCCATAGCTAGCCATTAGCTTGGCTGACGGGCTTCTAGTGGAAAGGCAGTAGTCTGTCTGCGACTTGCCTGATTTATTCTTAATGGTCTGAAGTGTCAGGTAAACTAGAGTTAAATAATTCATAAATATTTATTAAAATTTAATTGAGACAGAGGAATTTGCTTTTAAAATAAGGGTAGAACTCTTCAGAGGTGTGTKTTTGCTGCTGCTGTTTTTTGTATTGGACAACCTGCTCTTTTACTGTTTGGGTATTCAATTCAATGTTGTCAAGCTTAAGAGGTCAGAAAGAGATACTGTAAATCTTGCCTTCTGTTTCTCCAGCATGTAGTTTGATGCTTCTGACTGCCCCCTCTGCTGCTCCTTCTCCCCCCTCCATGGCTGAATTGGAGGAATGGTAGAGGAGGGAAGGGGTTTGGGAGTGTATTTTCCGTGCCTCTGTATTCTGGTGTCAGCACTCAGAACAGCTCATTGAATGGTTCAGAGCTGCAGCCTCTCAGAGCTGTTGTTCGATCTTGCAGACATACGTTGTCCTTTAAGGAAGACCATGTATACCTGAGGGACAGATGCACTRTGGTATTATACTTTCTAAGGATTACATTTATTGTTTTGATGGACACTATATAAATTGTTCTCAACTGCATAAATATTTTTTGATTTCCTTAACAATAAAGAGTAATTTATTTTTAAAGATATTTGTTCTACGATAGCATCCGGTAAGTCATATTACTACTTGTATAGGTGTGTGTTTTTTTTTTTTTTTTTTTTGGGGGGGGGGGGGGGTTCTCTGTTTTAACAAGACTGCAAGTGTAATGTCCCACTTCTGGTACTTCTACCCTTGGCAGTTGCTTTTACTGACTTCACTAGATTTATAACATAAATTATTTTCCACTTTTGTTTAAAAGTGCAGGTAGTGTTTGGAAGTGCTTTAATTTTTAATTGCAGTCTTTGATAAAGGTTTTGCTCCTAAAAATGATTTTGGAAAAACTAATTTTATTAGCTGGCTTTCTGGTTCTGGTAAAGCTAATGAGAATTATTCTGTTTGCCTTCACTGAGGAMAGTATTTCATTCATTATGAACATATGAACCATTTTTTTTTTTTTACTAATACTTTCAAGCACAGATGTATACATTTCTTAGTGAAGTATAATTTCACTTTATCTTGTTACAAGCATTTTAAAGCAGTTTGTTTGACCTCTAGTGTTGAGCTATGAAATTGCAACCCATTGACATAAAAATATCTTACATTTCAGAAAAACCGGTCTCCCCCAAATCAGGTACATTGAAGAGCCCTCCTAAAGGCTTTGATACGTCTGCAATTAGCAAAAGCTATTACAATGTGGTGAGTGATTCTTTTTCCTCCATGTGAGCTATTGTATTATATAGAACCTCATTTATCTACGTGTTCTTATCTGTACAAAAAATACTGGCATTCTTTTTGGAGCCTTAGTGCCAAAACTGGATAGAGGCTTSAGTGAATTTTCATATTAACAAGATCATTATTAGATTTATAAAGTATCACACATGGCTTCTCAACTATGATGCAAAGTTATAGTCTAAAGTGAGTGAATAATATGTATTTCTGTAATATATTATGCTCATTTTATGTGCTGGGCTAGTTGATAATTTCTGTTCCCTCCCCCAGATATGCAATCAGTCTTTCCCAATCACAATTAATTAATGAAATTCTGCTGTGTTAAAGTGATAAAGAATATTTTATCCTTTTCGTTGAACAAGACATTGAACATTTTGAATGAATTTTCCTTCTTTGTATTCATGCTTATGAATCAATTCAATTATCAACTTCTGAAACTGCTTCCTTATACTGATGAATTGTTTTCAGGACAAGTAGCGTAGCCAGAATCAGCCTCCTAATATATCCCAAGAATTTCTTTAGCCTAATACACACTTCTTTAGTAGATGTATTTAAGAAATGTATCAAATTATTTGTTTCAACCTGTTGTAACCATTTTAAGAATCTTTTATTTACTCCTAGTAAATACACTGGGAAGCAAAAAGCATTTTACTGTTTTTGTTAACCACTGCTCCCTACTGGTATAAAAACAAAACACAGGGCTGCTTTCCTTTGCTGCAGCTGTCATTATGTTTTTCTTATTTGTCAGTTTTTAGCAGGGATCACAAAGCATGGTCTTACACTTTCATCTTTTGTGAGTGGCATAAATAATATGAACCACCTGGAGGAGCACAGCAGTTTTGCATATAGTTTTGTGATTTAAAGCAATGAAGTAGTCTCCTGCTCCTTCCCTCTCACTTGTATGGTGCCTCTGTCAACAGCCAAAATGCCATGGTGAATGAAGGGCTGCAGTTCTTTCAATACTGTATCCCACACCTGCTAGCTACAATGAAAAATACCTATACAGGCGCACATTCCTTCATACTGCAGGGACTAATGCTCTTAGTGTTATATCCAGCAACAAACTTCCGGCTTGCTTTCTGTCCCCTCCTTTTCTGTCCCTCCCCTTTCTTTCATTACCCATACTTTAGGAAACATCCAGCACTAGCTAGCTTTAAAAGTTATTTCATTCAAAAAAAAAAAAAAAAAAAGTGGTGTTAATTACACCTACTTTTGGGTATCAGGTTATTTTGTCATTCTGCTCAGTTGCAACTTTGTGGATGCACTCAACTGATGCAGTAAGATTTGTACTGTTCTGACTGCTAGCTATTTGTTAACTGTTAAAGACAGTTTGGGTATTGAGAGAGGAAAAAGAACCAGTTCAAGGCAATATAAATGATGAATTAGAGAGCTGGCCTTAGATTGCTGTTTTTAAAACTGTCTGCAGTGAGTTGGATACTTGTCTTATTTTCATGTTTTTCCACAGTAGAACACATACCTCCCAATTTTATTTATATATATATATGTGTGTGTGTGTATTCATATACATGTTTATGTATATATGTGTACACACACACACACACACACACACACACACACACACACACACAAAAAGAATGATAGGCTGTGCTGTAGCATGCACTTTGTTTCAGACAGGCAAGACTGTTGCTCAGCTTAAAATCCAAATTTTCTTGAAAAATACTAAGTGCTTGCTATGGCAATACAACTTTTTATAAAGYATTTTTAATAGTTACTACATATGTAATAATTTTACATATAGATAAGGAAGAGAGCAATTTAAATAATAAGTTTAATTTATGTTCCTTCTTCCTATTAAGTTACAACTCTTGCTTATTTTTATAGGTTCATTCTCACAGGTAGATGTGGAACTTCCTTATACTAGAAATTTTATCATTATTTTGCATTGATAACAAAATTGAGCCAATACTAAGTTAAAAACAGAATAGCTCCTGATAAAAGAATACATCCTGAATTAAAAAGCAAGTGTTAAAATCTGTATTAAAGGCTCTCTTGACAACTAATGGTGTTGCAAGATTGGCAGTGTAGGACTCCTTGGTACTTTTAAGTTGTGACTGTCTTCCACCATACTGGTGTATGCTGAGAGCCTGTAAACCTCATGGCTACTGCAGCTTTCCTAGAGAAGAATTTGTGGTGCAGGCAATGCCTGTGGGTTTGTGAGACAGAGGAAATGAATCAGAGAGGCAGTTCAGCGCAAGTTCAAAATGTGGTAGGAGAGGCTTTGCTAATCKCCTCCACTGGGAAAATATCTGGGATAGGCTAACGGAAAGGTGCGTAGTATTAAAATGAGACTGCTTTCAGTACTCTGCTTTCCTCTGTTTCTGTCCTTTGYAAATACATTCTTTATTTTTACGGATTCACAGAGCTCCAGCTGAAGTTAATAATGCAGATCACATACCTTCTGATCTCAAAGCATACTTTATTAGCTACATCTTGAATTAGGTGTTGTTGAGGCTGTGGAACAAACTTGGTTTATATTTGCATCTTGTCTGGATGGGGAATGTAGGCAAGGAGAGAGTGACTGTGCTGCAAGGTCTTGTCCTCCAATAATGGTGAGAATCTAAAGCACTATATAATATGAACCAGACTCATGATTGAACATGAAACATTTTTCATTTAGAAGTAATTTAGTGATCTGTTACTGAAAAAGTGGGCATATTATTGAAGGTCATTCCATGAGGACAGAGCAGGCTYTATTCTTTATTCTTTGTATTTTATTTTTACTTGGTAACCACTAGGGACTTTAATGTGTCCAAAAGAAAATTATATTATGTCAGTTTACAAGACAATTATCTGAAGATTAAATATGTGTTTTAAAAAGAAGATAAGGAAATGGTATACTCCATTAGCATAAGTTCAYTTTTCGCTTGAGCATTTGAGAAGTGATGCTTCTTTAGAGGTCACGCTTTTGCAGTTGGATCAGGTATGGTATTTGCTGAAGTTTATAACGCTTAAGATCTGGAGTACCTGTGTGGCAGTTTACATTGTCCTGATTAAGAGCCTATCTGAAGGAACGTGGTGTCTCTGGTTGTTGTGATCCAGGAAAATTAGACATTGATAATTATTTGTTTAAGTATGGAGCATTTTAGTTGAGTGCTGTGCTGCTTGAATAAAAGGAGAATGTGCTACAGGATCGTGTCCAAGTGTAGCTGTTAAATAAATCTCTTCCCTGCGTTTCTCCCCCCGCCACTCCCCTGGTTTGGAAGGTGATCTGTTTCATGTAGGTCATTTAAATTCATTTTTGGGTGGTTGTTTTTGCCTTAGGGAGGTTACTAGGATTTTGCGCGACAGAATTGTTAACCATGCTTGATTTTTCCATGCCTTGTGACTGAGAGAGCTTGTGCTGTATGAGCTCAGTTTTCTGTGCTATTCATCAGTGTTATGGATTGTAAAAGCTGCCATTTCAATGCTGCTCTTTTGGTACCCAGTCTTATCTGTGCAAATGTTGTGGTGGAGTTTTGGAAACAAGGTCTTCGAGGTCTCATGGGGTCTTGCAGCAGCCAGAACACGCAGAAAGCAGCAAAGGGAAAAAAGGTGATTATTAGAGCATGCGGGGAGATGTGGAGATGAGGAATGTAAGGGTGCTCTGGTGCCAAAATACTGAGTTACAGTACAGAGCACCTCTCTTCAAAGCACAGTCCAAGCATATTAACCTGACAGCTTCTTTGTGGTAAGTCATGCTGGAAGGATGCAAGGACTCACAAAACTGACATTTTAAAGCTACTTAAGGAGGACCACTCCTTTTCAAAAGATAYTCAAAGTAAAATAATGTTTTGTGYGGGGAAAAYTGTACTTGTATAGAAGGGAAAAAAYTAATGTATTCTGAGAACTATTTAAAAGTATGTTCATGTCTAAATGGTACATAATGCTGGAAACTTCTACAGTAATGTAAAGCGATATAAGTGAATTTAGTAGCTTGTGTAAGTTCTGTAACCTAGTTTTATTTACTGCTACATTTGTTTTAATTTCTGTTGTAATTTACCAGGTTGCTGCTTGTAATTTTTAGACTTTCCTGGCTTTTTCCTCCTTCAAATCATTTGCTCCAATTCCTTCTTCCCCATATGCTGAAGAAAAACCTCAAATAAAAATCCTAACAAGCACAGGAAATCAACTGAGCAGTGTCAAACATGAAACTYGTTTCATTTTGAGCTTTTCAGATGGCTGCTATATGAGAGAATGGAAAATACTCTTTGAGAAAATGCAAYAGTGGTTCAGCTCTCTAGCAGATTTCTCAATTTTGTCTCTAAATGTCTTCTGATACTGTTCAGTGCTTCATCAAGACACCATGTTTTTGTCTTAGGGTCTTGGTCTCCCTTTCCCTACTAATGGCTGTGTAACAGCTTTGGGATGGGAGATTTTTTGGGGAAAACTATATTAGAAAAGATTGGTTTTGCACTTAGCCCTGAACCTTGTGGCTGCTAAATACTATTACATTTCTGTTTTAACAATTGACTTTGTTTTGTTTTATATACATGGGAGAACAGGGACTCTATTTCTGTGATCAGTAGAAATATTTTTATTTGTTTTTGCTGGTAGTAAAAGTTCTTAGCTGATTTCTCCTTAGAATTTGTGCACCCATGTTTTACTGTATGTTGCAGTTTTATAGYTATAGCTTTCTCTGTGACATTCTTCTGTCAGTGCTTAGCAGAGAATGGAGACATTTTAATCTTTGGTTGAGGATTCAGATTTCCAACAAAAGAATGAACTCRAAAGTGGTGTCTCTCTTTCTCCAAATGAATAGAACCATTCAAGGAATAAGCAGAATCAATGACACCAATGAAAGGAACAGTGAATTCTCCATTGACATGCTGAACTATTTAAAGTTATTTCATCAGGTCTGCATTTAGGAATGAATGGCTTTWTTATCTGCCCCCCTAGCCCCCCAAAAAGAGTATTGACTACAACAGTGAATAATGCACTTAATGCAGTCCTTACTGTAAATGCTGAAATAAGATATTAACGTAGATTTGACAATTACAGCGTATAGCAAAAAGAATTTTTGTGGTGTGGCTTATAAGCAGTGATTTACAAGAATTTTTAAGGCGTAACTATGTTCAGTGAATTACATTTAATTCTGACAGTTCTTTTGCTAAATCATCAGCTTTTTGGAGAGCAAGTAAGGCCCTCAAAAAGCATAGTAGAATTTGATCTGAATTCATTTTAGGATATCCTGAAGCAGGCTCCTTGGAGATGGCCCAGTAAAATGCCTGTTGTACATATTTCAGGATATTCCAAGTTGCTTAATTTATATACAAACAAAAAAACAAGAGTGTGCTGTATTTTTAAAATTAATGATTTTATGYCAGTCTGTTTGTAWTTTTTTTTAACATAGTATAAACTGTTGCACTTTYTGGTCAAAGCTTAGACATCCCCATTTATAAATATTAAATAATCATTAAATAATAAGCAATGTGATTAGCTTTACTGCATTCTTTTTAAACTCTGATATTCAAACCTTCGAGATAGAATGAAGTGTCTGAGTAAATAAACACTTTGCTAAAAAGATTAGACATTGCATGTTGTAATTGAGACTGAGAAAATAATACCAGTTTTTCATTTCTCTTAAAACTTCTAATGTGGTTTACTGTTCCCTAATGATCTTCAATTGTTTTGAAGTGTATAGAGGAATAATTACTCTTAGCTCTGGAAGCACTCTGTAGAGCTCCCAAATTTTACAGAAAATGTTTCTGTTAGGTAAAGTGAAACTCCTGTTAGCTTAGCACTTTTATTTTTCTAGTACACAGCTAAAGAAAACGCTGTTGTGTTTCCTCCCAARTTTTACTGATTTAGTACTTAGTAGTTTGTTGCTGGTGTTTGTGTTTAATATTTTCAAAGTACTAAGAAAATGTTACTGTGTTTTACAATTACTGTTGATTTTAACATTGTGAAATCTCTTAGCAATTGTCATCTATTTTAGGTGCTACAAAATATTTTAGAAACAGAAAATGAATATGCTAAGGAGCTACAGACAATGCTTTCAAACTACCTGCGACCATTACAAGCCAGTGAAAAGTATGTGAGTTTGTTTTGTTTTTTAAAATAACAGACTTAAGATCTTTTATCTATTGGGGAGAGGTTGTATGGTCAAAACTTCAGTTTCAGTCTAATTGCRTTTTCATCTATGGACTGGAAGATTCTTGAGGTAGGGCTTGCATTTATTCTGTTTGTTCATTGATCACGACAGGCTGGTCCTAGTCCTTGATATAAGAACAAGTAAGCATTTTCTTTTAAGGTGCGTTTTATCAGAGCACAACTAGTCAATAACTGTAAACCTGTAAACCTTTTATTTATCTTGACTCCAGGTTAAACTCAGCAAATACTTCATACTTAATGGGAAACCTGGAAGAAATAAGTTCTTTCCAGCAAATGCTTGTACAGTCTTTAGAAGAATGCACCAAGTAAGTACTATAACACCATAGAATTCTACTGAACAGGTATTTTGCTGTTATTTTTCTTGCGGTGTATGTTAATGTTTGACACAAAAAATACTGTGCTCATTTTAAAAATAGTTGTTACAGCAGTAAAGCAGCAGATGTTTGGATAACGTACTCGTTACTTGCTCAGATAGATACTGACTGTAGGATGTAAYGGCAGAAGTAGGAATTTGACATAGTTTGGAAGCAATTTACAAAATACTATAATGCAGTTACGTACCGGGGGAAGTTGTAAAGGAAGCTGCATTTTCTTTTTGGAGGCGTGAGTTTTACATCTACTTCTATTAAAAGCATAAGAAAAAGACTGAAGGAAACTTGCATGGTGACAGCACAGTGTGTATAGAGAAGAAAAGAGGACTCTGAGAAAGCTTGTGCTTAGGTATTTTTCTGTCTCACTGGTCTTTAACATGTGCTGGGAGAGGCATGTAAGATAGATCAAAAGAACAGTCTAAATAAAAACCAGTCCCTGTGCCTGTAGTGTACCATATAAACAACATAAAGCACAGAAAGAGAAGGGGGGAAAATGTTGAAGGAAAAAAAGTTACCTGTCTTCCTTACATAGCTTTGTTTGAAATGATAGCTGGATATTTTTGCACTTACACTCTGTATTCTGAGGTGCAGGTAAGAAGGAGAAGATGAATGTACCACAGCTGAATTATCTTATTAGTTTTCTACTGCTGAAACTCCATTTAAAGTAGACTTCCTATATCTGACCCCAGTTGTGTTCTTTTCTCTGTGTGTGTTCTGATCTTAACTGAATGCATGGTGAGCTACTTCAGCTTACTAATCTAAAATTACTAGTTTTCAGCTAAGTTAGTTGTTTCAGTTGCTACCGAGGGCTCAGACAAGTTTCAGTCTGTGCAGGAGAACTACTGGGAGCACTTGGTGGAGGGATGAGTGTCTTGGAGTTGAAAATACCATTCTGGCAGTAGTGATCATCTAGATCAGCTCCATGTGTTTCATTTTGACTCAACCCTCCTATCYCACAAGCTGCTTCATGTTAAGAGGAATCTTTGTGGTGACCAAGTGTAAGTTGTCTCTCCTCTGACAGTGGCATATATGTGAGTATATTACTGACCTTGGGTCCCTCTTCCCTCCCACCGTGACCACCCAGGTTCTCTCCCTCCGTTCTGTCTCCATCTGCTCTTCAGTAAGTAGTGTAGAAAGGAGGACTAGGTAGTTCAGATCGCTCTTTAGTGGTGGAATGGAAGTGTTCCTGAAATGGCATTTCTTCTATGCTGTTTCTGTGGAAATGTGTTCTTATTTCTGGCAAGTTAAACTTAGGACTCGATTAGTTAAGTGTATAAACATCTGAAAATGGGTTACTCCACTTACTTRTATGTTTCCTTTCTTTTCTTGTCAGTTCACTTTCTATTGTCTCATTCCCTTGTTACCATTATATTATTTATGTGAATCAGAAAGAAGTTAGAGAAATGGAGTACCTTGCTTAACTAGACTGTCATCTTTTAAAACTGTTTTGATTAAGGTCTACTTAAAAACAAGAGCAGAAGACCATAGACCTTTAAATAAGGAAATCTGTTCAATCTGTTCATATGTTAATGCAAGATATTTTAACTTGATGTGTAGATTAATGTATGATACCTTAATGTAGCTTTAAACTCAGAAGGCTTATTTAGAATTCTTTCCATGATTTAAACTGTAGGAGAGCACCTTCTCATAATGTCCTTTACTTCTTTTTTCCTAGTAAGTAAAATGTTGCTGTGTAATACATTGGGAACATAATGGATGCTAGTAGGTGGGCAGAGGAAGTGATGCCCCAGGGACTGCAAATGTTTTGCATTACTTTCTTTTTGTAAATAGATTGGTTATGCCAAGTTGGATTTTCCATTTAATTTTTATCATATTATTAGTCATACTGACTTGAGTGTCCAACATCCTGCTGTTCTGAAGCTAATCCATCAAAATTCCCATCGTGTAGAAGAAACCCTGCTGCCTTGGTTTTGGTCAGTTTGCCRTGTTGTTTTGGCTAGTGAACCTGTTCCATAAACTCAGGGTAGCTTCCAGGCTGAAAATAGATTTATCATTTTAGTTTATTTTTGGCGGATAGCTTGTGGTTCCATCATTCAGGAACTTCATATTGCAGCATCCAGTATATTGTTTTTTTCTAATTTCACATGTCAGAATGACCAAATGCAGACGTTCATGCCATTTACTGTGCATGTCAGTAAATTGAATATTGTTCAATTTCCACATCCTACTCAGGTGACTTTGTCATTTGAGTTGCATTTTAATAGATCTTTGTGTGTGCTTCARTGACAAAAACTTTCTGGTGCTTTTTCTCTCTTTACCTGCAGCACGTTGGCTTATTTAATCCCCATGATTGTAAAAATCAGTTTATTTCAGAACATATTTATGCTATGGTCAGGTTTTCTTGGGGTGCACTTAGGGGACTTCAGGAAGATTTACTTTGTGTGGTTTTGATTTTGGTTTTGGTTAGTGGAGGTGGGGAGGAGGAGTAGGATGTGGTTTGAATTAAAACTCATTTGGCGCATTGCTAAAGGCTTGTCTTATTTGAACTTGTCCACGTCAGCCTGTACTGCAGTATAACTGTGGTGCTCCTGTGGAGTGCTCCATCTGTCATAGACCTTGGGACATTTTCTCCCTGGATGCTAGCAACCATCAGACAGATTCCTTTGGGGTTACTTTTGTCTTTGATAGGTAACCGAAGAAAAGTATAACCAAGGTAGTGTATGAAACAAGCTGAACTAGAGATAAGTGAGAATCTTCGATTGATCCGCTTCAAAAGCGCTTTCTTTACTGACCAGCTTCAAATGCACTTTCTGTTTTGATGAGTGGAGAAGAACTGTAACTTGACAAGGCAGAGATACATTTGTGAGATTCTTCAGTTCCAAAATAGAGCATGATTTCTGATTTTTAAAACAGAGTGAAAGTACTGCAGTCTCTTGAAGACAAAGTGCTCCAGTGCTCTGGATTTCTACCTGGATCTGTGATCTAGTGCCATATCTCAGTTCTACTGTTGCTCACACAGCACAGGAGCATTACATGGACAAAGTTAGYGTTTGTTAAAGGATCTCTAAGCTGATCTAAGTGATCTGTGCTGTGGAAGTTCTGCTTTTTGGATTTTTTTTTTCACAAGAGTTTGGAAACAACTGGAATCTCCTACTTCTAAAGAGAATGAGAGTTGTTGAATRGAGATGGTCAGTCTGTGGCTGTACTTCTCAGTAAGGGGGCAGGTTGGCCCATAACACCAGACTGCCTGGACTGCTTAGGTTTATTGTCKTTTATAACAAATTGAAGATAAGATGCTCAGTGACTTTTAGATAGTAGCATAGATCCATCTTCCTACTCCATAATAGAAATAGCTAGGTTTTGTTGTGCATTCTCCTGGTGTCCCCACTTTTGCAATCACAGCAACTTTGCTTGYGTTTTTCTCTTTCCCTTTCTGTGTTTGAGTGCATAAGAAGTTTAAAAATGTTCCATGATGGTTCTGAAATGGAGTGGGAATTAAAAAAAAAGGGGGGGGGGGAGAGGTTGTTCAGATGTAAACCAAAACTAATCAATGTTTTGGACTTTTTCTTCTTTTTGTACTGTCAGATGCAAATTAAGTCTGATAACCATTAAGTCCAATACATTCCCTTGCCTTTAGTTAGTGTGACTTTCAAAAGAAGTAAGGCTATCAGTGTTAAGTGAATTTGAACATAGTGTGGATTGCCTGAAATAAACATGCGGATGAACTGGTATCTGACAAGTAAGGAAGGGTTGATAAATGGTAAAAAGGATGATTGTGAAGAAAACCTTGAAACATTTGTGGATGGTTTGTAAATAAGTTGAATACAGCCTGCTTTTGTGAAAGCAGTAGCTCTGAAAGCTATGAAGTAACCCTGTGAATTATGAAGCCTCGAGAGATGGTATCTAACTTTTCGTTTCTTTGCAAGCTACATCCCTCAAAACCATTAGCTGTAATTGTCCCATAATTACTACTCAAGACTTTCACTTGTCCAGGATCTTCTCTGCTGCCAAATTTAAGGTCAGGGCAGTCTCTGTACTGAGCTCTCTCCAGCATAATGAATGTATTAGTGTTGATGCTGAAGCGCCTTCAGAGAGACTGAAGCAGTGGTGGAAATTCTACTGTTTACCTTCTTCTGGGAGAGAGAGAAGAGCAGAGGCTGCTACCCAGAGAGAGAAACATTTCCTTTCTCTGACATGCTGTGCAAGTGTATGTAGGTACCTATGTTGCTGCTTGACCTACTTCATCTGGTAACCTCATTGCCAAGTGAAATTTAGGAACCTTTGATCTTTTCCTTGCACAAAGAAAACATGGAGATACCATATGATTTTTTTTTAATTGACTTTGTTGGTCTGTATTTTAATTTGTCTGGGTTCATCAGTTTCCCCAGCCTTTACCAGAGTCGTGTACTGTCTGCTGACTTCACAGTAAAGGCAAGGCAAATTTCTACAGGCTATGCAGGATATAGTGATATTATAGAACAACTAATTATTTCTCTATGTTGTCAGTCTAGCTTTAGTCTAGTTATGATCRATAGAACTGATCAGAGTCTTATGGTAAGTGTGATTGAACAACAGGTTATTTCATTCTTTTTTTTTTCTTTCTCTGGAATTACCATACAGTGGGGACCCATTTGAAGTCTGAATAGAACTGACKGTTATTGGATATAATTGCAAAAATGAACAGAATCAGTAAGGTTGGAAGGGACCTCTGGAGAYCATCTAATCCAACCCTCAAACGAGTGGCTTGCGCAGTGATCAAACCTGCGACCTTGGCATTATTAGCACCATGCTCTAATCAAATGAGCTAAAATARTTTGCTAGTAATATAGATACAATCTTAAAATGTCTTTAGCATGTGATATATATGCCTCTGTTATGATTCCTTAGTACTGTGAATAAAATTAAAATGCTGCTTTGCTCTTTTTATAACTGAAATTACACTTCACCCTTCTCAAAAATATACATACGTTATCTTGAGGATAAGGGGGAAAATATTTATTGGTCTTAGGTTATATAGTGAAAACTGAAGTGCTTTAAAACTCTGGAAAAACTTTAAAATGTACTATGCRTAATTGATACGTTGTCACTTGTAACTAAATTTGCAAGCAGAGGTAAATGACTTCCTGAAACAATTTGACTTTTCTAAATGACTTTTCTAAAATGAGTGGATTTCAAAATGACTTTTCTAAAATAATTTGTATATATCCAGTGACGATATCAAGAACTTTCTTATGATTCCTTTTAATTATAATGTAAAATATGAGAATATTTTTGGAATATCAACTAGAATAAATTATAAAATAGCTATACTCTCTATCAAATTTGAACACATTAATTGCTAACAGTTTAATATCTAGCAGCAGATTGTATAAAGCTGTTTTTAGACAGYTAAGGAGATGTAGATAATTTATTAATTGTTCTTATAAAAAGTAGAATAGTAATACATGGATTAGAAAAGTCAAAGGGGATGAGTTGCTACCCCCTCCTGAAGTCTATTAATTATTTCAGTTCAGCAAAGGATATGCAGCATACAGTTATCATGCATGTACAAAAGAGAATAATACCAGTCTTTCATTCTGCTAAAGGAACAGCAGTATGAGGAGAGAGACAGCTGATGTGAACAGCCATTCACCCCCCCCCCGCCCCCCCAGGCACTGCAAGATGAAAAGACAATTTAACTATTTTCAGCAACAGTTTATGGGAACCTCTTACATTTTAATATTGAGTCATATGCCCTTCATATATCTTCGGGGTTTGAGATTTTTGCTGCATCTGTTACTTGAAGAGCGTAGTATTAGCTCATGCTTAGATGTATTGAAAGGGACTAGCTGCCAGACAGGAAATATTGCTAGGAAAGCTATAAGAATAGCATTTCCGCTGTACGTTGAGAAATGTCCATATTTTTCCCTAAATGCTTGCAGAAGAGGCCACTCTATTGATTTAAGATTTTAAACTTCTTTTTTTAAAATAAATAAAGATATAGATCAATAAAATACGGGCCCTAGCCTTTAAAGCAAGGACATTTGAAAAATGCAACAAGAGTATATCTAGCACTGCTAATTAGATAGGTAGATGTCTATAATGAATGTTGCTTTCAMATCAGGAAGCATGCTCCTTCTGCCTCTCATAATTTGCATGCCCGTACAGTTATTTTGACTGTTCATATTTGATAGGTCTTCCCATGCCCTGGGAAATGGAGCAGGAGACTGAACAGTTTAACAGGAAACACGCATTATTTTGAATTTTGGGGGAATGTTTCTTGGGACGAACTTTTAAATTTTATCTGCCATGATCAAACCCAGGGAGTCAGACAAGAACACTCTATATTCCCTGACTAGAGGAACATGTATCCTGGAAAGGATATTTATTTTTTAATGAAAATAGTATTCTTCTTAAAAGAATTGCTTGAACTATTGCTAACATGAAACCCTTTGCATTCTTCCCTTACGTGCTTATTAAAAGGATATCTAGCTTTAGAGCAATTTGAAATATTGGATTGAAAAATAGTTAGATGGATAAGAAAAAAAAATCCAGTATTGGCTTGTCTCGCAAACAATCTGAAGCAAAGGCTCAGAGTGTATATGTTACGAGGTGCAATCTTTATGCAAAGAGGGAAAATGAATACATTTTGCATTCTATCCAAGGAGGGGAAATTAATTAGTGGGTTTAGACAAACTGTTGGGGACAAGCTTGTGGTTTATGAGTACTGAAAACTTTCCTATCTTCAGGTTAACTTATAGTGTGGGGAAAATCACCTGCTGGCCATATAACCTATGATTGACGAAGCTTAGTCAGAATTCTAATTGGGACTATTTTTTTTTTTTTTTTTTTTTTTTTTTTTAGAAAATATAGGGTTTCATCCCTTTAAGCCCCCTTACAATATTGCAGACTTGCTGGTCCAATTTATCCTTTTTCACAAAGGAGAAGTAATCTAATGTGGATACTTTCATGGATAGTTCTGAGAATGGTGATGTGGTAGCAGTAAAGAAAACATGACTAGTCAAACTGTGTATTTCTTCCTAACTTCTAACAGTTGTATTTAACTTGAAGATCACTTTATATTTTTGAAAAGACGTTTCCTCTCCCGCTTCTGCATATGAAGTATGCAGATTAAATGGATATTAGGAATAAGGCTAGAAGAATTGTGAGTATTGTTGGCTTTTAGTTACTTATTCACATGCAAAATCAGAATTYGAACTTTCACTTTCTACTGATTTACCACTTCAAAGCTGGTGTCACAGAGCTAGGTTCAGATATTTGGGCTTCAGGTGTTTTCTTTCCTCAGTTTGAGATGACTTCTCAAAGTCAGTTTTACTAAAAGCTATGGAAAAATATAGTGTGTATACTCATATTCTCTCTTTTGCTCTCTTCCCCTCCCCACATTACAAGAAAGGCATATATATGCTTCTGACTCTAACCAAGACTGATTAGATTCAGCAAGATTGTGTGAAAGTAACCTTTTCTTCTAAATGTTCTTTCACTTGCTGAATCTTCTATTTTTGCGCAGGTCACTGAGACTACTTTTATTTAAGTACATTTTATACCAAACAAACTTTTATGAAKAAAATCAGTTTTAAAACTCCACAGTGAAAATTTCCTTCAGAGCTTAGCAAACATGGTGCATTCTAGCCTAACTGCCAGTGTAATTTTTCTGAAAAAGGCAGCCAAAATGACTATCTACACTATGGTGGCATAACCAGGTAGTTAAAAACTTAGAACTGTAAAGATGGAAGAGCAGGCTGTTGTCTGTCTGTCAGTGACCAGAGAAATCTGTCCATTTACTTGAGGGGAAAGATTCAAACGAAGTGGGTAAAAGCTGCTCATAAAGAGCATACTTYGTTCTTCCAGTCTTTTATTTATTTTTGTGTCTTGTTGGTATTACTGTAATTTCATCTTCCTTATTATTCCATTTTTAGGTTGCCTGAAGCTCAGCAGAGAGTTGGAGGATGTTTTCTAAATTTGATGCCACAAATGAAAAACTTATACCTTGCATATTGTGCCAACCATCCATCAGCAGTGAATGTTCTCACAGAACACAGGTACATTTACTTTGTCATCTTTTAAATCTAATAAGAGAAAAGCATGTRAAATACGTTTGTGCAATAAAGCTCAGACATCTTTTCTGACAAGCTTTTGGTATGTTATGGCTGTTTCAAAAAACAAACAAAAAATCTGTATTTCAAAGCTTTTCAGTGCAGTCAGGACCAGCTTGTCACTTTTAGCAGTGTTATCAACTACTCTAGGAGATTTTCTCATTTAAAGTACAAATGCTGGTCTCTGAACACATAAAACAAACTGTAGCAATCATCATCRTTGTTCAAAGAACATGAAGATAAAATTTATCAGTGAAACTGTCGTTACTGATATGATTACTAGTAGCCTTTTATGCAGTTTGTTAATTGTAACTTAGCCCTGTAAAATCCAGTAAATTTGTACCCATTTAGTTAACTTTATATTGATATATGGTATAGCCTTAGTTTTACTTCTGTGAGAATAAGCAAGTAGCATGAGCTTTTTATGTTTACGAAAGTAGTATTTCCTGTTTGTAAGAAGTAGGATGCTGAGTTAACATGACAGAGGTTGCTCAGCTTCAGGACTGACCTTGAATATGCACAGAAGTTGCATGCCCTGTATTGTATTGAGAGAGGAATGTTGAGGCCCGAAACTGATTAAAAGAAGCCTGTTTTCAGGAAATTTCCCTATAGGTACTCCTGATGAGCACACGCTGCAGCAGCTGTTACAGGATTTGGTGCTGTTTATCTTTGCTCGCAGTGCAGGACAGAACCATGACCTTCTCTGGAACGTTAGACAGGACATACTAGCAGAGGATATTCATTCTTTCCACTTTCTCCTCCCTCTCCCCCCCCCCCTCCATATTTTTTGTCTTGCTCTGAAGAACCAGAATAGAGGTGGTCTTCAGCCTCCTCAAACAAAAGCGTAATTGACTTATTTTCCATATAGCATTAATTTCTTCCAAGAACTTGCATCTTATTTTAACAGTAGCATTGTGTGGCCTAATTGTGACTCTTATTCATAATAGTCTAACCCCCCAAAAATAGCTGTCAACTACTGTGAACTATCACTTTTTGTTAATAAGAGTTCTGCTCCCACACTCCCTCCCTCCTTCAAAAAATGAAGCTGGCATTGCAATTGCAATTTAGAGAGGAAGAAGATGCTCTTTGTCAAAGGCAATGAAGAAAGAAAACTACACAAGACGAAATATGTTTAAAACTCCCTAATGGAAATTTGTGTGTGTTTTCTTTCTAATGGCCTACTCAAATACCATTCTGCCTGCCTCTCTCTCTCTCTCTCTCTCTCTCTCTCTATATATATATATATATATATATATATTATATATAGTTATTTATTTATTTATGCTCTTAGGCTAAGATTCCTTTTTTCTGTTGGTGTCTTTATGGCCTTTCCATACAGAGGTCTGGGATCTGATCTACAAATGGGAAGTAGGAGGTGATAGGAAAGTAAGCATCTAAATTTCTGAATATTTGGAGATACTTATAAAGGATTATCCTGTGTTTCAAAGCTCTTGGAAAATAGAGGAAACAACTATGTCTACAAAATAACAATTAAAATGCAGGGGAGAAAATTTAATTCTTTGGAAACAGAGAAGGATTTCTTCCCTTTTGTGCTGCTTTGGACATATGTTATCTACAAAAAAGACAAGCTTCTGGGTCTGTAAAGTCAGCTTGATACCAAAGCCTGATGGAGCCAATATAAGCATTATAGAGCAATTAAATAATGTGTATGTAGAAGTAGATTCAAAGCAATTCTATTCTTCATAAGAGGCAGTGCAAAGGAAGATGAGTTCTGATGAATTTTCGTGCCATTTTGTTGAAACACATGGTCAGCAAGTGAACTCTGCTTTTTTTTTTTTATTGCCTTTATTTCAGTATTTTAAACCCTCATTTTTTTTTACGCCACTGACGTCTGTAGCAAGTGACTTGACCAGAAATTCTGCTTGTAAAAGCTATTGTAAAGGACTTAGAAAATGACTTTAAACAATTCTGAAACTTTTTTAAAAAAATGCCAGAAACCTTTTAAGTATGTGGGTTTAAAGGTAAGGGGAATAACAAACTGATTGAAAGCATGAAGGAAAATACTTAGTTGAAATGCCTTCTCCCTGCCCCTTCCTCCCTCTCCCTGTGAAAGCATCTCTCATAAACCTTAATGTTAAATTATTGTGAGGTTTGAGGGTAGTCATGGCTGTAATAGTAATGAAACCATTACTGCAGTTAAAATTTGATTAATACTGAAGTGGAATTTCTCAGAGTTGTCAAATTCAGAAGTTAAGATTTTTAAAAAAGGTCATGATTTATTTGCTGTTTCCGTGGTAGAGTTTTAACAGAGGGACCAAAAACATACGTGTTTCAACAATGACAGAAATATAGCAGGGAAATAGGTGTTTGCCAAATTTTTCAGTTTGAATAGCGTGTTTGTGACAGTTATGCTTATTCAATAGTATTTKAGAGAAAAAAAAGAAGACTCTATGATGATTTTATTTGAAACTAAGAAATTCTTACTGTCAACATCATTAGGTTATTTCTTACCATAAACTGTGTATGTTTCATAAACAGAACATGTTTACACAAATTAGACTTCAAAAATGTTTGTTACAAAAGACCTAGCACATGATTTTAAAAGGCAGCTTCTGATACCACAAATCAGTGTTTCCTGCAGCTTATTAAATTCACTCAATTTTGGTATGGACTATACTAACAAAAATGAAACAAAAATCTCCTGGATAATTGCTTTAGGTGAGACTTGGAAACTYTTTACTTTTTCTTAATTCACATAATATACTAGTTGTATTACTATATGTTTATTGTTCTTAACTGAAAAGAACTTAAAGGAAACTGGCTACTATTTTAAAGCATTAATTATATGATTTCTTTAACTGGTTGGAGCACGGCAACATCAAAATAATTATGAACATTCATGTGGCTTAATAGAATATTATACTTGTGAGGTTTTTACTATGTTGGTTTCTCAGCTATCCTGCATGTATTTTGAGTAGTGTTGTAGTATCTGTTAAAATGTCCTTTTATATATGCACACACTGTTGATGTTAACTAGAATTCCAGAGTAATACTGAATTAAAAGCCTCATGTTTTTCTGGAAGGGTTTTTCAAGCATCAGTTCTAGTAGTAGCTCTTGAGTTAAGGCTGGAGCCTTAAAAGGGGCATTGAATGGGAATGTGACTGTGTTGTTGTGATATTCAGTATGATTGCCAGTCTGATTAGCTCCCTGTTTCTCCTTTTTGTGGTTTGCTTCTCGATTGTACGTAACTGCAACGTGGGAAGAGTCTTACTTAATTAGTGTTAAAATACAAGGTGTGTATATATATTGAACAAGTTGGGGAGGAAGAGTTAGCTTTTGTTTTTCTTCATGAATGAGAGGTCTTTCTTGCTCAAATCTGCAAAGCCACAAACTTTTCATTTCCTTCAGTTGAATAAGTAATCAAAATCAGCTATTGAAATGAATACCAGTAAAGAGACCTTGAATGTAGGTAAAAAGGCAGAAATGGGTATAAGGCCTAATCCAGCCCTTAAGGGAATTCCAGTGCCAGATTAAATGTTTCAGAGGTGGTATTTGCCTCTGACAAGAACAAGATAAATCTTCTGCTTCATCGTTTCAATTAAGTGTGAAACATTGGGAACAAACTCTTACTTGGTTCCAGTTGTGGTGCTGTAATTTCTATCTGAGTATCAGAATTGCTACTCAACATCAGTTCTCCAATGTTACATAGTCTTGMTATTAGATTTTTTTTTCCTTTTTTGTTTTTCCTCTCCTTTCCTTGGGAGCTGCTTAACAGCCATCGCATAATTGTTTTCCTGTTTTTGTAGTCTGTGCTGTTGATGGCTGTTTTTCCCTTGCGGCCAACTTTGCTGCTTCTCCTATGTAGTCTGTTATCCATTGACATTTGAACTGCCGCTTTCATTTGTACACGCACATCATCATAAGACTGGTCTTACTTGCGTGTTTTTCCTGGCTTGCCCCCTGGGTGCGCAGGGGTCTGGCATTGTGCCTGACTGTGTCTTAAACCACTGATTTTGGCTCAGAGATGGAGCTTGCCACGTAGAGCTGGGTGATGCCTCTTGCCGAGGTCACTGTGTGTTTCCACCGCTGGCTCTTGCTTGTTCTCCATGTTCCCTTCTCTCATAGTGGCTGTAGGGGCACTGCATGTACACGCTTCCTGTTTTCTTTATTCAGTAACAGTTATATCTATTTGGATTTCCTTATATGAGATTGGAGTTTCTCGTATCCCTTAGTTTTGCTTGAAAATCCTAGTTCAAATGCAAGGGTGAAGTGAGGACTGTTATTATTGTGGTGTTTTTTGGGGTGCTGTCTTGTAAGAGAAGGAGAAGGATGAGCAACCTCAGGCAAGAAAAAGAAGGAAAGAATTTCCCTCAAATCAATAAAAAGTGAAAAAGAAGCAGTTGGATACAAAGTACAGAAATAGATGATTGCAGAAGAGGGAGGAGTATCGCAACATGAGATGTTATGTACCTGGGGAAGATCACAAGCCACAGCGTTTATTGCATGGCAAAACTCCAGCAAATAAAAAAAGGAGGAGGAGGAGGCTGGTGCTGGAACTGTGCTTGGGCTGTGTCTAAAATGACAAATGAAAAGATTCTTTCAGTGTTGAATAGAAGAGTGGATTGCATAACTAAAGGAAAAAAAAAAAGGGCTGAAGGGCCCCACCTATAAGCTGATACAGAATTCTTCTGAAGAAATTCGGAGAGTAAGGGCCAATATTAATCATTAATGTAATCAATATTAAATATGTAATTTTGGGAAGAGAAGTTTTAAGCTTTTTGATTTTGTCTTAAAATAAACATGATGTCATTTAAACAAACCAGAAGAAAAGTGTTGCTAAAAGAAAATTTAAATTGATGCATGCCTGCTTATTCTTTATTCTGCAAAGTGACAAGTGTTGAGTCAGTTTTCAGTTGGTGGAAACTTACTGTCAAAATCGAAGTCTCGTTCAAGCCCTAATTCTGCTGGCTTCTGCTGAATAATACGTCCCCGGCATGCCCTGTGCTTGCCTCGCTGACCTAGCAGTCTGCGTAAGCCCCGCAGTTGCTCCGCGGAGCCGGAGCGTGGCCTGGAGCCCAGCCCGAGTCAGAAGGCTCCTTGAGCCTCCCCGCGCGCATCCCCGAGCCCGCGAGCCCCGGTCCCCGCGCGACGAGCCCGGCTGGGAAGCCTGGCGCTGGGCAGGGAAGAGCTGCGGCTGGGGGGCCGCTGAGCCGAGCTTTGCCACGGGGCGCTCAAAATGCGGTGTCTTTGCGCTCTCCTCAGACCCCTCAGCGGCGATAGCTCGTGCTCCATCTATTACAAACGGAGACCGACTTCGGAAGTGTAAGTTGTACTCCTCAACGCGTATGCCTTACTCCCTAGGTGTTTGTCTTTTCCTCAGGTTTAAACGCTGTTCCCCCCKTCTGTTGCGGTAGGCACAGCTGAACTTGTTTTCTTCCCTCCCCACCCCCTGCCCCGGTCTGAACTGCAGCTTTTGAGGCAGCGCTGGAGCTGCACTATTGGGTGCCTTAATAAGGTCTAAGGACACTTTCCATAGGGACTTCTAAAATAGTCTCTTGTTGAGTTAACTTTGGTTTGGAGGGGAGGGGGAACTCTTGAGCCAGAGATTTCAGGTTAAATGAAGCAGAGCCYTTTTATATGCTTTTTTGTTCCTGTTGTTTTTGCATTTTACTCTTAAGTAACTTAAGCAGTGAATTAAAATAATCTTTGCTGCTCCTTTCTGAAGAAGGTACTTATGATAGGTAGTTGTGACTCTAAGTTGATGATTAAACTGTTAAAATAGATTTTCTTGTTCAGCTAAATAATACATTTTTTGTGTGCTTAGCTGTGGGCCAGAATTTTACTTAGCAAATACAGAGTAGAAAAGTGCAGTACTTGCAAGCATCAATAGAAACTGTGACATGAAAGAGCTATTGTCTTTGTCACAACAGCTGCGCTCTTAAGCAAACACCACTGTTTTTTAAGCTATTATTAAATAAAAGCCAGTTGTGAACTGTTACTATATTCCAAACTCTTTTAACCCCCCCCCACATTTTATTGAAAATAAACCTTTCTGTTTGTTGCCATCTTGTGTATTTGTCTATTGTGAATAGATGAAGGACATTCGCTTTTATATTTGAGTTAAAGGCATGTCCTTTTCAGCATGGTTATTTCTTAGTCATGAAGCTGCAAAGGTAGCAGGTTATTTTAGCAGACTAGTAGCAAGATCTGCACAGTTAAACCACTCAATATTTTTAGTCCTGTTGTATTGAAAAAATACATCTCTATATATATACACACACGCACACACAAATTCTAGAGTTTGAATAAGCTAGCATGTCAAAACTTGTAAGAGCAATGTATAGAAGTGTATGAAAGAAAACATTGTCCTCTTAGGAATGTTGGGAGGAAAATTGTGTAATTCGGTTTTAATTACGCCTATTAACAGTACTCTCTTTAAAAGGCTTCCTGATGATGCYATTGTTCAGCATGTTTTTCAGGACTTTGAATATATTTCAAGTGAGCTGAGGTTTAAACTTGCTCTGTAAGTTCTTATGCTGTGATTAAGTAAAAATTGATGTGATAAACAACAAGGTTTCTTACAGTGAAGAGCAGCAAGTAGCTTGGAAACAGCTGTAACAAATGCATAACCATAGAGTGTGGTTAGTTACAGAAAGGAATTGAGAAAGGTGGACCTTAAAAATGAATTAGTACTGAGTTTTTATTTCAGGCTTCAAAGTAGACTATAGCAAGTTTTTTCCTGCTTTCTGCCAAATCTGTTTTACAACGCCAAAGTTGGAATAAATGGAACAGTGATATGAAAATTAGAAATGCAAATGTGGGTGGAATGGGCTTGGTAACCACAATGATCCTCCTACTGTAGGAGCATTAAATAATTTTTTTTTAAAAAAGCATTGTGTTAGTGGATAGCTCAGCAAATACCATTTATATAAAGCATTTGTATGCCCACAGCAGTATGGCAAAAGCTAAAGTAATTAGGAATGAGGATTCTTTTTACCTTTGCAATCTAAGAGCAAAGTTAGCATTGTTTGGAACAGTGTTAAAGTGAATGTCCTGCGGTGCTCATGATCAGAATGTATTGTAGTGCATACTGGTATGTTTGGGAGAAAAAAGCAACAAAAAGGTGTGTATAGATAGTGCTGGCTGAAGTGGGTAAGAATAACAGATAATATGAAAGGAAGCAATTTAAAAAGTGAGACAGCAAGGGCTGTGTATGTTAATGAAGCAAACAAAAGGCAAAGAATGAGTTTAAATGTTTGTTTCCTGTTAGTTCTCATAGTAAATGCCTATCCCTTGGAGAGGAAAAAGGGAGGAAAAAAAAAAAAGGAATGTACTACATACGTGCTCACTTCATTGTGCTGGCCTGGGTGTGGGGTGCGTGCAGCCAGAATTAATGGATAAAAACAAACAAAAGTAATGGCATAGAAGAGCAATGTTATACAATTAGTGAACTGAAATTTAAAACCGTTGAGTTCCTGGAGACAGAGAGGCTTTCACAGGTAAGCTTTGGTAAAGCTTCCTGTAGAAATCGGGCACTGTGCTCTCATTTCTTCACCCTGCTGGAGACAGCTGCCCCCCTGCAGCTGGGTCAGCAGGAGAGGCGCTGTGACCACGCCACAGCCCTTCCACCTAGGGCTGCTTTTAAATCCTCCATGAACGAGTAGCTGGTAGTGCTGTAAAAAATGTAAATATTAGTCAAAATCCATTGTCGTCTTTAGGGTTGCACCAGAATCGATCATCAAGTTCTGAAATAGATGTGTGGGTGGTTGTTTTTGTTGTTTTGTTGGGGGGGGGAGTGCTGAGTGAGGGATGTGCCTGAGAAGGCTTAAGATAAAGTATATCTTGAGCATCAGCACATTCAGAGTTGGGCAGCCTTATTTCTTAAATCTAAACGTAAACCGAAAAAAAAAAAAAAAAATCAGATTTATCTGTATCACATTGTCGTAATTTTCCATGCAATTCAAGCTGAAGAGATATTCCATGAGTTTTAGTTAATTTTGACTAAAACTTGATCTTGCCTTGAGCGGATTTTAGGAAAGGCTGGAGTTTACATGTCACTTGGGAAAGAGATTTGGAAAGTCTGTGCTATGGAGGTGTGGGCTKTCTAGAGTGTACTGAACTGTTCTCCTTTTGATCTTTAAAATGCAGAGCAGCTGCTGGAAAACTCTCATCTGCTTTCTCAGCTTTGCAGTTTAGAACAGCAAAAATAGTGCATCTGTTTATACCAAGAAGAGCCTGGGCCTGGTTAGAATGGGTATGAAGTGCTCTAAAAGAGGTTGCATAAAGTTATGCTGTGCCTGGCAGTTCAGAGACAGTATTGCATGTGTTTGAACAAGGCAGTGTAAGTAAACGCAAGTTGACTAAACTGAATACTGTAAAAGCTTGCAATAACTGCGTGGAAAAGTACACTGTTATATGAATTTGGGGAAGCTTTAAATTTTTAACAGCCCAGAAGAGAGAGGTTTGGGTGGATGACGGGTAATGCACTAACATAAGATACTTGGTTCATACTCTTGTTTTGTTCTTTTCATCAGTGTGGTTAGATGACACTAATCAGCTGCTAGTTGTTAGCTGTTAGTTGCTCTGGAATGGACAGAGGTGTATGGGGGTTGGGAAGACAGGGAGGGTGTTTTTTTTTTTTTTTTTTTTTTTTTTTTTTTTTTTTTTTTTTCCTTTTATACAGCATGCCTCACTATGGTATTTGAGCATATGTGTTTTGGTGTTTTATGACAGTGTCCTAGTGTCCTACCTTTTTTTTTTTTTCTAGAGGAATTGATCAGATCACAGTTTGCTTTCACTTCTGAATGAATACGCCCACCCATAAATTGGAGATATTTGCCCTTCTAAGTTTGTTGTGCAGGCTTAAATGAAAAGGAGGTTTCTCCAGTGGCATTTCTTTTGTGTTGGAGTAATTGGTTAGCTTGTTAATGTGGCCATAACATACAAGTACTCTTTCTTTGTTGCTGTTTGATATTTAACTCTGTGTTTACAAANAAAAAAAAAAAAAAAAAAAAAAAAAAAAAAAAAAAAAAAAAAAAAAAAAAAACCTAAAAAAAATCACAAAACAGTGAATCTGGTAGCTGGCTGAGATTTTATTTGAAAGATGAGTTTATGCTAATAACTAGGGAAAAATGTTAAGTAGTAATTCTAAACTGTGAGGACCTACTGGTGCTAATCAGTTTGGAAGTAAGGACTTTCCGAATATGTTAGCATAGAATTTAGATGAGTGTCACAGGAGAATAGCTTTCTTCTGAGAACTAGTAAATTTACGATGAAAAAGGGCTCACAAAGTATGAGCAACACTATGTGTGGATGTCTGGAATTGCACAAGTTGAATGCAGAAAGATTTTACCTTTAATTAGTGGCTTTCTGAATTTCCTTTATTTAGATTTTTATCTTAATCTCTTGTTGTTCTGGAACAGGAGTTTTCCAGATAAACCCAACTCCTGCTATCCCTTCCTTTCATCTAGAAAAGGGTTATTTTTTTTTCCTGGTCATATAAGCTCCTGAAAATCCTATCCTTGATCTCTATGTTAGTTCTCTGAAATCTTCGCTCTATTAGGAAGCTAGAAATGCAGATACTCTAAGTTATAGTAAAATTAACTATTTCCCATGATGCTCTGCTGCCTGTTCAGCTGTGTTAATGTAACAAGTTGAGGGGCCGTGCTGTAAAACAGTTCTCTGAAATGATCCAACTTCAAAAAAAATACTTCTGGGTAAATGAAGTGGCAGTTCATGGTATCTGGAGTGTATGGCCTTCTTAAGCCATCTTTGCTGTCAAAACAAGTGTGTTGGGTAATTTTACCCTCAGTGAAGCCATATGAGAATGGACTGCATATTATTTTTTGCTATAATTTACCATTTGTATGACTATTGGTTAGTTGGCCACATTGCAGTAAAACTTGTATACGTGATACAGGGTTATTGAATACATATATGTGGGGAAAAAGTTCTAAAACATTCCTTGTCTTCACATGAGTGCTTGTCGTCTTCAAAATAGCAATGCTTGGTAAGCTGTTGTACTCAACACATGATCAGTCATGGGTCCATTGACTAGTATGTGCTTGGACATTACCTATGTGAATTCCCCTTAAGGTCAGATGTCATGTTATTAGAATAAAAAGCTGAGTAATATACTTAATGTAGTGCAAATGACTTTGTTCTGTAATCCTTGCTTGCATGAGGTAGCATTTTGGAGCAGTCTCTGAGCATCTGTTTCCTAAAATGATCAATTTGATCACATGTCCATTGCTCCTATTGCATTAATGATGGAACCCAAATCTGTAAATGTCTACCTCTGTTTTATGTACCACAAAAATGGATGTCAGCATTTAAAGCAGTTGAAGAACACCTTATTTGATGTCTTGTTTTCTTGAAGAAAGACTACGGTAAAAAAAACATAATATAGTAAGTAACTGTCTTGATAATTTGGTCTTAATTTGTTTTAATATCTTGTGTGCACAGTGAGGAGCTAGGAGAATTCATGGAGATGAAAGGTGCCAACAGCCCTGGGATCCTTGTATTGACCACAGGCCTCAGCAAACCTTTTATGCGTCTGGATAAATACCCTACGTTACTCAAAGAACTTGAAAGGCACATGGAGGTATATCTTATCAGCATTTATGTTCCAGCTTAATGATGATTTGACAACAATTATTTTAAAGGTACATGTCAAACATGATGGGACCCAAAATAAAATTTGTTTGCTCTTCCTTCAGCCTTCTAAAAATGGGCTCCAGTAATTTAAAACTTAGTGCAGTAAGATTTCCAGCAAAAGCTAAATATTTGCAGTAAAAATAGCCAGAGAAGCTGACTTTAACTCCTAGGTCAGTTTTGCCTCGTCTTTGGTTGACTTGATATTGAATTTGTCTCCTGCGCACTACTTGAGGCTGCTTTATTCTATGGAAGGAATGCTACTTCTCCTCTTAACAATTCAACCTGTTGGACACATCACCGAGATAGCCTCCTTGACTTCTACTGAACACTGTCCAAAAATGATCATTCTAATGTGGGAAGGTGTGTGAGGAGCTGCTTCTGCATTTGCATTTTATAGGTTAGATTTTTGGGTTGTGGTAGAGGGAAAGAAACAAAATCAAATGGGTCTTTGTCTTGTCACATGTTTTAATTTCAGTCAGTCAGTGACAGCATGCTGTCTTAGTCTGGAAGGAATATATGGGTTGTGACAAAGATAGCTAACATGACAAATTGGAAACCAGTCTTTGATCCACCAGGTCTTGCAAAATTTGCTTGGCTCTCTTAAGCGTAAGTAGAAATGTTGTAGGTGACTCTTCATTTTCACTACAAGCAAGACCACCGAAGTTTGATATAAAAGTAGGAAGGCTGTGAAAAGAGAACAAATAGGTCGAAAACTTTTTTTTATTTGTTACAGGATTGTTTTGTTTGTTTACAGTTAAGCCTCTACAAAGAGTTTTATTGCTTTTACTAGAACTAAAAGTATTACTGTATTTTTTTTTCCTCTTGTTTTTAGGATTATCATCCGGATCGGACAGATATACAAAAATCCATGACTGCCTTCAAAAATCTTTCTGTAAGAGTGATGAAAAATAGATAGATATTTTAAGGAGAATGTTTGCTAATTTCACCTCTCTTTAGTTGTGTTTTTTTTTTAAGTAAAACTCTTAATATATTTTTGTCTAAGAAATTTTTATGCAAGAAAATTTTGAAAATCTGAAAATTGATGCTGTGTGTGGACAGAGCTAAAGATGGCAATTTATTGGGAAGTTACAGCAAATAGACTGTCAACGTAACAGCTACGCGTGCATTCCTCCCCTCTGTCTGCCTCATGCCTCATCTCCACTTTTCACTAGTGCTAGCATAACTAGTGGCTTAGCGAAGGGCTTCTTTACAACACTTAGAGTATATTTTTTGAGCTTTCCTTCTAGATTAATGATGTCAGAGTTGGGGGATGTAGGAGGAAAGGGAAAGTGCTAATAAAACTTAGATGATGTAGAACTCTTAGTGATAGTCAGGAGGGACAAATCTGATTTGAGCGGATGAGCTATCTACTAAGAGATGTAACTAGCTTATGTTTAACACAATCTTGATTACTAAATAGTTACAGTTTTAAGAAGTGAGGGCTGGTGGTAGCCTAGTATTTTTTATTTTTTAAGCACAAATTTGATGTTGTCTGTGTTCCAAAGAAGCTTGGGGATCCCATTCTGTGGGGTGGTCTACAAACAGGAGGAAGCAATTCTCATTGAAGTAATTCTCATTCTGTAGAATTCAGATGAATTGAGTGGGAGTATAGCTAGTAGACATGTTATAAAAACAGGTGCACAAGGTCGTACACACACATTGTTTGCACAGTTGGTGCAACTCTTCTTACTACAGAAAGATACTTCATTATATGATCATGAATGTACATGACAACTATTTTACTCTTGTGCTTAGTCTAGCCTTTTTTGTTTAGAAATATGTTGTTGGCTTAAAATTCTTAGGAAAGAATTTGAAAAACATGGCTGTGACTATAAATTAGGTTACTGAGGTCAGTATATTGAAAGGAAAAGTAAATATTGAAATTAACAAAACATTTTATAAAAAATACTGCTAGTAGTTGTCTAAATGAGATGCTTTAAATTAGATACTGTCTTTTGTATACTACGAGCACAATAGTAAAAAAAAACGTAGTGCCATTTTGACCCTTAACATACTGCAAATCAGTTAAATTGATGGTATTTTTCCCTATGTCTACTAGGCACAATGTCAAGAAGTACGGAAACGGAAAGAACTTGAACTACAAATACTGACAGAAGCTATCCGTTGTTGGGAAGGAGAAGACATTAAAACACTTGGCAATGTGATTTATATGTCCCAGGTCATGATTCAGTGTGCTGGCAGTGAGGTAATGTAGTTTCAATCTTCATTGTTAGTCTTTCTTTTCCTTCTGCAATTAAATTAATAATAATCATTGTGTAGCAGAAGTAAACATAATGCTTCAGAGACACTAAACACTACAGTCTTTCTGTACTGATTTAAGATGTTTGTCATGAAAAAAAATTTTCTCATAGGTGGATGGTCTCGGCTATAAAATTGGCTGAAACATAGCCGAATATAGCAGTTAAACATTTTAAGATGATTTTAAGGGACTGTTTCCAAAATACATAATACAGAAGAGGATTCTCCATRCATAGTTCTGTTACAGAATCATTTGGCAAAGCAAATATTACTGCACGTTTAAACGACAAAAACTTCTAAATATCATATTGTGTGGTGTCTAAGGCCCACTTCTCCCTCACAGTTTTGATCACCTTGCTTGGTTTTAAAATACCTATTTTAAAATAAAAGCTTGAGAAACAAGTGGTTTTAGAGAATTAGGATAAGAGAAAACGTAGGTATTTTGGAGGCCACAAGTTAATTATAGACCTTACTTTACAGCACCTGAAAATCTCTGCTGTTTAATTAGAAAACTTAGCAGTATTCTATTCATTAGCTAGTAGAGAAGCATCTAATTCACAGCATACATTACCACAACTGGCATCAAAAGGAAAACTGGCAGACTCTACAGAAAGACCAGAAGATTGGTCAGAAGGTGCTGTGAGTTTCAGTGACCAGAAACAGAACAAAGCAGGGAGTATTTTCATTGCAAATATAAACATATTGCTTTTCTTGTATATTCCTTTTCCACTTCAGTATTATATATCCTACATCATATAAAAATCTGATCTCTCCAATTTGAAACATCAAGGCCTTGACATCCTAAGTGTGTCCATCTAAACTGTATTAAGAGATAACATCCAATATATAATTTTGGTTTTGCTGAAATCAGTGAAACGCTATCAAATTAAACATAGACAGTATTTCACCCAGAATGTAAAATTTTTATATTTAAAATATTTGGCTGTACTCTCAAGGGAATAGTATGGGCATGTGTTACTCACACTTTTCAAGTAGAAAATCAAATAATTCTTACTTTTTCTTTTTATTATTTTTATGTAGTGTTAATTTTACCAATGGCAAAAAATTGTGGTGTAACTATGGAATTATAACTCTGGAAATGGTTTTAATTAAAAACCAAAAAAAAGAGGTGAGGGAGCTTGTGATGTCTTATTTACACTTTCTTTTTTCTTGATAAGGAAAAGAATGAAAGATACCTTCTTCTGTTCCCTAACATTTTGCTAATGTTGTCTGCCAGCCCGAGAATGAGTGGGTTCATCTATCAGGTAAAGTAATATTTGTACATATGTGTATAAATGTGTTGGAGATGGTGTTTTTTCTTCGAATGATGATTCATAGAAAACTTGAAAAGAACTATTAAACTTCTGCAAAGTTTAGAAAAGATGGTTTCTACAATAAGATCTAGTGATCTGGTTTATATAATACTGGGCTAGAGGGTGAAGCCTGGGTTCGATTTTTGCAGCTGATGCACTGTGTGACAATGAACAAGTTATTTAACCTTCTGTACTTGTTAGTTCATGAAAGGAAATATCAGTAGCTTTTTAGCTCCACATAGGAAAGTGGTGTTGTACAGGTTTGGTAGTGCTCTTGCAGCTGCTGCTTGAGTCTTGCCAAAAGACTCAAGCAGCTCAGRAAGTGTGGGTTAGATGAGTGGACAGTGAGGTGGAATGAGAACTGGCTGAAAGGCAGAGATCAGAGGATCATCATCAGTAGCATGGAATCCAGTTGGAGGCCTGTGGCTAGTGGCATCCCCCAGGGCTCAGTCCTGGCTCCCATCCTCTTCAACTTCTTCATCAATGACCTGGATGAGGGGTCAGAGTGCCTCCTCAGCAAGTTTGCTGACGCTACCAAGCTGGGAGGAGTGGCTGACACACCTGAGGGCTGTGCTACCATTCCGAGAGACCTGGACAGGCTGGAGAGCTGGGCAGAGAGAAACCTCCTGAGGTTCAACAAGGGCAAGTGCAGAGTCCTGCACCTGGGGAGAAATAACTGCATGCACCAGTACAAGCTGGAGGCTGACCTTCTGGAGAGCAGCTCTGCAGAGAAGGACCTGGGAGTGCTGGGGGATGACAGCTTGACCACAAGCCAGCAACGTGCCCTTGTGACAGGAAGGCCAGCGGTATCCTGGGGTGAATTAGGAAGAGTGTTGCCAGCAGATGGAGGGAGGTGATCCTGCGCCTCTCCTCAGCCCTGGGGAGGCCTCATCTAAAGCACTACATCAAGTTCTGGGCTCCCCAGTACAACAGAGACATGGAGCTACTGGAGAGAGTCCAGCGTAGGGCTACGAAGATGATCAGAGGGCTGGAGCACCTGCCCTGTGAGGAACGGCTGCGAGAGCTGGGCCTCTTCAGCCTGGGGAAGGGAAGACTGAGGGGGGATCTTATCAATGTGTATAAGGACCTGAAGGGAGGGTGTCAAGGGGACAGGGACAAACTCTTTTCAGTTGTCCCATGTGACAGGACAAGAGGCAATGGGCAGAAATTGAAGCACAGGAAGTTCYGCCTGACCGTGAGGGGGAATTTCTTCCCTGTGAGAGTGACGGAGCACTGGCACAGGTTGCCCAGAGAGGTTGTGGAGTCTCCTTCTCTGGAGATCTTCAAGGCCCACCTGAATGCAACCCTGTGTAACATGCTGTAGGTGACCCTGCTGAGCAGGGGGGTTGGACTAGATGGTCTCCAGAGGTCCCTTCCAACCTTACTGATTTTATTCTATGACTCTAAAATTGTGCAGCGCTCTCAAGCTTGTGTTGGTGTGAGTTAAGCTGTCCTGCCATCTAGTCCTTTAGGTGTGTCAACATCAGCATGTTGTTTTCAAATCAGAAGAGCATTTCTGAAATTAATCTTACCTAGATGTCCCTTTTTACTGTCCTTTTGGGTCACGCTGTGGAAGTAGTCTTAGAGTTCAAAACTAGATTCTCTTTGAATGACGCTAAATTGAAAGATGTGCTCCAGAAGTGCACCTGATCTGCTCCAAGTTACCAATTGGCACTCAGTCCGCGGCACCAGCCTAGAGTTAGCCCAGCGTAAGAGCACCTGAAATGCACATAAAACGTGGCCTTCAGGACCCTAGCACCAGCTATGTCACTTCACAAATCAGCTATTCACTGCTGCTGGAGATGTTCTTTGAGCTCTCTAGTGTTTCTCTGTAGATGAACACTTTTTGCCTCCTTTCCCACTACAGAAATAGAGCAACCTTGCTACAGCACAGTAGGATCAGTGCTAGTTGCGTTTGCTCTGCTGTTGGTTCTTGGGTACCTTTCCCAGAAGCGTTTTGGGTTTATAGTTCCAAGGACTCCTAAGAGCTGAAGTTGAAGCAAACACACGGTCCTCAACTTCTTGAAGTCTTTATAAGTGTTCTTCAGTGAGTATTGCTCCATGGTTTTCAGACATCACAGTCAAACACCAAAAGCAAGGGAAAAACTGAAACAAAGTTCTTCAAGGAGTAGAAGATTTCACCAGCTATAAGTACTTCTGTAAACCATGTTCTTGAACAGTTTGTTTCTTTTCTCTGAGTTTCCCTCTGTTGAATGCAAAACTGGTGATTTCATGTTAAGTTCTCGAATTGATTTTCCCTACACTGAGAACTTCTCGGATTCTAATGACTACATTTGCACAGCAAGACAAAGTTATTTCGTCACATTATTTCAACATGTTATGTCTATGAACCAGTGGCCAAGAGCTGTATATGGTTTGCACATCAGATGCATTCTGGATTTATTCAGCGTTCCTTGTCTCAGAACTCCTTCAGCCTTTCCCAGAGAAACCATGCCATTGAAAACAGTATATTTATGCCCTTCTGTCCCTGGTTGGTGCACACCTACTTCTAAGGAGCAGAAGATCATTCCTAATCCCCACAGTTCAGATGTAAACCAAATAAGCTTTGGTGTACACCTCGCCCTATATATATTTCTGAATATTCCAGTTATTGGCAGGCTTCAGCTATTCTAGTTTATAGTGCTTACATCCACCACATGAGGTAATGGGAAGTAACTTTTAGCAGTGGTAAACTGAAGTTGTTGTAAGGTGTACAAGACATGCTTTGCAAGAGGGATTCACAGTTCTTTGCTGACAGAAAGGGAGTATAGATGGTTCACATAAGTTCAGTTCCAGCTTTTATATATGTTCTGTTGACTTTATACCCCTTCTCTTCATGTGCCTCAGTTGATCTTCATCTTTCTATACAGCTAGTCTTTTGCTTAGTGTATCCCCCTTTTCACCTATCCAAGCTGTTCTTGTACCCCTCTCTGTGTGGCTGTACATACTGTTACTTATGCACCAGCAACACTTGAAAACCAAGAAAGAGGATTTAGGCCACATCGTAGTACATAACGTGACCACATTTCCTCCAGTGAAGAAGCTGTTACAGGAAAGCTCTATCTTTTGGCATCTTGGGCTTGAGCATTCTTTGTGCAAACATAATACGAAGTGATTTGGGTTGCCAGGCTTGTAAGAAACCTTTGTTCTATCATTCAGTAATAAAAATCCACGGGTTCTTTTTTTTTCTATTTGCACTTTTTTGAGTATGTGCTGAACAGTGATTTTGTGCAGGGGAATAAAAGGTCCATCTTAAAGAACTTTAATAGAAGTTGCATTTTTGGTAAAGCCTTTTATCCTGACGGTGTTCAACGTTAATCTCTTCTTCAGTGTTTTTAGAGGGGGTAATATGTTACCTTAAATTTGCTTTCTTTTCCAGCTTTATTGGATTTAAAATGAGAGGTTATCTTCTGCAAAATTAATATGTTCTTCTGAAACTTTACAGACTACTTTGAAGGAATTGAGTAGTGGGGATGTTAGAGACCTAAATCTTCACTTAAACCAAAAAAAAAAAAAAAACCCTACACATTTGTCGTGTGTTTATGAACATACTTATACCACAGACCTTATTTTAAGAGCTAATCAGGCAGTTCATAAACAAATGTGCTTGAAGATCAGTCACTATTGCCTCCAAGTGTGTAACGTGGATGTACTTGAAGGTTTTAACTCCAATTAATTTAAGGCTGTAATGAATGACTGATGATGTGTTTGTATGGATTTGTAGCCTGCTCAGATTTCAAGCTGGCTCCTTAAAGTCACAGATGTCACCTGCAAAAGTTAAGCATATGAAAATTTCCATTGCAAGCTGTCTGTGTGGATTTTTAAATATTTTATACCCATCAGTATGCTTGCATTTGCTGATATACTTCATGTGCCTGTCTTTGTTCAGAGCTTTAAATGTTTATATCCTGTACCTGGTAATGTTTTTGTATGTTTTGGATTTAACTGAAGTGTTAACTGCTTTTATAGGGAAAACTACCAATGACAGGAATGACTATCACGAAGCTAGAAGACAGTGAAAATCATAAAAATGCATTTGAAATATCAGGTAATGGCCATAAATATTTTTATTTACTATTTACTCCAGTGTATTATCTTTCAAATATTAGATTATGCAAACTTTATGAAACAGGTACCCGGAGTTTCAGTTAAGTGTTTTTTTTTTTTTTTAACACCTGTTTTATGCAGTTAGCTGATTCATTTTTCCATGGATTCATCCTCAAATTTCTGTATCCTAATGGATAGAGGGCAAGGCATCGAAGAATATCCTATACAGTCAACCCATTCAAGCTATGCTGCTCTAGAAGGAAGGGAGTTCCAGAGGCTCTGGAAGAGCTTTAATCAAGAGCTTTTTTTTTTTTCCCTAGGACTGATTTGTCTCCTCACTGAGACATCAGTGTCTCTGCTGATCATGATTGCAGTTGCACTTGCTGTGGGAATTTTCTGTCTGTTAGATACTCTGTTTCAGCATATACTTTAATTCCATAGTGGCTTTTAAAGAACTGCAGGCCCATTACTGAAGTCAGAATCCTGCGAAGATATACTGCAGAGCAGGATCCACACTGTGGAGCTCTGTGCTTTCTTTTAGTTCGTGGGTCACTTCTGTCTTCGGGCAGTTTTGTTAGGGTAACTTTGACTCTCTGAAGTGGCAGGCAGTGTCACACATCTGTGCTGTGATAATGAAGGAAACGGCTGTTGCTGGTGCTTGTTCTTCTGAGATAATAGCTATGAAGCTGATCTCAAGTAACTCCATTGTAAACTCATTACATACCTTAACTGCAGCAAAGTAAAATTAATTTCCCAAGTGCCTTTCACCTCAGTTCTAATATTGGATTTAGACTGAGATTATGGCTTTTTCTGGGGGAACATCAGTGAAATGCACTGTATTGCAGCTGACAAGCTGAAGAATCTGTTAGGCTGTATGCTGGCTTTTTTGAGGGATTGGAGAAGCTGTAAGGCTACTATATTATTCTGCTGGAGCTTAGGACAAGCCTGTCTCCCACATCTCTTTCTTACCGTAAGAGTTATTTTTTAGTTAAGGGAGTTAAAAAAAAAAAAAAAAAAAAATTCCCAAGCTTGGCTCAGGAGCAAATGCATGGAGGAAATACCATGACATGGAAAAGTGAGATGCTGTGGTACTGAAAATGCCAGTTAAAACTTTCACATAGTATTTAGGGGATTTAACATTTTAGGGAATGTGTGTTTTTATAAACATGGCAGACTGACTATATCATTTTTATGTGACTTCTGACATTGTATGTCTTTTCTAGGAAATATGATTGAAAGGATACTAGTCTCTTGTAACAACCAACAGGATTTGCATGAATGGGTGGACCACCTGCAGAAACAAACCAAAGTCACAACTGTTGGGAATCCCACCATTAAACCTCACTCTGTGCCATCTCACACGGTAAGAAATACGTTATGGACTGAAGTGAATAAGCAGCATATACTGTTATAACCATGTAAAGCATTTTCTTTAGCCATTAGTAACAGTGATATGAATGTATTTATGACCCCAATTTGGGTCATAGGATCATTCTGTTATTAATTGTTTGAACTAAGAGTAAAATGATTACTTTTTAGTTTAGTAGCTCAGCCTAGGAAGGGTAAAAGAAAATTCTTTGTTGTTACTTTTTAATATTTTGACTTAGTAGAACACGTATCATTTTTAAGTGTCTTTAAAAGAGTAAGTTTTAATTGGTGATATGCCTGACAGTCTGTGGAGAAGCAGTTTCAGGTACTTCTTTTGGGTTCTGAATTTGAGTTGTTCTGTCTGAATGGATCTAAATTTAGCTCCATCCTTAGTGGTGAGAGAAATGGAAGCAAGGCTGCTTGTAGCTGTTTTTCCTTTAGTATATGTTCTTTCTGTGGCATGCACAAAAACCTTTTTTGAGCTCCATTTTTTCCAAATAATAATTCAGTGTTAAAGTTTCTGAAGGCTAGATGTAATAAACATAAATGCTAGGCAACTGGTGGAATTATTTGACTAGTCTTTGATATTTTATCTTCATCATAGTAATATACTTTCTTTCCTTTCCTGTAATCATTGACAGCTTCCTTCCCATCCAGTAACGCCCTCCAGCAAGCATTCAGACAGCAAGCCAATACCACTGACTCCTGCTTACCACACTCTCCCACATCCATCCCATCATGGGACTCCACATACCACGATAAATTGGGGACCTCTGGAACCTCCTAAAACTCCCAAGCCTTGGAGTCTGAGCTGTTTACGGCCTGCACCTCCGTTACGGCCTTCAGCAGCTCTTTGTTATAAAGAGGTGAGATGCTGTAGCCAAGAAATAATACTGTGCAGCAGACCTACTGTGAGAAGTTTAACTCTCTTCTTTTGATACCATCATTTTACAGTTTTGTGCATGTGTTTTATATAGAAGATGCTTCAACAGCTACTGATGAAGTGGACTAGTGATGCTGGTAATGGACTAGTAGATGGTGTTAATGATGATAATTATTTGAAGCAGGGATTTAGTCTTGCAGCTCAAATAACAAGGCTCAATAGGAAAGGATTTTTCTCTTCCCCTTCTCCCTACCCACCATTCAACCCCCTTATTTCTGCTTTTTGTCCAGTCAGATGGGAAAAACTTTTTAAACGAATGATTCCAGTACTGTCTATTGACAGTAACCACTTTTTTTTGTTGTCATTGTTAAAATCCAAATAACTTTTTTACTTTCAGTTATATTGTAACTGATGGTTAATGTCACTGTTGACCGAAAAACAAATGTTTAGAATTTGAGGTGCTGTCATAGTTTGTAATTAGCATATGATATGAAACAGGAGTCAGTCTGTTCCAAGCAAAATACAAAGTACTGTCTTCAACCACAATAGAATAGTGGTTTTAGGTTAATTTGGTGTTGCTGCTACTTTTTGCAGTCCTATGAATGTTAAGAAAACATTTGATTTATACACACTCATAGGAGAATCCCGGAACAATATCTTTTGTTTTGGTATCTTTGTGTGTCATGCATTCTCATGATTCTAATTTAGTATGAAAAAACAGGGCCTAAAAAGAGGCATACAGATATGCCTATGAGCATTTTATTATGCAAGCATGAGATGTTGACAGAACAACGTTATTTTACAGACATGTACTTTTGCAGTTTCTTAAAAATTGACTAGGAGTTGACTTCTTTCTTAAAATGGATATTTTCTTAAAAAAAAAAAAAAAAAGAGGGGACACAGTACAGCTTGATTGTGAGGTTTTAAAATTTGTTTGTGGTGGGTTGTCTTTTTGTAAAGCCTCTGTGCAACAGGGGAAAAGTGATAGGTGGTCTCCAGTTGAAAGGTTAGTATTTAGGCTTATTTGTTATAAGACATTCTCTTGTTTAGCTGTAGTATATGCTGCTCATCTCATCATCAGTTAAATTCCTTTCATGCCTCTGTCTATATGGCACTAAGCTCTCAAATGTAGTACAATTTCACTCTTCTTTACAGTGTTTAGCATATAATGATATTCAAAACCTATCTTCATCCTCTTTCGTCTGTGTCCTGCTCATTCACCTTTTCACTTTCTTGTTCTGTACTTTTATAGAGGATGTCTTATATCCTTAAGGTAAGGGGTAGACCAGTATATTCTTTTGTGTTCCTGTAAATTAGCATGACCTAGTTTTTGAGCAGAAATGCTGTACTCGTTGTTGCTTATTTATTTATTTACTTTTTTATTTTTTTTTTCTTTTTTTTTTTTTGCTGTAGGTCTGTTCTTACAAAGCTCCAAATAGTTAAAAATTGTGCCTTTAAAGAAGATAGGTATACTATCTGCCAGACTTCCTTGTTAGGTCTTTTTCACTTGTTCTTTATAACTCAAATGAGTTGTCCCTTTAAAAGTTGAGAAAAGTACTGTGTTAGTATATGCCTGCCTGTTTTCTTTGCTGTAGCTCCCAGACAGCCCGCATGATTTTACAGCAGCTTTTCTGTATATTTCTGTTAATAGGATCAGAAAAAATATGTATCTTTGTATACAATTGGAGGAGGTGTAGAGAGGAAATTAGCCAGTTCAAGCAAACCTGATGCACCAAAAATATTAGTAAATCGAATTTTGGTGCTGTTAAAATATATTCAGTTAGTAAATACTGTATGCATCTTAAAAGTTAAACTTCAGAAATATTGTAAAGAAGCTCTACTCTCCTATCTTTATTCTCCCTCCACAGGATCTCAGTAAAAGCCCTAAAACCATGAAAAAGCTGCTTCCCAAACGCAAGCCGGAACGGAAGCCGTCAGATGAAGAGTTTGCACTGAGGAAAAGTAAGAGAGACTGAACAGATATCTGTATAGCAGGCTGGAATTAATGTCAGTTTAAACTCTCTGAAAGTTAGATGTGCAGTCCAGGCAAGTCATCTGGTCTCCTCTCTCCTGTCAGTGGAGAGAGGTAGGTACCTTCAGAAAACAGTTTATTTTGCTCATCTTAGACACTTATCTGGATGAGATGAGTTGCTTTCTAGAGTCTGAACTGAAAAATGTGCAAGGTTGGTGAGAAACATCCAGCTTTCTAATGTTAGCCTATGAGTGTAGATTTAAAAAAAAGGGGGGGGGAGGGGGAGAAAGGATAGAAATTGCTGAGGAATACCTAGAGATTTCTTTATTTGTTTAGAATTTCTAATTCGCAATTTTTCAGCAGCTCTCCCAGTCTGTTGCTGTTTATGCTTGCTACCCTGCTAATTACAACATTAGTGACCTTAGTACACTGGGAAACTCTTGTTTAATTTCTACCACTTCAGATAATACTATTCCTTCTGCAAGGAAGTAACTATTTTTGATATTATCAGTCTTGTGGAACTCACAGTCATCTGAAAACATAGGATATATGTGAGCTAGTCATTTCAGGCACCTTTGTAGTAAATGGAGAGAAATAGGTGCTTCTACAGCACAATTTATATCCAGAARTGGACAACTCAACTAGGTCGGGTTCTGTATGCTTGTGAAGTACCTATTTCTATCTGCTTACTGTGGAAGGAAGGGAGATTGCCTATAGAGCCATTTAAAGCTCACTGAGATATAACTATTTTTAATACTGTAAACATTAAGTTAGAGGTTGAAAGTGCTATCCCATTTCTATAGAATATTTAATAGATATATTCTTGAATTGATTCTGGTAGGAGCTTCCACTGACCTGGGTATTGGAAAGCTGGGTATAGCTGCTGGTTTGAAGACTAGTTGCTTCCAAGGTCAGTCTTTTAAGATCCAACAACCTGCTTTACTTTCCTAGAAACAAGATAATTTGCTGGCATCTGTGTCAGGAAAAAGTTGCAGAGCTTTAGGCTGCCTGAAGTCTTAAAAACATTAGGCCAAGAGAGATTGATGGAAGTATAGAAAATKTATATATATATTTTTATATATAAATATATATGTATACACACACACACACACACACATATATACACACATACATACACACACACACACACACACATATATAAATATATATATATGTACACTCACACACACACACACACACACACACATATATATGGGTCAAAATCTGAATGTTGGGCAATTTGAGGTAGAGAGAGTGTTAACATTATCCAGTGAACACTCTTTATTTCATTGTTAGTTTTGCTCTGATTCTTCTTTATAAATCTGTGTGAGTGAATAATCTAAATACCTGTGTCAGGAAAAGGTAGGGTATTAAAAATACCTTTTTTTTTTTTTTTTTTGACTGTATTTGTATTTGAAGGCCATAGTCTTTCACTGCATCTTTTGCCTCTACGTGTCTGTACTTTGCTCATGAGCTTCTTAAATAGAGACTGTGATTCTTGGCTGTTCAGAATGCACGAAGCATGTTATCATGAACCATGGCTCTGATTAATTTATGCCGTGTTGGGGAGAAAAAGCTTTTCCGCAGGGGGTTGTTGCTTAACCTGAGATGGGAGTCCTTCCACTGTGTGTGAATTTCATGTGGCAAAAAGTTAAGGTAGCGAACAGAATGATCCTGTGTTCATGGGTGTGCAAGTGGAAGTTTTAGTTCAGAATGTGGGCACGTGAGCTGTACTTTCATGCTTGCTACATGGCTGATGCTTAGGCAGGGATCTCATGATCACAAAGATTGAAAGACATGTACCTGCATAGCAGGAGGGACCTTGCTGTCAGACATCCTTTCGGAGCTTCCCTCTTTTTTCTTCTTTTGATGATTGAAAATTGAGATCTTGAGCTCAACTTTGAAACCGTAGCAAGTAGGTTGTCTATTGTCCTACATTATATTAAGTCCTAGTAATCTCCTTACTACACAATATATAGTAATTTAAGACTGCCTTATTGTGTTCTGTGTGCAGTATCTGTGCAGCCTTAAGTAACAATTATGAGCACTAGCTGTTGTTTGCTTGCTGAAAGTGAACTGAAAGTGTATTTGGAATCTTGAAACTAAAGTTCTGTTACTGCTACTTTAAAAATATCAGTCAGTGGGAGCTTAGATAGTAACAAGAGCTCCAATATTCAGCATCGTGTAGGTACTAATTGTCTGTATGTGGATTTAGACAGTACCTGTAAATGAATTATGGCACTAATTTACAGGGTGAATTTCAGTGTAGGCTGTTTTTTATTAGTGACAAAGTTTTACAGATATTTAAGAAGCCTCTTGCAGGCAGTGAATGTCATAGGGCTAGCACTTTTTTTGCTTACAAGTGATTCTTCTGTATTTTGAGAATACATTAAAAAAAAAAGTTGATTCTCTTCTACACCCTCAAAAGATTCACTCCAGACTAATCAAGTAAGAAATATCCTTATTTAAATTTAACCAACCTCTTTATAGCCGAGGGAGGTAATGGTGCCCCATAGTATGAAGGAAGATGTTTTTTTCTAGTCCTGTCTCACTCCTGGCTATAGAAGATAGCACTGGGAGAAGTGGTGTTTTCATCAGTGCCTACTGCGTAATAAGTAAATATGATAGCAGTTTTGATTTTAAAATGACACTATTAGTCTCTTATGAGTAAAGTGACTGTCATTTTTGCCTAAGAAAATTTTAGATTTTTAAATCCATCCTGATTTCTTTTTTACTTTCTCTCTCTCTTTCTCTCTCTCGCTCTCTCTCTTTTTTTTTTAATATGTCCATTTGGAAAATTGTGTATACCATCATAGGCTACTTTCTTGATACACTTCTAAATTTGCAATCTAGACCTCTAAAATAATGAATTTTCAAGAAATAGAGAACCTATTTCTTAAATGGAATAGAAATACCAGTCTGTGGTTAATAAGCACCCCAGTGCTGGAGAGAAAAAGTTATTAAAAATACTTTAATTAGTTAGGTACACTTGTGATAGAACAATTTTAAATAACCTAAATAAGCATGGTAATTCATCTGAGTGCCCTTACAAATGAAATGTTTGTCTTGCTATTGTAATCATACCACAACAAAGAACAAACATAACAAAATCTGATTGTTTTTCCTGCCTTGAAAAAGAAATAATCTGTATTTCAAAGTATCTGAGTCTCTTAAACTGGAGGGAAAAACTATACCTGATGAAGATAAATTTCTTCAATAGTTGGTTTGACAGTCAGTCCTGATATGTTTTTTGAGAGTTGGCTTTGCTGTGTTGATAATAAATCATTGAAAATAAAACTGGATGCCTTGGCAGCTAGAGTATATTGCTGTTGGTATTGAAGACACTTGGGTTCACGCAACAAAAATCTGCAAAGCTCGGGTGTTTTCCTGAAGCTTTTGGTTGAAGAAAAAGACTGGAATTTCACTCTTCACTTCAAATGAAAAATTGACAACATTCTTACTGAAGCACTCCAAGGAATAGAATTACAGTGGTGTACAATCTTTAGAAAAAATATGCCATGTGAAGCTTGAGTAGCGTTCCCCCTTCCCTCCCTCCCGTAATGCTCTTTCCACTTTAAAGTTGGAGGAATTAATCTACTCCAATTTTCACAGAAATTCTTACATGGTAGTGGTGTCTTTCCTGTTGCAGACTGGACTGAAATTGTACCAATGTACATATTATAATGTTAAATCTGATTTTAATTTTCAGTAGAACACCATTGAAAGTGGTAAATCTCTGATATATTTGGAAAACTACAAAGTTTTCAAGATTTATTTTTTTCTTATGAGTTAATACTTATTCCTTAGTTCTTTAGTGAAACTTTAGAATGAGGTGTGTATAATAAGTGGGATATACAGTTTTTCAGTTTAATAACTGTTTTTTGTAATATGACAGCGACCACATTTCAGAGCATGTTCTTTGCAACTTCAAATGCTCGTAAAATTTCTTGAATGTGTGGGTAATTACTCTGTTTCTTTTTTTTCCCTTTTTTAAAATTTTGTAATAGTATTTTGTCTTTTAAAACTTAGTATTAGCCTTTTGATCATTGAAAGTTGATATCAAGGAGAAGACAGAGTATTTAAGGGTTGATTTAGGCTGAACTTTGGTCTTAACTGTAATATATGGCATTTAGTGTTAAACAAAAGTGGTTTTTGAAGGCTTATGTTTATTAAAAACATAACTATGCTTAAAACTTTATTTTTCCCATTGGTTCTAGGTACAGCTGCTTTAGAAGAAGATGCACAAATTCTTAAAGTCATTGAAGCATATTGCACAAGTGCCAAAACACGTCAAACACTAAATTCAAGTAAGTTAGAAAATAGTGAATTAGCTAACTGAAACACGAGTTAGAGTCTTTGCAAAAAAGAGATTAGTGTTCATGGTCCCTGGCCTTTGCAAACAGCAAGGTGGACCTGGAAGAAGTGATAAACTCTTTCTGGCTTAGTATCAGTGTTGAGTATTTTAAGTATTGGAAGCCAAGTTCCACTGTTAGATTCTACGTTACGCTCTTAAATTCTATGATACTATAATTCAGTTAGTGGTGGTTTGGGTTTTTTGTTTTCTTTTTGTTTTCCTTTTTTTTTTTTTTAACAAATCTGTATGACTAGTCATGATTTAAAATTGCTCAAAACCTTCATCAGGGAACAAGAGCTGTCTGGACTGAATATGACAATTGTTCAGTATGTTTTTGATAAACTTTGAGAAGATGGTAAGTAGAGAGGAGAAATGAAGAGTAATTCATAATTTTGGAGGAGTATGTATTTGTCTTGTTTCATTCTGTTCCACAAAGGCTTCTATTATGGAGAAGTAACCTAGACACACAAATATTTCTTTTATTGTCACTAGCTGTTTTTAGCATTAATGACAAATTTTGTGTCATAATATAATTTCAGGAGAAACTTTTCTCCTGGGTCGCTGTGTTGGTTAAAGCCATTTTTAGTTTCTCAAATTGATATCTAGCATATTGAAAACCAGTATTATGCCTCTGAGGTCCTACTTCATTTAATCCGAAGCAAGTTTGCTATGTGGAGCTCCTCTGTATTGTAAGTAAAACATTGCACAAAGCAGGGGAGTCCACCAGCATGTGTTCCATTTACACAAGAAAGGAGAAAATGCTGTTGGGTTTGTTCAAATTTGCACAGTTTTGACATTGTTGAATATGAGTTTAGTTTAGATATCCTTGGAATACAGTATAATAACACTGAAGGCTGGTTTTGCCATTAGCAGGAGTTAGAAGATTGGACATTAACTTACTCCTTGTCCATGAAAACTGTTTAAATTTTCTCTATTAATTGCTGTTATTACTAGCCACAGAGTTCTGTGCCTGTTTGCTTCCAAGCCAAAGCACTTTATGCTGACAGTTGGGAAGTCTCAAAATATGGCTACAGACTTGGTTCACGGATTTTCCTAGTATGTATTCACTTACTGTTATCACCTTGAAAACTCAGCTACTTTGTATTCATATGAACTTTAAAATGGGAATACTGGCCCTTTATGAAAGGGTATATTGCATGCCTGTGATTTTTTTTTTTTTTTTTTTTTTAGTTTAGGTTTGGGAAACATTTGAAGTAACAGCAAAAACCTTCATTTTAATTTTAATTCTTGACAAACTGTAGGTCTCCAATATGATAAAACTCAGTTTCATAAATTGGCTACTATTAGGTTCTTTTATTAATCTTAATTTGTTTTTAGCCCTACAACCATTACTGTAATGTGCTTAATTTGATAAAAGGAAATTAGTGTGTGTTCATAATTCTGAAGATACTTTGTTGCTCCAAACAAAATTTGTTGAGATGATTGTTGAGTTTAAATGTTGCAACTGTGCTCTGTTCATTGTTTCCAAGGAAAATGTGACAAGAAATGGTTGAGGAAACATTTGCACTTGCACAATTTGCATATGGGCAGACATATAGTGGATTTTTTTTGCTTTTTTGCCTATTTTTCCTTTCTATGTATATTTGAGAAATATACATAGTGCAATAGACATCATTGCGTACATCAGAAGTCAGCAGCTTTTATTTGCACTTAACTGCAGCAAGAATCACTGATTTTGTTGGTTAAGCACATGACTGCTTTCTTTGAAAAGAATAATGTTGTCACCTAAGACTTCAAGTATCAGAAGATCCATTTGTAGGCTGCACTTGGAARTGGAAAGAATAACTCAGTTTCATGCTGGGATTGCTTTTGTAGGAGCAGTAGTTGGTACAAAAGAGTAGAACAAAAAACTTTCCAGGCATCCGTGGACAAATGTCACTTTTTTTACATACCTGTTCCTTACCTCTGTTTTTATATTCTGCCTGTCCCTTACAGGACTGATTTGGCAATTCTTCTAGCTGCACCTTAATCTAAAGCCCAAGTTGTGCTGCTTTGGGAAATGCCAATCCAGAACAGCTAGGGTGCAACAGGGCAGACTGGAAGGCAGTGGCGTTAGAGATAGTAGAGACTTGTAATTGTGTGGATGAGGAAGAATTTATATTTAATCTGAGGAGGCAGATGTGAATAAAAGAGAGGAGAGCTTCCCCTTCTTCTGCTTCTTATAAACTCAGTATATTTGTATACATTTCCTTTTCAAATGAAGGCTTAAAATCTTTTTCAGTGTAGTGCATATGGTAGCTCATAGCCTGGCCACTTACACAGTCCTCAGATACTGCCAGGCCTTTGGAGGGAGGAGTGGAGGGGAGAATAGAAGAGAAAAAGTGCTTTTTGATACTTTTGTCCACTACCCTAGACATCTTGAAGTATTTAGTTGGGAAAATAGATTTAGAGTCCTGTGGGAAGAAGTGAGTGTGGGCATAGAAAGGTGTCTGACCAGGTTGACTTTAGTCCCTTGGCTCTGTTTTCTGTGAGTTCTGTTACTGCTTGGTTAAACAAATAGCTATGGGCACAGGTACATAAGCCCCTTTGAGTGGGTGTAAGGTGGTATTGCTGATTTAAAAAATGAGTAGCCTTGCTCTGCATGAGAATGCCCCTCAGCCTTTGTTTATTCCCCTGTATTTCTCCCTCTATAATGCTGACACAAACACTTACGTGGCTGTATTGTGAGGTAGTGGGGAAAACCCTGCCTGAAAAATAATTTTTTGCAGGGTTAATCTTCATATGAAACTGTTCCCTGATCTGGTTCAGTGAGCAGCTGTAGAAATGGCTGTTTCATCACAAGGAAGGGAAAGGATGGAGGTTCATAAACAAACAGCAAAATTTGGGAAGGGGAAAGGGCTGTTACTTTTCATGTCAGTACTGGACTGTGCTGGCTTAACGTGTTTATTGCTCTATCTTAATTCAGATCCCCCCAGACCGAGTTAACTCTGTATTTGAAAAGAATCAAACCGTTCCTTCCTCAAATCTGTCCTCAAACAAGATTTTAGTTACTCAGAATTCTCAACTGAGGCTGGATAAAAGCTTAAAAGCAACTTCAGAAATTGTGTTGTAACAATTCAAAAGTTATTACTTGATAAGTGTAATTTATGCCAAAAAAAAAAAAAAAAAAAAAAAAAAAAAGAAAGAAAGAAAAAAAAAAGAAAAGCTTTGGTGCCTTTTTAACAATATTTTCTCTTTTCCTTCTCTTCCCATCACCTTTTGCTTTTGTTTCATGTGTTTGGTTGTGGCTATTCCTTACGTTCTCCTCCTCATCCCACCTCTGCCTATCCACATCCACCATTTCATTTCACCTATACATCCTTAGCATGGCAAGGCACTGACCTGATGCATAATCACGTCTTGGCTGATGATGACCAATCAAGTCTAGACTCCTTGGGTCGTCGCAGTAGTCTTTCTCGTTTGGAGCCTTCAGACCTCTCAGAAGACTCTGACTATGACAGTATATGGACAGCCCATAGTTACAGAATGGGGTCTACATCTCGTAAGAGCTGTTGCTCATATATCTCTCACCAGAACTAATGCACTTCTGAGCTTTTTCTTAACAAATGCTTGTTGTATCACAGCCTGCTTTTCTTAGATGTTTTCTTGCTGTTCCTTGTCTCTTTAATGTGATATTTTAACAACTTCTGAGGGAGCTTCTGATACTTCAGTTATACCTGGTGGAAGGCTCTATTGCCAATTTAATACACATACAAATAAGTCATTTTAAAGAGTGTATCCTGTTAAGGATGATATTTCTTGAGGGTTTTTTTTACATGACAGACATTAATATGTAGCTCTGAATGGTCTGGTTTTTTGACTTGGTCAGTGTAGCAACAGGTCCTTTCTTCTTTTCTTTTGTTTCTTTTGGATACAGCACGTTTTTGTATTTTGTACTGAAACCATACTGGTCTGTGAGCCAAGTGCCAGCAATATGGAAATACGTTAGCCTTAGTGGTTGAATTTTCTATATATAATTAACAAATTACAAAGCTGAGAGAGTAAAAGAAATATAATTTAAAAATGAGCAGTACAAGAACTGTGAAATCATTTAGATATTCACATATCTGGGCCACTTGTTTGGAAGAGCATTTGCTAATCCATGAAAACTTCTGTTTTTATACTGCTGTCTTCTCCTCATTGCTTAGACGTTTATGAGAAGGATCACACTGCTTCCCCCACCCCCAGTCTGGCAGTTATCATGAAAACCTGGCAGTCCATGCTCATTACATGCAGTGTTTTGATAATCTCATATTACCTATGGTCATACTATCACTTTACTGTATGCAATAGTGTGGTATAAAACAGGTTTAGATGCTTACTTGCCTGTTAAAATACATAGCTGTCAACTATCAATTGACCATTCTTCTTGAAAAGACGAGATGAAAATGGTTCCCATGATGAAAGCTCAAGTGTTCAGCATCTGAAGCTGTAGATACAAGTGTGATCAAATTGGTTCTTGTGAAGTTCTTAAAAATATAATGCTTGGCTTTTGGTTTTTCCTGTTTTGAGCATGTCTGTGACAGATTTTATTGTGTCTTGTAACTTCTCTCATGAGCAGGTTTGTTTTCAGCAACAACTCCTCACTTACAGTGATATTGGTTTTACAGAGAACTGTGACACCTTATACACAGCTGAAAGTCTTGAACCTGCACTTGGGGTATTGCTGCGGTGAAGTGTGTGTCTGTCTTGTGGATAACATGACTGGAACTGAAACAAAAATGAAATGTTTTCTAAATCTTCATTAACATTAGGGAAAAGTATATGCTAAAAGGACAGTAACAGTTCTAATTTTCACCAGGATCCCTGGTTGCAATTCTCTTACCCTCTTTCAAATAGGTACATTATTCGGTGTTGAAATACTTGAACGAGTTCAGAATAATCATGGTGCAATTAACTACTGCCTGGGAACTTGATCACACTGTTTAAAAGTTTACAGATAATTAACACCTTTCTGCAGGTTACATGAACAGAAAGTTAATAATTGCAAGACATAAATGATTGCAGAAGATTATCAGCATGGAGGAAGCTATTTCAAAGTAGTTCATGTCTGTAGATTTACAATCAGTCTTACGTTGTTTGATCACCTGTTTTATCCTCTCTCACTGTTGTTTGTATTTGAAAATTTGACTAACAAGAACCGCAGTGATTACTGAAGAGAATTTTCAGGGGTATATGAAAAAACTAGTGGTCATCTATTAACATAATGACCAAGAACTTTTGTATGTTGAACTTTATTTTAATTGGAGGATTATTGGTTAGAGAGATGGAATAAGTATATGTGCTCTGTACCATTCCACAGTGCATCTGTAAGCCACGTCACTTTTTCTTTGAGTTGAAAGTATTTGTTTTTAATTATATGAAAAGTATGCATTACTTTTTCCTGTTTCTTAAGCTATGGTGTTTGAGTTAAATAATGTGTTCTGCATTGGATAAATGATAATTCTTTTATGTCTTTCATGTTAGATAGTGTAAACGTGAGTTTGAAATACAGTTGCCGCACTTGAACTTTCCTTATAGCACAGAATGTTTTGTTATCCAGATCTGAAGATTTTATTGACTTTCTATGCACCAAAGCTTTGACAGTTTACCACCATTAATTATTGTAGCATTTGAGTCAGTAATTATTATCATAATTATGATCTTTCGAATTAGCATCAGTTAAAATCATTTGATGTCTTCAGTGTTACAGGCCATTAGCTATTGTGAACTGATCAGGAGTATTAATGCAACATGCTTAAAAATGCAAATGTGGAGATGGTGGTATTCAGTCCAAAGGTTCAGTGTTTCTATTTTTGTGGAACTTTAGTCATGGTAAGAATAGTACCTTATGTTTATGCAATTCTGTAAAATACATGTGTACAGTTAATAATATACTGGAAGGATGAAGAATCTGAATTAGAAGGTAGGTTCAAGCCATTGTCAACCCCTCTTCACATGGCTTATCCAGTGTTTCCATAAAATTAGTATTTACCATAAATTGAAACCAACCTATATTAATTGGGTGTTTTGCATAACTTTGCCAAAACACCGTAATGTGTATATAATGACATAAAACATAGAAGAAAATTATATATATTGTGAACTTCATTTGTGAATGGGAGAAGCCATCGTTAGTAGGTGACTGCCTTTTGAAAATACAAAATGGATGTATATCTGAATGTTGCATTGTACTGTACAGTATGCATATTGTTTGTGGTTGCATATATCAATTCAGTGTTTTGTTTTATATACAAAGGACATCTGTTATGTACAGTTGAAATAAATTTTGCATTTGCTAGACTGTGACTTTAATATTTTAATTATTGTATAGTGGGAAAGGACAGCATAACGTGGAACATTTAACTCCCTGTTCTCCCCTTCTTGCCTTTGTGTCTCTCCCTCCCTTCTAGAGGAATCAAATTCTGAAGAAGAAAAGTTTTTTTTTTTTTTTTTTTTTTTGTTCTTCCTCCATCAAGTGTGTAATCTGTGTTTAATGTAAACAACCACAGGAAATGACTTGTAACATGAATGGTGTATCTTTCTGGTTGTTTTTTATTATTATTTATTTATTTATTTATTACTATCTGGAAATTTTACAATCTATAGAATGCTTTTTTGCTTTTGTTGCCTCCAATTTTAACCAATTTTAATTTTTTAACTGATTTTGTTTGCTTTTTCGTTGTTTGTACTGGTATGTTCTCGTCATATCAGCCTATTCAGCATAGGCTGAATAACTGGAACAATTTGTAACCGATTTCTGTAGGTCCTGTTACCAGAGAGAGCTTATGTTTCTGCACTCTTACGTATTTGCAAGGTTTAGTATTGTAACATTTTGGTCATTAAAATCAGAATTATCTTAGGTGTTTCCACTAAAAGCTGTTTAAATTTTAGTGAATTTAAATAAAATAATGGACAAGAAACATACTAAAGTGTTTTCTTCAGAATATGTATCTCCTAGTAGCAGATAGCAGATATAATCTGCTAGTATTACTAAAATGTCTTAATGATTTTTTTTGCTATGACTGTAGCAACTCTAGTTTTAGCCCTACAGCCCTCTGGTTGTATATTTTTGTATTGGTTGGTGAAATATAGGAAATTTTTGTGGTGTAACGTTTTCAAAATGTTGTTTTAGGAATCTCATACTTTTTCAGGTGATTTACATGTTTTTCAAAGTATTTATTCCGTTCGTGAATGATGAACACTTGCATATTCTTCAGTCCATTGGACTTCAGTCTATCTCAATGATTAAAATATTTTGTTGTAAACTGTACAAATCTGTCATCTGAGTCATGTGGGATTTTTTTCTTACTCATATATCATACTAGCAACCAACCAAAAAAACCCCTTCTGTTTGCTACTCCCAAGAGTTTGTGAAGGGTGTATTTTATATAGTGGGGACTTAAGTTTGGCTCTGTGTTTGGATTCTGATCAGCTGTTACCTGCATGAGATACTGAAGAGCTCCCTCTTGACTTTGGCAGATCTGTAGCATGAATAATTTTTTTAGTGCTTTAATTTGAACAGAGTTTGGAAGTGGTATTTTTAGGATTCTTCATTTTGAGAATTTACTAAAGATTCGTTGAGAAAGGAGGGTTAATATGTCAGGTCTGCTAATCTACTTTAACATCTTGAATGTGACTAATGCAAAGAAAAGTTGAATGTTTAAATGATGAGTAAATCTTATTTTTTTTGTGTAATATTTGCTTTCACAGGAAAATGCCATGTCTTGTGTGTACCAGTGGCTGATCATGCATTTAACTAGTTGTATCTTCGTGTATTTGTCTTTCAGTGCCAGGTCAGACTTCTGTCTTTGAAACTCAAGCAAATAAGTTTGAAGAGTTTTTTAGCTTATGAGGAGATCCTAGTAAAGTTGGTAGAAAACCAAATTGTATATTTGCAAATATTGTTTCTAAGTTTTAACCTTTATTGTGCCTTATTCCCCTCCTTGCCTCTCCCAATGCAAAAAAATATGATAAATACGTGATATTTAGAAGCTGTTCAGTAGAGTCATTACTGATACTATCAAATCATGCCACAAGTTTTTTGGATTAACCACCATATAGGGGGAATAGTTACGTGGGCAAACTGAGGAGTTAAACTTCAWTGTTTAAATTAGGAGCCTCATAGTTGCAGGAGGAATAAAATTTGATTATCACTGTGAAAGTATATAAGTTGAGCCTTATAAAAAGGGCTACCTGGAGGAACCCCATTCTTGGTGGGCTGCAAGGAGAGGCCCTGATGTTAGCTACCTAAACCAGGGGGTGTGAAACCTCACCTCCACTTTACTGTCGACTTAAAAGGTTCCTGACAAACAAGGTCTCTGAACATAAGCAGAGTTAATACCTGGTTGAAGTGAAAAGTTACCTGAATATCATCCGCTTCTCCTCTTGCTTCCCGTCTGCCTGATGTAATAAGGTCTGAGCAAAACTTCTGGACTCTCTTCATGTATGCCTCCTAAAAGATTCAAAATGAAGGACCAGACTGATTACCAGCACTCCTTTTGAAGCCTGACTTCTGTAAGGATCCAGCTTCATACTATGAACCTTTTTTTTTTTTTTTTTTT
>NW_028186668.1:4765652-4928212 GCF_003343005.1 Rhea americana
GTTATACTTGCAACCAGACATCACGGAGAAGCTCTATAGAATTCAGTCTGCACTCTTTGCTTTCCATTTGGTGTAAAGACTGTACTCCAGTGCTATAAGTGATATTCTGCCAGTTTCAGACAAAGCTAACTTCATCTGACATGAAGTCTTGCAGCCATATAAATACCCTTCAGTTTTCTTTTTTTTCCAGGTATACCTTAAGTGGCTTGCCAGTGTTGTTGGTTAGGTTAGGGAGGGGGCCAGACACGAGTAGCTGAAATCAGGGGCTCTCACTCACAGTCTTGGTGTGTGTCTCATGTATTTTGCCACGTTGCACAGTGGCTATTGCTAAGCTCTCTCACCCAGATCTCTAGGTCAGAATGCCAATGCTATATGGTTAGAATAACAGTGTTACACTGTTTAGAGTATGATATTGGCAAAAAGCGTTGCAATTTTTTAGCTTCCAATCTAAGGGTGGAAAATACTAAGTAATTGTCTGGGTTTGCCAAACATCCTTTCTTTTTCTCTTCCACTCTCCTTTCCCTCAGGGCCTGCATTCTCCCTCAAAAGAAAACAAAAGCAAACCCTGTAAAGTTTGAGATGTTTTTTTTCTTCCATCCATATTTTAAACTAGAATTTTTGGTTGTATTGCCTCAAAGTGGTGTAAGGCTGAAGTTGTTAGAAGTCAGTTTAAACATTGTATTTTTGCATATCTGAGTCAGAATGAGATTGAATAGTGTCTCTAAGAAAATCAGCACAAAACTTGCAAGTTTAGGATTGAGGAATGGTGGATATGGCAGCCTGAACTAACTTTTAATTCTTCTGCACTGCTTCATGGGGCTTGAATRTATCTTGGACAGTGCTTAGGGTAATCTAAGTTGTAGCATCTTCCAGAACTGTTACTGATGCAGCTCTGTAATGCAACCCCTGTCTTCCTCTCCTAAAACTGTAGCTTCTAAATGTTCTATGGAGAGAAACATTTACATAGAAAACAGCCATAAAGGACCTGGCAGGAGCACAAGGTGCAATTTAGGGAAGTATTACTTAGTGCCGATAATGAGGTGACACTTCATTTGAAATTCATTTTAGATGCACATTTACATGTAAATGCATCTTAAATATGAAGGTTTTGGTGTTAATGGTATGGAGAAGCAGGACAATGAAGTATTAGTTTTGCCATTAGTATTTGGTACAGAAAGTCTGTATTATTGTGTAAATACTCATATGATGATAGTTTTGTTGCAGGATAGAYGTGTGTTTGTAGCTTTTGATACTTAGCAAATGTTGTGAGGTTAAAAAGATAAAGGAAAAAATACAATTTCTTTTTTTTCAGTATAAAGATGAACAATAAAAGCAGAGAGGGTTCTGTGATAGGAGTGAAAGTTACAACATGATTGAGGGTATTGGAACAATGAAAGTGAGGTTAAAGCTTGTGATATCCTGAATTCCATAGTAGTTAATATATTGTGGCACAAAAAGATCACTGTTTACAGCAACAGTTTACGTCACGTAAGTGTGTATGTGTATAATATGCTGTCCTTGTGTATGTTGGAAATTTTTTTTATGAAACTGTACATTCTGTGTCTTAGTAGTATTAAGTGTGTTCTGTGCTGTGTGGTCCAGAAGCATATGCTGATGTGCGCATATTTGTTTTACATGCATGTGTGTATACAACTGTACACAGTTATTTTTTTTAAGCTGTCTCCTCCATGCTATTTCTGCCTTTCAAAGGACCCATGTTACTCTGACCAGGCAAAGACGATTGAATGGAGCTCCATATAGACGTAGCCATAATGTGCTGCTCCCTTTGGTTGAAGGGAATCGGGGGAGAAACTCAAGGCAGTTCTCCTCTTAGCTCAATTTCTCCCTCAGCATGTGCTGCACTGAAGTGTTCAAACTTGATACTGAGACCAAAAATTAAGTGATCCAGTAGCAGCAGGTGTCAGCTAACTTTCTAAAATTACATTGAGCTCAATGTTCTGTGTAATGTCTTGAGCTAATAAAACAGAGCAGTAACCAATTAACTGAAATAAAGATGAGACAAATTTTTACAGTTAATGGTTGATAGGACAAACAGGGAAATGCCTTTGAGCTCCTTACAGAGCTTTGCTATGCTTATTTTTCAAGTCATTCCTTCCCTGAAAAGTTTCTTCTTTTTTTTCTTTTTTATAAAAGTTAACCCATTAAAGATCTGTCCACTGAGATCCAGAACTTAAAGCTTTCAAGGATAAGTTTCTGTTCTCAGATGTGCAGTAGTTATTACTCTGTAAAATCTGTTATATACTATTATTTCTTTACTGTCGGCTTAAAGAAACCCTTTCCTTCATTAAAGGATATTTGCCCTTGTTTGCTAAAATAATGTAAAATAATGTAATTAACACCTACTGCTGAGATTTTTTTTTTTTTTTTTTTTTTTTTTGTCCTACAAGCTCATGTTTAGAATGCAGATTAGGGGAATCGATACTTTTCTTTGAGCTTGATTCTTTTTCTTTTTTTTTAATTCAATTTTGTACATTTAGATTATGTATTATGAACCCTAGAAGAAATGCGTTGTTTACCACAAAGCAGCTGTTTGGCAAGAGCTAGCTAATTTCTCTAACAGACATGCACCCTGTAGTACACAATTTTCAGTTCAAACTGTGCTTAAAATTAAGTTATTCCCAGTTAGTCAAAATTGGATCACAATGAATTGGTAAGCAAGTGCATATTGTTTGTTAAAATTGACATCTTGGTTAAACATGCAAGAACTTTAATGCCTTATTTAATCTGTTCTTGATTTCTGAATTCAGAATTCTTAGACAAATTCTGTCATTCTTAGCTATTTATTTAGAGATAGCTATACAAAATTTATTTTGTTATTGAAAAAGTGCTAGTAATTTGTTGCAGCTTAATTAAATAACATTTCCAGATTATATACATTTTAGAATGGACACATCTCTGAGCAGTAGATTCTTTTTTCCATTTAGAACTGCTTTTTTAGAAACTGTATGAATTATCCTGATCTTAAAAATTGCAATGATTGTGGAAAAAATGTTCCAAAGATGTTACAGAATGTTTTGAGTTTTGTCATCAAACCATTTTAACTGCTTTAAAAATATGTATTAAAAATGAGCTATGTATTTCTTTTAGTAGCAATTTGTTATGGGACTAAAAGACTGTATTTACGTGTATTTGTATGTATGCCTATGCACATACATGCACAATTGTATTTATAGTTTTCTTTCTGGGAAAAGGAGCTTTAAATTTATTTTCTTTTTCCATCCTTGTATCATCTGGTATCACTCTTCTGCTCCTTACTGATAGAATAATTGATTTAGAGTGGAATTATTTCTTAAATGTGTATCAGTGTGAGATCAGAATCTATCCTTGAGGCTTAAATTGCTATTACTTAAACAGATCATTTGTTTTCTGGTGCAGCTATGATGAATTTGTATAGATTTTGCTGATAGTTGAACAGTGTACTGTTTCTTGAACTTAGTGTAACCTCCCTGTCGATAGCGCAGAGGGGTTCTGTCATCAGCAGGATAGGAATGGGTCAGGCAATTTTGTCAAATGTAAAAAGATACGTTGGTAACTGTGTGTGAAGGGAAAGACAAATTTGAAGCTGATATACCTTGGTGGTGCAAGTGTATCATAGAGTAAATAAAGTAAGTCTTCAAAATGTCCCAGCATTGTTTGCAAATTGCTCATTTTATAATTTATTTTTACAACAGGTTCCCGTAAAGAATCAGCTCCCCAAGTCCTGCTTCCAGAAGAAGAAAAAATTATTGTAGAAGAAACTAAAAGTAATGGTCAAACTGTTATAGAAGAGAAGTAAGAAAACTTTTAATGAATGATGGATTAAAACAGTAAACTTTGCACTCTGTTTCCTCTCCTACCTCCTTTTTTTAGTAGCAGTAGTACTAGGGTGTGTGTGTGTGTGTGTGTGTGGTATATTACTAGTGGTGGAGACAGATGTTTGGAGTATACCTTGCAAGTGCAGTGAAGCTTCATTTAAATGCTTGCTGTCTGGCTTCTCTATATATGCTACTCCATTGCTTTCTAATATACCAAGAATTGATAAGTTCCACTTGTAAATGGCTTTTCTGAGTGCTGTAGAATTTTGGTATTAAATTGTTATCGTCTTTCTGTTTTGTGGAGGGTATCAGTCTGGTTTTTTTGGTAAGATGTATGTTGAAAGTGAAACACAGTTCAGTTACAGAAACATAATTCATAGAACGGACTTGCATTGGTTTCTGCGTTTATGTTTCTGTAACAGAATTGTATTTTAAATCTGTTTTTGTTTGAGAGATTGGTATTGACATAGAAGCTGCTGAAAGGTCCTTGCCTAACTGAATGTTAGATAAAAGATGATGGTTTTTTAACACGTTTGTAAAAATAGCTGTTAATCTATTATTAAACTGATATAGGAAATGCATTAAAAACAAAAGATAGCTTAGATATGTTTTCTGAAAACTATTATAACAGATAATCTTCTCTTTTTATTTTAGAAGCCTTGTTGACACGGTGTATGCATTAAAGGATGAAGTACAGGAATTAAGGCAGGTTGGTAATTTGCTGTATTTATACCAATATTGAGAATGGAAAGATGGAAAGCTGCTTATAAAAATAAATACAGCTTTTAAAATCATACAGTTTGACAGGAATGAATTTAAATTTTGGACTAAAGTCAAGACTCTGAAATTTGCTTTTAAGAATAAAACTCCCAGTTTGACAAAAGGCACTCTGTTATGTGCTTGTAATCTGTGCTTGGACTGCCAATCTGAGAATTGTGTCACCTATCCTGAGGTGATTTACTAAGCTATATTTCATTTATTTTTGGATGTTACAATTTTGAAGTGTTGAAAGCATTAAATAAATTCGATTCTGCTGTATTAGCAGCAAAATAAGTGTGTAGAGACTGTATAGTATTTGCTCTTTGTCCATAATTTTAGTGGTATTAAAACATGGATCTGTTTAGGCCTTTTTATTTTTTATTATTTTAAAATAATCTTTCAGTAATCTGAACACCACTTATGAATCGGTTCTTAAAAGCTTTCATTTCAGGAGTCGAGAGTYGTTTTCACTGTTTGTCATGTGGCCTTTTTTTAATGAAGGCTACAGGTTAGATTAGGTAGCTGATTTGTCACTTGAGGTAATTGCACAAGATCTCACCTGCATAGCTGGTGTGGAAGATGCAGTTGATATTTTAAGCGTGTTTTAAGTATCCATTTTGAGTTGTTTAAAAATATCCTTTCTTGTCAGGACACAGCCTGTTTAAACCTTGTTTATGCTGCTGTATGTACTCATAGCTTAATGTGTAGGCAAAAAGGCATTAAATTGTCTTTGCTTTCCAATGTGTGAACTAGCTAACTGGTCTTAACAGATCTATGACTCAAGAAGTCTGATAGATCTCCTGATAAAATAGGTTTATATTCAACTTACTTCAGTATTTGGGCTGCAAAGATGAATCCAGATTCTTTGTCTGTCTTTGATAAGTGTGTTCAGTGTTTTTAAAGATGGAATACATGTTTCTTGAGATAGGAGAGTTGACATATTAAATATTTAATTTTTGGTGATTTCAGCTTGTAAAGTTTGTGTATCCCAGGTTTGATGTGAACTTGACAGTCTTCCTAAAAAATACAGTTCACCTGATATGAGCAGTAATGATAACCTGTTAGCCTTTCTGTGGCTTGACTGCTTCAGTATAAAGGATAAAAGTGCTCCTGCAGATCTGTGCGTGACCCTAAACAAAAGTCACCTTTTTCCTGAACTTCAAGTGTTGGCTGTCTTCCCTCATCCCTCTCCAAATAGAAGACCTCTTCAGAATGTCGTAGCTTCCAAAACCAAGAGCTATTTAAGCCTGACTTCATCTTCCTGTATGTTTGGGATCTTAGCTTAGAAGCATTTACTGGTCCTTTGCTGTGATGTTGCCACTTCTTGAAATGGCAGAGAGAATCTCCAGGATGAGAATGTCCCAGTTGACCCAAGGTTTCATGGATAAAAGCTGGGAGTACATGGTGGTTGCTGTCGATCTCAGACCAGCAGTTTGTGACAGTTACCACAGAAAGCACCTTAGCAGCTTTTATCAGTTATTTATAACTACTGTGCTACAGGATTTACACTGTAATAGTACAATCCTGAAGGGAGGAAGGGATGAACAGAAGGAAAAGTAAAGAACTGTGTACCTACAAGAAAAAAAAATGAAATTCTCAGTTTCTCAACAGACTTGGGGAGATAATGGAGGTAAGGAGAAGGCAACTGTTGATCCTTTCCCATTTTTAGAAATTTCTGTAAGTGCGAGCTGATGGGGAGTCCACAGCAATGTAACCGTTGCTGTGGTTCAGTCAGCAAGATTGTTACAGTCCTGCCAATAATGGCATTTCAGTGCTGGGTGCAAAACATTGAGACCTGACTCATTCATTAATATGTGTGCACGGTGGTGGTGTTTCTTTGAATTCAGACTCTTAGGTTGTTGGTAATTGTCTGGCTGTCTTAAGATTTAGGGACGAAACACTTTTCAGAGAACATAAATGGTTTTCAAGATGCTTTCTTCAACTATTTACTTTCCTAATTAAGTAGGTTAATTTGCATTAAGTTTTAAGAAGCTTTTTTGAGATTGTGAACCTAGGTATAGTCACAGGAGGCTCTTAGAGAAATATTTATTCTACTATTATTGTTCTGTTTCTTTCTCATTAACACCAATATTCTACTGTTCCTTGATCAGCTTTAAGCAAAAGAATTCAAAATTATTGGCCATTTGTTGCTAGCCCTTGCGTTAGAAACTACCCCTAAGTATAAATAGGAAATACCTCAGTTTCCATTTGGTGGATTTGTTTAATTGTGTCAAGCATTGTGTGTAGCTGGTTTGCTTTTGGACAGCTAGTAGCAGACTTACTGAGAAGAGTCTTCAGAATTTGTGATTAATGATATACTTCTGGTTGGAAGAGATCTGATTGTTGTTGTAAAAAATTTACTACTATTTCTATCTATATTAAACAGGATAACAAGAAGATGAAGAAATCATTGGAAGAAGAGCAAAGAGCTCGCAAGGACTTGGAGAAGCTTGTTAGGAAAGTTCTAAAGAACATGAATGACCCATCATGGGATGAAACCAACTTATAACGAATTTTCTTTTTTTTTCTTTCTATTGAAAGACCAGTTGTAAAACTGAGCTGGGAAGCCTTCTGACGATAGTCAGTGTTGCATCATCAAGAGCACTACAATACAGGATTTAACTGGATCTAGTGTGTTTTTTTTTTTTTTTTTTTTTTTTTTTTTTTTCCTTGCTCTGAAAATATAGAAACAGCCAAGCCATTCACTGAAGCAATCTATACTTTAAGTGTGGAAACCATGGATCCTGAACTCTACTAAACTTAATTTGTTTGCATCTAAATTACCTCATTTTGCAGAAAGTGCAGCACCTGACTAAAAGTCCATGTTTCAGTGGCTTTTTAATTAAATATATATTTTTCTTGTAAATATCTGTAATTTTGAATGCATATGAGATTGATGTATCAGGGCTGATATGTTTTTTTTTTCTTTTCTCCTGTTGTTATAATGGTTACAAGTGTTAGAAATAATGGCAGTACTGTCTCACCTATGGAAGGTCAGAGTTCTTTATGAATAATTACGGATTTGTTCCAAATTAACCATTCATCACACAAGCAAATTTAAGGAGCTGTTTTTCCTATTGACCACTGTATTTAAATCCTTTCATTTATGCTTGTGTGTACATTTTAAATAGTTTACAGTTCTTTAAAAGCAGTATTAAATCAAAATACAGAAAATTGTTTATKGACAATAGAAGTAATTTTTAACAAAGCAAATGCCCATGAGTTAGGTCTCTTTACACTTATTTGGTGGACAATTTGCTGTGCTTTGGCCACCAAAAGGCTGATGTACTTGCCTGCTTTTTATGACTGTGATTTTTAGGTGTTTATGTACTACATTTTCTATTGTTGAGCTTAAATATACAGCTGGCTGATAATTTAATGGATCATACAGTTTGTTAAAGCAAAAAAAAAAATTGAATCCATTTTTGTGAATAAATTGTTGCTATTTATTTTTTATGATCACAACAATTAAATTCTAGCTAACCTTTGTGCATAAGGCACATGAGGTAGGCCAGACTTCATTCAGAGCTCTCTTCTTATACCACTATATAATGTTCTTTTTTGTCTGGAATWTCCAGACTGTGGAAGCACAGTCAGTCATTCCTTTCCCATCCTGTTTTCTCAGTATATTACTGGTTTCCATCCCACTAGAATTTAAACAGGAACAAATCTGGAAATAAAAGTTTTGTTCATCATAGAAATTCATAATTTGCACCTTGTGTTGACAGTTAAGACAATGCATACAATGAATATTGTTGAAAACCTGTTTTCCTTAGTCTGGTAGGTGCAATTACTGCAATCCTTTCCTGTATTTAAAACAGGAGGCGATAATTATTGCAAATGGTGAGCTTTAGTTGGAGCACTTAACGTTCTAAGTCCCTTAAAGCTCATTGTAAAAGTTTTACTGATTTCAGTAGACTTTGGGTCAAGTTCTAACAGCTCAATTTTGTTTTTGTTTTTTTTTTTCTGCAGTTAACAGCCAAAAGTGGAAGTATAACACAGACCAAGTTGCACCTTTGGTTCTGACTTTCTAATGCCCTTTAACTACTGTTAAATCTATTACTTGGACTTGAGCAAATGTTTATAAATTTTGTGGAGTTGGATGATTAAGGCGATTATGATTAAGTTGCTGAATGATTAAGATGATAATTTTCATATGCAATTTGAATCTGATGAAAAATGTGTTTTTGAAGCTGTTCTTGGCTGAGAAAAGTGGATAGTTTTTTTCTTCAGTAGGAATATTTGAGAAAATTCTGTGGGAACAAATACTTAATAATATGAATAGACAATTAATTGTCCAGTTTTAGAGAACTGAACATATCTGTAGGTATTTAAATTTGTGTTCCTGCAATTTAAAATGTTTTCTTTTAATTCTGAAAGAACAGACTGTGTAAGAAAGAACTAAAACTGTCTAGTGTAGCTCAATTCCTTATATTCACAAACCTTTAAGTTAATGACAATTCCTGATACAAAAATCTTTTTCTGTTGTTTGGACAATTGCACACAAATGTGAACTGACGTATATAATTATCCTCATATTTAGAAAATACTCTCGCTAAAAGCTAAGTGATACTAAACACTGAAAATTCATTGCATATTGGCTAAATTTAGATTTGGGAATACCAGTATAATTAGAATTTTGCTAACATGTTTTTACTTTCTATATTTCAGYGTGAATTTTAATTTTCTATTGAGCATATGTGAAAGGACATTCCAGAGCACAAACATTACAAAACTACAGAGGACAAAATTACAAAAAAGAGGAAAACATTAAGTTTAGCAGTATTTAGCAAATTTTAACTCAGGAACAACTTCTGTCATAACTTGGTTTTATTTTACATTATATTGTGAAGAGTAGCATTGCTGTGTAAATTCGCTGACACTTCAGTACCTGCGATTCTTTCTTCTGATGGTACCCTTAATACTGATGTCTAATGAACATGCCTTAAACATTGGGATTAAGCAGTTGTTAAAAACGACCAGGACTTAGGAACTGATTTTGGTCAAGGTGGATTTGGATGATGATGATTTTTTTTTTTAAAAAAAAGAAAAAAAATGTTAATACTGTATGTAACTTTTGTCCTTAGCTCTAGTGGAGAGAGCGAGATTCAGGCTTTTGGGAACCAAGGAATATCTGAACTTTTTTCTTTTACAATTTGTTATACTGTAAATAGATTGTAAATTTCACCATGTGACCTTCTGAATTGTTGGGAACTTTCTATAAGCATGGATAAATGGGGCACTGTTTATTTAACCTTTGAAAGGGTTATTTCTTTGCTCTCATCATTTAGGGATGAGGAGATGAAGCCATTTCTTATCCTGTAGATGTGAAGCACTTTCAGTTCTGAACTGTCCAAAATGTAGCATAACATTTCTCTGTACTTACTGATGTATGCTTGTTTATCTCACCATGTCATGACATCTTAAAGATTAAACAACTGACTGCCTTTGTATAAACCTTCTTAATGCCAATCATTTAGGGAATATAGGGTGTCTGTTTACAGTAACTGTGGAGAAATCAAATTTAGTTTAGATGTCACAATAATACCCTGTTATGGACTACTAAAGTGTTTATGCTACATTGTTGTAATTAAACCATGATTTTTTTCCCCCTGTAATCAGTGAAGTGTTACATTTCATCTTAAGGTGTGGATTATGAGATTAAGAAGGAAAATCTGTTGATTTTTCTGCCTTTCATACAAATAACATTTGCTACTTAATAGTTGATACATGATTTTGAAAGGGCCTTTTCATGGTCTTTTATAGTAACAAATTGATACTTAACAAACAAAGAGGGGCAGGAAGTAGGAATCTTAACTGTCTTGCATTTAGGAATTTTTACTGCAAATTCTTTGGCAACCTGAACCTGCTGGGGCATTGCAAGAGATGCAGGAGATCTAAGATGGAAGCTGATGAAAGGGAGCAAAACAAAAAACACCAGAAAATCAATTCACAGGATAAGTGAAGTAAAATATTTGTCTACATGCATGATCTATCTGAATAAACCAGATATTTATGGTAAGAGTGCATTCTAGGAACATTACTCGCACATGACTACATGGGAATGCTTTAATGGTAGGAATCACAGTGTAGCTTTATGCAGGACAGCAGGACACGTAATGGAAAGTATACGGAGTCGTTTGAGAAGAGAGCTTCAACCTTTGAACAAGGCATTTGTAGGGATTAATATCTGAGCCTTAGATGTATAAAATAATACATCTATTCCAGTTCAGTTTATCAGTGTCCTATGATTGAAAAGAACAGAGGACTTTTAAGTGTAGCATTTATAAACTTTGTCAGAAATCTTTTATAACTTTTCTTCCAACATTACAAAGACAGGTTTTTTCCCCATAATTTGAAGCACTCAGTTGCTTTTGATYTTATAAGTGTTTTAGGATTCCCTTTCCTGATTCCCCCTGCCCTCAGGAGTGGGTGGGTTCATTGAGTTAATGAAAGCTATCCACCCAGTCATATATATGTGTGTGTGTGTGTTTGTGTGTATTTATAACATTGAATCTTCCAACATTGCCATAATGGCAGTATTTGCCTGAGACAAGCTTCTCTGCCTGCAAAGTTAGAATATACAGTATGAATGGAAAGAGATAGGAAGATGTTTGCTGTGGAAGATGTGAAAGATGGAGCTGTTCTGATGGGAACAAAAAGACTCTTTTTTTCCCTCATCTTCTATCATGATTGGTTTCTGATTTCTTTCTCTCCTTAACTGACCATTGCTTTTTTTTTTTTCTCCCACTGTTGGAATTTCTCTCCAAAACAAAATTTGTCAACAACTGGTAAAAGTTCATGTTTGATTTATTCTTGCTTCTGAAAGGCATTTTTACCATTTCATTAATACTTCATCAAGTGGTTTTTTGTTCTAAAATTATTGCCAGTTTTCTGCCACGTGTCTGCCCAGAAACACAGGGTATGTTTTGCATGAGTGCAATTTGTTTTGAAAACTGGAAGAAAATACATGGTCTGTCAGTTGAAGATTTACAGTATCTCTGGGGAGATGGAGGAGAAGCAGAGGGAGGATTGGTAGATCACTGATGTGGAAGGTACGTGGGGAGAGCTACAGAAATGRTTTAAAACTTAAGAATGAAAAGCAAATGAATTGACCATGCTGGCCACCCTTGGTTCAGTTAGGACTGGAGTTAAGGAAGTTAATGATGATACAGACTGTAGAAGCAGCAGATTAGACATGTAGTTTGCATCCTACTACCAGCACAGCACAAAGCTAATTTTGCTAAGGCTGTGATGGTTTTCTGAGAAAATAGCAGCCACAATTGATCTTGAGATGCTTTTCACTATAAGTGACTTGCAGTCACTAGTATTTTCCATATAAGGTTCTACCTCTAAAGCTCTTGCTGCTTGTCCCAGTGGTATCTAACTTATACTACACTGGAGCTACTAAACCTAGTACACTCTGAAATGTAGATGCAGAACCTGCTGGCTTTGGGGCTCCTCTGCTGGCCGTGGGGTGGGAGAATGGAAAGGACAGAGCATGTAACATCTATTGATTATAGGTGTGTGTGTGAGGCCTAAAATAATCAGAGGAAGAGTGTGGAACACATCTGGATTTGTATGTATACTCCAAGTTCTACAGTGCTGATGTTGAAGGATCCCAGAAAAATGTAGTCTGCAATTTGGAGAAATGCTACAATGAAATTTGTTTTGAATTTGCCCTGTGAGGCTTGCTTCATAATCTGGAAAARGGGTATTGGCTTGCCATGTTTTGCCTGATGCGTGTTCTTCCATCCTCCTCCAATGTTTAGTTCAGAATCAGGACTAGTGTCTTTTCCTTCTGTATGCTGAAGAAGTTGAGCTTAGTTTCCCTTTTTGCAATTCCTACATTTTTACAATTCCAAAACCAGCTTTTCTGAAGAGTGCTAAAAGAATATGGATGATACCATATTCTGTGATACCAAAAATACATCATTTGATTTGTGTAAGCCTAGATCACACTTTTTTTTCCCTTTTTTTTCTTTTCCCTTTTTCTTCATGTGGATCAAATGTCATCTTGGAAGGGGAAGTGAGCCTGGAACTAAATTAGCCTTCTGAGCTTATTATTAATTTGAGTGGCTGCCCTCAAGTCACAGCTCAGGCCTAAATTTAATYCTTGTGGTGGTGTAAGGAAAGGAGAGATACAGTTTAATGGGTTACTGTGAACAATTAGAATCATAGAATCAGTAAGGTTGGAAGGGACCTCTGGAGATCATCTAGTCCAACCCCCCTGCTCAGCACAGTCACCTAGAGCATGTTAGACAGGGTTGCATTCAGGTGGGCCTTGAAGATCTCCAGAGAAGGAGACTCCACAACCTCTCTGGGCAACCTGTGCCAATACTTTCTCACTCTCACAGGGAAGAAATTCCCCCTCACGGTCAGGCAGAACTTTCTGTGCTCCAATTTCTGCCCATTGCCTCTTGTCCTGTCACAGGGGACAACTGAAAAGAGTTTGTCCCCRTCCCCTTKACACCCTCCCTTCAGGTMCTTRTACACATTGATAAGATCCCCCCTCAGTCTTCTCTTCCCCAGGCGGAAGAGGCCCAGCTCTCGCAGCCGTTCCTCATTGGGCAGGTGCTCCAGCCCTCTGATCATCTTCGTAGCCCTACRCTGGACTCTCTSCAGTAGCTCCATGTCTCTGTTGTASTGGGGAGCCCAGAACTGGACACCATACTCGAGATGARGCCTCCCCAGGGCTGAGKAGAGGCGCAGGATCACCTCCCTCGACCTMCTGGCAACACTCTTCCTAATGCACCCCAGGAGACCATTGGCCTTCTTGGCCACAAGGGCACGTTGCTGGCTCGTGGTCAAGCTGTCATCCCCCAGCACTCCCTGGTCTTTCTCTGCAGAGCTACTCTCCAGAAGGTCAGCCTCCAGCTTGTGCTGGTGCCTCGGGTTATTTTTCCCTAGGTGCAGGACTCTGCACTTGCCCTTGTTGAACCTCAGGAGGTTCCTCTCTGCCCAGCCCTCCAGCCTGTCCAGGTCTCTCTGAATGGCAGCACAGCCCTCAGGTGTGTCAGCCACTCCTCCCAGCTTGGTATCATCAGCAAACTTGCTGAGGAGGCACTCTGTCCCYTCATCCAGGTCATTGATGAAGAAGTTGAACAGGATGGGACCCAGGACTGAGCCCTGGGGGACTCCACTAGCCACAGGCCTCCAACTAGACTCCACACCACTGATGATGATCCTCTGATCTCTGCCTTTCAGCCACTTCTCATTCCACCTCACTGTCCACTCATCTAACCCACACTTTCTGAGCTTGTCTAGGAGGATGTTCTGGCAGACAGTGTCAAAAGGCTTGCTGAAGTCAAGGTACACAATGTCCACCGCTCTGCCCTCATCTACCCAGCCAGTCATTCCATGATAGAAGGCTATCAGACTCGTTAAGCAGGATTTCCCCCTTGGTGAATCCATGCTGGCTACTCCTGATCACCTTCTTCTCCTCCCTATGTCTGGAGATGACATCCAGAATGAGCTGTTCCATGACCTTTCCAGGGATGGAGGTGAGGCTGATCGGCCTATAGTTGCCTGGGTCCTCCTCCTTGCCCTTYTAGGAGACTGGAGTGATGTTGGCTTTCTTCCAGTCCTCAGGCACCTCTCCAGTTCTCCAGGACCTTTCAAAGATGATGGAGAGTGGCCTGGCAACAACATCTGCTGGCTCCCTCAGTACCCGTGGATGCATCCCATCTGGGCCCATGGATTTGTGGATGTCTAGCCTGCCCAGAAGGTCTCTAATCCTTTYCTCCTCAACCATTAGRTCTTGTTGCTGTTTAAATAGTGAAAATATTAGCAGTCYAAAACTTGCTCATACAGTCTCTGATTTTTTTTCCCCTCCCCCTTCTGAACATCCATAGACTTTGTTTTATGCAAGCATGGCAAAGGTGGTAAGTTGTGCTTGTCCCCCAAGGACTGTGTGAGGAGGCCGTGTATTTGCCATGCCCCTCATTTGCCTGGGTGTCCCTTGTACACTTGCAGGCCTATCTGCAGCTTGCTATTTGGCGCRGTAGCCCTAACAAGCTTGAGCAGGTAAGGCCCTGTGCACATCTCACTGTATCCCGACTTTTCTGTATGTAAGGAGCAAGTCTTATCCTCAGGTTGTCATTTAAAAGGCAATGGAGACTTGACACTGAGAAAACTTTTACCTACTGTTAGAAATTAATTCCAGCAGTCTGACAAACCGTATGTGGCACCAAGGCCATAATGCTACAGGTATGCTTGATGAGATTTTCTAAACAATCTTTTTAGCTAATGTATTGCTTATTTTTATTAGAGATCTCTTGCTTGTCAAAGAGCCTGTCATAGCTCTGTGTTTTGCTGTAGACAGTAGATGAGAATACAAAAATAGCATGTTTTGTCAATATTTTCCCAGCAGGGGACTGTTAGCTTCTGCTTTGTCAAAAATGGCTCACAGTTTACCTGAATTTGAGGCTATTCTGTGCAGTTAATATTTGTACATTTGTATGGTTTTGTAACTGGCTGGAGTTAACTTTGAAGCTGCCTTTCAAGATCCAGGAAATGGAAACTTGATAGTCTGTCCTGTTGGAGTGATAGCTCTTTCTGTGGCACTGACTGTGGCCTGCAAATTGATARTACCTTGAAAATGTTCACGCAGATTTTGGCATAGCACCTGTATGTGGATTTTTAAGTTATTTATTTATTTAAGTTTCTTTTTTCACATCCCTTATGGCATGTGTAACTTACTGTAGCATCTGTGTGTTAAAGCATCACAAAGTTACCTTTAACAAAGTGCAGTGTGGAGGTGGCAAAGGATCTGGTTTATTGTGAGGTGAAAATAAGCAAGGAATTTGGCTGTGATCACTAGTTCATTTAATATCAGGCCTTACTAAGGCAGGCAGAATTCCAGGGAACTGAGAAACAGTCACTGCTACAGGACTAGTCTTTCAGTTTCCTTGACAAACCTGCAAGAACTCTCCTTCCTGCGATTCTCCAGTTGAAAAAACATTGGGACAGTACAATGCCTGTTCCATCCACTGCACCTTGTAATTACTATTGACTTTGGCAAGAGAGAGATTTCTGCTGGTGCTTGAAGCCATAGAACTGTTTTTTCCTGTGCTGGGAAGGAGAGTGCGAAAAGCAGAGAGCACTGTGCCCTTTCCTAGTAGTGGAAAGGGAGCTTGGTGACTGCCTGGGACATGAAGCTAAGCATTTGAAAACACCGATTCAGGAGAGTGATGCAATCCTACCAGAGCACCAGATCTTCAGAAGGATTTCTCTGTCAGCATTGAGACCTAGTTCCATGTATCTGCTGGCTATCTTACTAAGCTGCTTTCCTTCGCAGCCATTACAAAAAAAAAAAATGCCTAGGCTTTCCTTCCAGGTATATCTGAAAAGGGAATAGTAGCCTCAAATATTTTCTCCATTCCTTATCTATGCCATAAAAAAATTTGTCATCTTTTCTCTACTGTCACATTCTTGTCCTGTTGTATCCCTTAGGTTATGAAATAAAGTGCCTCAGTCCAGTACTATCCCAGGAGCACTGAGATGTAGGTGAGTTGCTCATTGAAACTGTAGGTTTGGTATTTAACAAAGCCTTTCTCCTTCATGGTCAGTTGTAATTTCATGAAATCTCACAGTACAGTTAGAATCTCACCCCATTCCTGCCACGAATCCAGACACTTGGATTACGCAGTAGTAAGTGCTCCCTTGAGCTCATAACATTGGTTTCAGTGTTTAATGGTCAACAGCAAGTCTTTATTCTCAGATTGCTGTTGTCTCAGGCTTCTTGCTGAGCAACTCAGTTCCTGTCCAATGTTTTCCTAGTTGGTGTTTCTGATTTATTTGTTTCCATGGGTCCTACTGGGAGTGTGTCCAGTACGGTTATGGTACTGATCTCTTTTATCTGTCAGTAAAGACACCTAATCCTCTTTTCTGAACTGTGAATGAAGATTTCCAGGATCCTGTACTATCCTAGTTTTGTTTCATGACTTAAATGATGAATGGCTCTTGTTAGAGTACGTGTGCTCTTCATATATTCCTTTGCTAACTGCAGAAATGGTTCCAAAATGTAGACTTTTCTGACTTAATGAATCAGTTTAACAGCCTAGCGGTCTGTTACCTCTGGCTCTTCGGTAAAGTCTTTAGTTTTAGTGATCCTGACCTATTTGCTGGAAATAAAGAAGCCTGGTAAAGAAGCCTATGGTTTTATGAAACTATTTCTACTTAGTACCTGCTGCTTTATGCTGTCTTGATGTTTTCAGACCTAACTATCCTCAAGGTTCTTAAAGGATTTATCATATCATTTCCATTTGTAAACAGCTGTCTTCCCAAGAAAAGCATAAGCCTGTTATATATGACCCACTGAAGATGTTTTTCTTGGTTACAAGAAGTGAGTGAGATTTGGGTATTTATAGCTAACGCTCATACGTAGTCTTGTTTTCTGATCATTGCTTCTGCAGGTGTTTTCCAGGTTTGTTTAAACCAGGGCATTTAGTAATTTAGCCAGAAACTCCTACTCCTAGAGCTGAAATTTCCTTTTGTGTTTTGAGTGTCAAGGGAACCTTTCTTTTCTTAAACTTTGTAGGCCTGATCCTTACAATTTATCTTCAGCTGGCTCCAAGGCTAAAAGATCAAAAGTCTCAGCTACTTCTGCATTGAAATTATCCAGTTGGATAATGGATTGGATCGTGGTGCATAATGAGATAGCTGTAGTGGAGCCACCATTTGCAGTCAGAGAATGATTTTACACCAGCATCAGTAGGCATGTTGTGGAATCTCGCCATCCTACAGGCGGCATGACTGGACACGCAAAGGTTAGCTGTACTGTCAGAGAAGCATCCAGCAATGATGCAATGCTTTTAATTACAAATCAGGTGTAGTCAATGTTAATGTAAAGGATTCCCTGACTCCCATGTAATGGTGAGGGGCTACTGGTATGGATGGGTAAACAGATGGCTCGGGGAAAGGAAACAAAACAAGCATTATCCAAAAAATGGAGTTCTTGGTTGTATGCTTCTGAGCAAACATACAAACAACCTTCTTCTGAGATAGGCAGTTCAAAGACAACTGAGATGCAAAGAATACATCCCAACTGAATCAGAGGGAGGCTTGGAGGTAAGCTTTGCCTACAATTGTTGCAAGGGAAGAACATTCTGCAGTCCAGCATGCTTGAGGACCTCCTTTGGGTAGCTGCACAAATCAACACTGCATAATTTGCTTGCTGAAGATCGTAGAATGGGAAGACTGTTCTATAAGTTACATAGGAAGCACAGAATACCTAGGAAGCACACTTTATACACCATTGTACAAATTGTAGTGGAAGCTCAGTCTAGTCCCTTGAGATGGTTAATTGTGGTGTTTGCCTATTACTCTGAAGGCAATGAAGACTGACAACATAAAAATCTGTTCCAGCTATTTTTGCTTTTGTCAACTTGTTTATTGGAATTATTTCAGAAGTGCCTTTTAAAACAATTCAGATTAACTGTTTTTTTTTACTAACAAGTGGATGGGAAAAAAACATTTCAATATAAGAAGTGACTATTAGGGAAACATTAGATTAAAAGTAGTATACTGTTTTCTGGCTATTCTGAATGGCTTCCTGCTGATTAAGAGTTGGATTTTATCAGTATTCACAATGCAATACTTAATATGATCAGTTATGCTTTCCTCAAGGCTAAAGATAAAGAGCTCGGATGCATCTATGTAACATGAGAAGCATTGATACATGGCAGGAGGAAAAGTCATTTCTAGGTAAATCGTTATACAGATGTGTCAGGCTGGATTCATCTACATAGCCAGATTTGACCAAGGTGCTTTTTGGGTATGTCAGAAGTAGTCTCCTTGGCAATTCAAAGAAAGCACAGATGTTTTGAGGCTAGTTCAACCACAGTGTAGCAACAGTTATGCTTTGGCTGTGCTCCTAGTCAAAAGAATGGCCAACAGCTGATCTGCATGCAGGTAAATCAACCAGTCTTGTGTCAGAGGTGTGCTGTGGGGTGGGCATGACAAACAGTGAGAAACCACATGGGGCAGAGCCCTGGGTGAGGAAAACACAGCGAGAATAGCCTTTTCTCTTTATATTGGTAGGGGAAATGCTGACATGATCCTTTGGCAAGGCAGCATGTCCTGTGGCTATGCATATGGTGAAGAATAGGAGCTCAAACTTGAAGCAATAGGCAAGAAGTAGCTTTTTTTAGGAACTGCTCAAAACCTTAGTAAATAGAAGAGTTTTGAACCATGAGCTATACTTGAGAGAAAGGGGCAAAAAGGACTGAAAATATTCTACCCAAGCATTATGAGAATCTGAGATGGAAATTTGCTGGGGTGGGGTCTTTGTCCACACAGCACCGAGCTCCTCATTCCCTGTTGGAGTTTGCTGTATCCCGCTCAGTTCCTCCTGGGCTCCACTCTGGATGGCAGCTGGGGAAATAAAGAATTTTGTATGAGAAGCAAGGCAGCTTCTGAGCAGCTGGAAAACCACTGCCTTACACATGAAGTTACTGGTCTGAGCTGTAAGAGAATGCTTTGCTTTTTTCATATGCAAGTACCTTAGGTTCCTCCTCCCCTCTTTATCCTTTATTTTAGGATCTGCAGCTTTCCRGAAACTTTTGTTCTTAGTGCTGTCRACAGAAAGATGGCCACATCTGCCATGGATGATCGCTTTCTTGTAGTATGTTTCCTTCCAGCCGTGCATGTGAACTTCTCTCCTGAACCAGGCAACAATGTAAAATCTGAACCCTTTATTCGTTTTTTGATGAGAAGATCTTCAAACTTTCTGCAGCGCAGGTTTGCAGGTAAGAAGAGAAAGCAGTGAATTAGTTTATTCTGTGTATGTGAGAATTTTGTAAGCAGTGGCTATGCACATCAATATATATTAAACTGCTCAGCAAGTCATTACTTGATTTCTAGCCAAAAATATGCTAATGCGAGGCTGCTCCACCTGTTGTCTTCACTGTATCTTGCAGTATTTAGCCCAGTCATAATGTGGTGACATCTGTTTCTATTTTTGATTTAAGGAGAATCCTGTATAGAGGCTCTTGGATCTAACTGGCTATTGGCTCATATGAAATTCAAGAGCTCAGCCACTTTGCCAAATGTGGCTAAAGTTAACCAAGAGGTTTAAAAGTTTTTCTGTTTAGGGGACAGTATGGGAAGCAAATGAGCCAATRGTGTGACTTCATAATTCTTACTGCTTTGGGAAACTGAAGAAAAAACGTCATATACAGACTTGTAATGAAACATGTATTTGTTCATCATTCCTGAAACAACTGACAGTAATATGAMAATTAAGGGCTTTTCTATGGAGCAGCAGGCAAGTGGAATCCATGCCTTTTGTGTGGGGTTGATCTCTAGAAGTGCCACCTACATGGGTGAAAAAAGCAAAGGAGGGGATACCTGAGGAACAGAAATTGATTGGCTGAAAACAGCAACTCCCTGGAGGTGAGTGTGTCRGATGAGTGGATATTTGCCTCTCATCTCACCCCCCCTCCCCCCYCCCGCCCCCCAAAAAAAAAAATGTTTGGGGTTGTGATGGCAACTGGTAAAAGCATAACCAGAACTGAATGGCTGACATCCCTATGATTTTTTTTTTCCTGCTAGGGTCTGGGAGCTAACTCAACATGCTTTATTTCACAATAATCACCTTTGAWATAACAAGCTGTTGTTTCATAAGTTATTGTATAGAAAGCAAAATGATTCTAATGAAAATATTTGCCTTGGATTTACATACAATATGAAGAGTGAATGAGGTACTTTATGTGCGATTGCAGAGCAATAAATGACCTGTGGTCAAGATTAGGAAAAAAGCATGTTTGTTTAGAAATAATTCTGAAATGTAAGTATTCAATACTGTAGCACTTCACCATGCACCAGACTGGACATATCGTAAGAGTCATGACACTACTTTAAACTGTGCCAAATCAATAAACAAGGTTCAGAAATGTACAGGTACAATTCAGTGCTGTACTTGTCAGATATATATTATATATATATATATATATATATAAAAGGAAAAAAAAAGGAAAGTGTTTTGGTGAAGCTGACCACTTTTGAAGTCCAATGTAATTTGTTAAATTTTGGAACGCTATGAACAAATAAGGTCTGCAGATCATCTCATCCAACTAATTTATCATGGCTTATTATATGAGACCTTGTATTGTAAGGAGGTTGTGTGGTTTAATGAATAATCATGTGTAGCACATTTTTTAGTACAGATAAATTTGTGGAAAAATAAAGTTAAATCCATAATATTTATGATGTTCTGTCTGGATCAAGCACAATCCTGACAAAAGCCATGCATAGCAATGGAGTAGGAGCATTGGCTGAGGGAGATGGAGATCTGCTAGCTCCTCTCCTCCCGTTTATGCCAATCCTGAAGTTGTGTCCTTTGTGTCCAAATCAGGCAATGAAACCTGGATGTTGTACTGATACCCGAGAGAACTGAACCTGGATGAACTCTGAAGAGAAGTGAATTTATCCTTAGACGTGTGCATCCTTTGAAGTATTGATGAATGTCATTTAGCAATGGCTCTGTAAACACATGCAGTGAAGAGGTGACTCCAAGTGTGGAAGATCACTAACCATTATTATAATTCTTTCATCTCACYACAAAGCACACTGCGGCCCATCGTCACTGTGCAAGTAGATGTTTGTGTACATAGAGACAGGTGGGAAGAGAAGAAATGCTGAAGGAGGTGCAACTTAAAGATTACTGATAGCATGAAAGTAAACTGAAGAAACTCCTTGTAATGTGAATCCCTGAGGAATGTAAAACAAAYGGTTGATAATATGATTTCTTGTGCTTTCAGTGGGGGCAGTAGATAGAGCAGACACGACTTACTTGGACAGTGGCAGAGCAGCATCACTCGTACAGAATCCATAATGGTGCCCTCAATACTTCTACAGAGGCCACTAAGTAACTGTGAACCCCAGGGAGATGCCTTGTCATCTTCATCCCCCAAAATCTGGTAAAATCACATCCAATGTGTAACAGAGTTTCTCTAGCAAGGTTGCTTAAGGAMATTAATGTTCTGGTTTTGCTGTAGTTTCTTGTGGGTTTTTACTCCCTTATTAAAAAGAGATTTGCAAAAAGAATAAAGTGTGCTATGGGTCTTTCGCAGGTGTTCTCCATGGAGTGCAATGTGTGGTGGCTACTGCCTTTGTACGGCCTTAATGAAATTCAGCGGGAGCTGCAGGGCTGCTATAAATAGTTGAAGAGCTCCTCCTGGTGGTGGCTGGCCCCAAGGCCACGGTGTCGGGTGAGGCAGAGCTCAGCACAGAGGAGTAAAACTACCGAATGAGTAGTTAAGGCTAAAAAGCATGCCTGGATGGACATCAGCCAAACACAGTGGAAATAATTCAGCCCTGTTATCACTGTTTGTTCTGGTTTCCTCTGTCATCTTGGTCTGTAGGTTGTTTTCTCATAGGCTTTTATTCTTCGACCCCCATTATTTTTTTTCCCCAGGTAAGTTACATGCAACTGTGCTGGCAGGGACTCTATTGTTATTCGTACAACCTTGAACTTTGTGAATCTTCATACTTGTTTGGATATTTCAGTGCTAGAGTTAGTAATAGGATTTAGCAGAGTTATGTGAGGAGGGGAACTATAATTATGTGAGAGGTGGAGGTCTGTTTTGCTATATCTAGGTAAATCCTGGTCCCGGTCCCTGGAGAGATGTACACATCTGTTGGTACTCTGAGAAGTTCTCCTGAGATTAGGGATCCTGTGGGTTCTTTGCATCCCATCCTAGTTATACACCCTCAGGTGTTTTTTTTCTCTCTCTGAATGTAATAGGAATCAAGGAAGAGAAGTTTTGAAACAGGACTCTGCATAAAATCCTCCCAAATTCTTCATTTCCCTCTGCCTCCAGATACTTCCCTAGCACATAGAAACCAATAGCACAACAGATCCAGCCCCCTGCATGTTTGCAGTCAGTTTTCAGGGGAAACTTCCCTCCTTATTTCTCAGCTCTTGGTAGGTCCCTGCCTTTGTGTGGTGGCTTCTGTCATCACAGCTGTCACACTCAAAAGGGGACTTAATTACTTCTCCCTTTTATCATAAATCAAGGACAGCCATAGAGGAACAAATAGTGCTGGAAATTAGCAAGTTTTATCCAGCATTAGAGTTGGGACTTAACCTTCCAATTTGAATAGTCAGGGTAGAAAACCTGAAGTACATATTAAGAGGAGTATGGTATGGTGGCTCCTGATATCAAGCGTATGTGGTAGCTACCAAAAGCCCTTGCAGGCCATGGGTCCTGTTCCTACTCAAGGAAATTTAAGCTTCTAAATTTTGTTGGAACCTCAGAAAATTTTCCCACTGGCAATGAGAAAGACTCTTATTGAGCAGATCTTTTTTTTAATCCCTAAAYTTTTCATCAGACCAGATATGTGCAACACACAGACTGGGCTGCCAGTTTCTCTCTCTCTCTCTCTTTTCCTTTAGAGGTGTTAAGTGGACCTTTGCTTAGGCTTAGTTATCTGATTTTAGAGATAATATATCTATATTTAGAGATGATATGTCTACTTTGTGTATCTACATGGAAGTAGAGAGGTGATCRTAGAACTGAGAAATGAGCTCAACTACCTCATCTTCCGAGCCTAAGTGCTGGTAGTAGGATTAGCTGAAGCTGTATAGACCTTGGTATGGACCAGCTGCATGATAAAGTAATTCAGACTAAAAGGAACCTCAGGAGGTCTCTAGTCTAAGCTCCTGCTCAGAGCAGAGCCAGCACCATATTCAGACGAGGTTGCTCAGGGCTTTATCTTGTCAGATCTTGAAAACCTCCAAGGATGGGGTACTTACCAGAGACCCCAAGGGGCTTGAATTGCTGATGCCAGAAGAACTTTACCCAAAGCAGCAGGATTAAAGGTAGRTTGGGCAGGCCTCCAAGGCTGCAGCATAGCTGGCATGGGTCCTGGCTCAAATAATGAAATGGGGCTCTACGCAGCCAACTGCTTGCCATACCCTTCATATGCTTCAAACTCAGTATCGTGGCATGCTTTCCAGTACTACAATTATATCATGTACTGCAGCATAAAAGTACTTTGAGACTGTGATGCCTATATTTCTGTAGTTTTTTTAACCTACTGTGTGAGACAGCACTAATGGAAACAGTCAATGCAGTGCTGTTCTGCAGCTGTCCTTAAGGATTGCTGTGCCAATCGTGGCTGCAGTTGGGAATGGTTTCCCCCTTTCTTCGAAGTGACTAAGGGGAGGCAGCTATGCAGCTCAAGTCTATGGACCATACGCACTTCCAAAGATGCAGCTGCCTAAGGACTTTTTTTGAAAAAAATGCTCTTTTAAGATATAAGTGTTTTTTTTCCGTTAACAGTAGCTTTGCATCTGGGATGTTTCCTACTGTGAATTCAGCATGTTCTTTTCTGTCATAGATAGTGTCCTGTGTGACCCACCTAACGTGCCTGCATATAGTTTTCTTTTTATTTCAGTTTTTATTMGTTTTAATCATTTTTGTGTTCCATTATTTTAAATTATTAAAAAAAACCCTTTTGAACTTACGGTAAATATATTGAAAATGCTCAGTCACAGAACTGGAACATTTCTTATATCTTCTCCTTTAGTATGTATTCATTATCTTTCTTCCTTTCTGTCAAAATGAGAGTAAAAATTTCTATTCCATTATACAGACTTGAAATCCTAAAATCCTCTGATGTGTATAATTTTAGTTTATAATATRCTTATATATGAAATAATTATATGTTACATATTAAATCTCAAAATGTCTATTGTAKTCAGTCTGTCTTGTGTTCTGTTAAACTCCTCAGATTGGCTCAGAAAGAGTCTTCCCATGAAGTATATTGTGACTTGAAGACTGTTGTTCTGAACAGTCAGTTCTGCCTTTATTCTGTTTACTTTAAACTTTTAATTTATTCCAGATCTGCATTACAGATTTGACTATCAGTGATTATGAAGATAATACTACTGCTTTCAATGTAACTAATTGAAAAGCTAGTGTTAAATTAACTGCTTTATTTTTCTTACTTTTCTTGTAGGTTGTGAGCGTCCTCTTTATGAAATATGTCACCAAAACATGTCAAGAAAACAGTGTTCCACCATGGGCTGCTGCTTCCATAAAGAAACTTGTCATACGAAAACTGCAATGCGAGTATTTTGAAAAATAAGGTAATATTGTTCAAGCGTGAGATTTTTTGCTTCTAATTTTGCTGTTAATTCACTGACTGCACTTGCGGTCCATCAGAAGGATATGGGCCTGTGCCTGTAGAAGCCTACCATAATCTCTGTCATTTGCATCTGAAGTTCGTTAATGCCTTTATGACCTTGAGTCCTCTTTTGGTGAATAACATCACACTGTGGACTCTAAATGAACCAAGAGAATCTCTTTAAGTATGAGGTTCTTGTGGGAGGAGAATTTGCAGGAACCCAGACTCCAACTAAATTTGAATTTAAGGTTAATAATGAAAATAATTTAATTAAAACTTGTTAAAAATAACTAAGGGCAAGTAACATGTTCAGGAGAGGCTATGTATGCTAATCTTTGAGAAACTGGCTTATCTGGAGACAGCTGAAGACTGACTAAAGTCTTTGGAGCTAGCGACTAGCTCTATCTAGAACTTTGGCTCATGCTCATCAGATAATTTGCATTTCAGAGGGTTGTTTTCAGCTCCTTTTAATAGGGCCACAGGACAAGCAAGAGGCACATTAGAGAAAAGAATGGGATCTTTATGAATAAGGAGGTAGAAATTAATATTCTCAGAAAAGTTGCAAGAGAGAGTTTATGGATATGTAGCATAAACATTTTCTCTGTGAGGGGGAGTGCTGTCCTCTTAAAATTTTAGGATTGAGAATATCCAGAGAAGAGTGTTTCATCTGAAAAAGCCTAGCTGAGCTGACTGAGCAGGAGAAAATTAAAGCAGATTAACATGAAAAACTTGGATGAATAATATCCAAGAAGCATAAAAAATGATGTAATGCCATAGATGGGAAAGGATTAAAGAAAATTATATTAAAATGAAGACAATATCTATATGGGAGTGGACAATAGGATAAAATTAAACTCAGAAAATGGAAAAGTTATGACCTATGATTCTTCAGCCTTAAGGACTATGTAGGCGAGAGGCTTTGCTTTTAATTCCAGCAATAACAGTCAGAGTGAACTATGTGGTTTGTTTTCATCTTCAGATTATTGCATTATAAGCATCCCTACCAACATACCCCTYGTTTCTTTTTTCCTTGTAATTTCTTTTTCTTTGTCAAACAAACATACAGGTGTACGTGCGTTTGCTTTAGTGCCATTTTGTGAGACCTGGGTTGTTTCATGTTGTGTAGAAATTCCTTCCCTACGTTTCCCCATTTATTTTCCTTTACTCAGTGTAGTCCTAGTGGGCTCGTTTCGAGAGCAGAGAAGATGCATGGTATTCCTTCTGTTGTCACAAGGCAGCTTTAACTTGTGCTCAGTAAGAGTTTTGCTGAAAGAAATATCCTGCTGAGAAATAGATACTGTTTTTCATACAAACACGTATTTCCCCAAAAAGTGTTGCTGCTTCAGGGTAACTGGAAGCTGCAAATCCTGATCAGATATGGTTAACAATTTTGAGCAAAACAGATAAAAATGCATGACATTTTAGGGGTTTCCTTCAAATAACCCCATAATAAAACATCAGTGTGTTTCAGGTTGGGTTCAGAGAGCTGTGCGAGTGCTGTCCATGCAGTGAGGGGGTGGTGGCAATGGCTGCAGCGTCTCCCTACCTGCGAGACAGCCCAGCGACTGGGAGTTTGCCTACTGATGTGGGGCRCAGGCTTCAAAACTTCCTTGTCCTAATGTGAGTGCATCTGTAAAGCAGGATTGCACTGGGATAGTTCCCCTTGGGTGTGTATCTAGATGTAGAACATTTAATTTCTTCATATTTTATTTAAACACTAGCACAAAGGTATTTAGATATTTAATTGCCTTTGGGGTAAATGAAATATGTTTCCTGGTGGCTTTGTGACTGACTGTTATCCAGCAATCAGCCTCCAGCATTTAAAAAATTGGGTCACGGTAGTTAAGGAAACAGCAATATTACTGCTAACAATGATACATTTAGGGAAGTTTCTATCTGAATTTGTAGCTTTTAGTATACACTCTTCATGCTTTTCTCCTCAATGAGGGAGGCTGAAAATGTATGATGTGGGGAAGGGTTGGAAAACAAAATTATCACTCACATTTGTAAAATTTTTCATTTTTCTTACAGAGCTGAAAGTGTGATTTCTCTCTGTATCTGTCTCTGTGTGTGTCTCAGAGATCAGCCTCTTTTTAACTTTTGAGAGTAAAAGGTAGAGAGCAGACTCTTCCCCTAAGGAAAACTAAGGGGCCACACTACCCATATCTGTTCCAAACRTTATCCTATGAATATCTCTGACTTTCCAAAACATGGCATGTGTTGGCAGAGAAAAGCTGCTCCTGTGATATCTAATATTAATCATGTCATTAAATGTGTGCTGTCTGTGCCACACCTGCGTGTAATCTGCAGGTTTCTACCATCATTATTTAAAGGAGGAAAAATATTGTTCAGGAGTTGTAGATGACAAAACGCAATAGTTTTTCAAACTATGCGAGTGTATTCATCATCTTCATATGCTTGTCCTAATATCCTTCACTTTGAGTTCTACAGGTGAGTGCTTTTACTCTATTAAAATGTCTATTGGCTTTGACAAAATTGAATTAATATAACCTATAACTTGATTTCAAACTTTATGGAGGCTTTCACAGATATTGAACTTTTTTTCTTTTCTTTCTTTTCTTTATTTTTGGACACCTCTGTGCTATCTGTCTGRGAAACACAAAATGAATGCAGGCAAAGAGAATTATCAATGTGATGAGCCACAACAAAGTCATTCTGAGCATCCTGCCCTGCAAGCTTGGATGGTGATCTGGTGTGACAAAGTCCTTTCAGCCATGGAAAACTGATGACAGGCTGATTAAAACTTTATCCCACTGAAGAAATGGATTGGGAAAAGTGCCATATACTTCACTATGTTTGGAATAGCCCTGGCATTAAGGAGAACTGTATTAGATCACTTTTTAATCGTTACTATAAGAGTCTTGAAAAAGTGAAGCAAAGGTCCTAGAACCAAAAGAGTCAAAATGGTGAGCTGAATAGGTACATGCAAMTACCTGAGTCTTAAGAAATTTAGAAAGCCTAAGGAAAGGCATCTGTCTGAGAASAGTCCTGGCTTTAAGTGATTGCAGACAAATGTTATAGCCATACACAGAAGGGTTTCTCCCAGTGTATCTGTGTAGGCAAACAGATAATTTAAATGAAATCTTTTCCCAGCAAGCTAAATTGGCCTCATTTGAAATAGTAGAACAGGGAATTCTCCAACTATTGTCCTCTTGTGTACCATGGCAGTTTTGCATCCCTCAAACCTGTTGTTGAGAGCCCGGGAAGCAGCCCTAACGGGCACTGCAGCACAGAGCACCGAGCAGGGAGGGCAGCCAGTTTCTTTGCTTCCTCTTTCAGCAGGCGCCTACCGGGTCAGCTGGTGAGTTACTGCCATCTGAGGTACATCACACACTGCATTTCACTCAGGAGAAGGAAGTGGGGTCAATCCTCCTACGAAGGAGGAGGTATGATATGAGAAATGAAGCCTTAGTGGGAAAAATTAGTTTTCTGATCAGATGAAGAAAAACTAGGAGAAGAGATTTAGTCAGATAGCTCTAGTGTTTCTGATGATCTCCATGTAGTAAGATTTTGATTCAGTCTAGTAGATGTGTACATTTCTAGAGGGATGGCATGTCCATCTATTTAGCAGCCAAACGTCTTTGGATGGAAAAGATTAATCCTCCAAGTCCTGAGTAGGGGAGGTGGAGGTTTATGCTCTGACTCAAGCTTCTTGATAACCTTAAACGAGTGATTTCATTTCTCTTACTATGACTTTCTATGTATAAATTACCTAACAAAGAGACATCTATGAAAATCTCAGGAATGTTTGCTGGGATTAAGACTTTGTCATGACGTGACACGTGCAATCACCTAGATGGAAAGAGTAGGAGAAGAGCTCTAATGCATGGAGGATGAATATTAATTCATGGAAGCCTGCATTTCTCTCACTTGTATAACACTAGACCTAAAACTCTGGGAGTCTGCTGGCTGGCTTCAGTTACCTAGACAGCATATATTGCTCTTTGGGTATGTAGTAAAGAGCTTAATCTTTTTGGAAAGAAATTCCAGCCTTTTTCATACTATGAACAACTTTCCTGACATCAGGAAACTTCCACTGAAGTTGTTTATCAAAATGTAGGACTTGCATGATTTGACTCTTATAATTGACTACGATTAATTGGCTGTTGCATAATTAGTTGCTCTAGCACCAAGTTGACTTGTGTGCAAGCAGAGTGCAAACAGTTTTGTTACTGTATTAGATAAGAATAGGAACCTTACACTAACAGGGTACGTAAAACTGCAGAAGAGCAAGTTTTACTTTACATTCATAGTTAGATGTTTGGAGAAGTTCCCCATTTTCACAGTGCCAGGAGACCACTTGGGCACAGTGGGGAGCCTAGATACCATCCACAGTGCTAAAGTTTCAATACTCAGTTGGCTTTTGGAGCAAGATTCTTCCAGAAGCTTTCTTCATTGTCCTTCATGCCTTATACCTGGTGAAATCCTGCTGTACAGCCTTACCTGTGCTAATCATGGACTAGGCTGGGTTTGGGCAATGTTCTTGATGCAAACCAAGCACTTTTGTACATCTTACCGTACTATTCAGGTGGTAAGGCCAGCTTTCCAGGAATGGCAAGTAGACAGCAAGCGCTTAAGTATGGCAACTACAAAGTGAATTTGCAAAAGTAAAATGTAGGTTATTTTCTTCAGTGATAGTTTCCTGTTAAACGTGTGTAGAAACTGAGATTCAAATTTTCTGAACATTAGAGCGTCCTAGCGGAGCCAGACAACAAAACACGTGTCTTCATATCCTGCAAAATAATTAGAAAATAGAAATTACTTGTCTTGGCTGGTGAGATCATCTGCCATTGTTTATCTGAGAAACCTGTACCAACACCTTTTCTACAACCTCTCTTGTTCATAGTGGTAGGAATAATGACTTATCTTAGGCTGTATCCACGGACACTGAATGAATAAAATACCATTCAAGAAAGAGATATCTCAAAGGAACTGTAAAGGGGCTTAGATGCTTTGTGTTCCTAATGAAGGTAACTTAGTTGCCTAATTAAAGTCACTCAGATGCCGAAGAAATTAGATGAACTTTGGCCTCGCTTTTCTGCTGGGTTAATCTGGAATGTGCTTAAGAACGGAGAATACTAGAGCATTTAAATTTATAACAGTTAATTTAATTTAGCTGTGTTGTAGAGAAGAGCAGAAGGAACACTGCAAGACAACTGAAAAATGGATCAGAATTGAGTCTTCATATCTGCGATTCTAATGCAAAATGTAAGGAGGACCAGGAGGAAATACATATTAGCTTTAATGACTCAGAAAGAAAGGCCATGTTTTACTACACTAAGCATACCTTGGCTGATCTGGGTACTGTGTTTGATATAAACTTAATGAACAGGAGAATTTAAAGTAGATGGAAGAGGAGAAACAAAATCTAACAAGAAATGTTCATCTAAGAGGATCACTTTCAAGTTATGATTACTTTYCCTGAACCATGTAAATGTTGACTGGTCTAGAAGTAAACAAAATAACAGTACAAGAAATTGATCTGTATGCTTGGATGAAGTTATGTGGGATAACCTGAGCCCATCTAACATCTTGCTGAAAGGGTAAAATACAGTTATTCTTATCTGTCTTTTTTGATTCCAGCTTCATCTTTCCTCCCCAAGCCATTCCTCCTTATTCAGAGAAGCAGAAAACTAACCCAGGAAAAATAAGTCTTTTTGAGATTGAGTAAAACTGGTTTGGGCTTGATAAAATGCTGGAGCGGACTCAAGGAGGGAAAGAAAGAGGGAGGGGGAGAAGTGTTGGGACCTTGTGGCTAACTGCAGGAGGTGAGCACAAAATTCCCAGCTCTCGCTTCCAGACTTTGATGGTAGAAGGTGTAAGTGCTGCCCTACCTCTCGTGGATATGGAGGCAACTTGTCCGTTGTCTTCAGCTTTTAACTCTAGCTGATAGAGGTCAAGTGCAATCAGTCTTCAACACAGATCTTGCCTGAGGCAGTTCACTTTGGCTTACTCAAATGCTAAAGTATTAGAAGTAAGGGTTAATAGTTATGTTCTTATGACTCTAATGGTTCTATCTCTTTTTATTGCAGAAGGTGAAAATATGGAGCAGAAGAAGAAAACTGGTTCACTAATGATGCAAGCCTGAATCTCCATATAGTACAAAACTGCATACTCCTTCATTTTGAAGCACCTTCTACTGTTACACTGAATGCCATCTGCATGGCTCTAAAAGATTTCTTACATCAATACAATTTATTAAAAATATTCTATGTTTACCTTACTTAGCTTATAGAATCATAGAAGGGACCTCTGGAGATCATCTAGTCCAACCCCCCTGCTCAGCAGGGTCACCTAGAGCATGTTAGACAGGGTTGCATCCAGGCAGGCCTTGAAGATCTCCAGAGAAGGAGACTCCACAACCTCTCTGGGCAACCTGTTATAAAAGGCTTTTAGTCTGTAAAGTATTGGTCATCACTTTAGAGTTACCCCATTAAACAGAATTTTCTGGGATATGTGTGAAGGGAGTTGTGTTAGTGATTCTGGGCCTGTGGCAGCACAAATCATCCTTAGGAACCTTCTCTTAATTCACATAAATGGAGAAAATAATGTTTTTATTTCTGAGAATATGAAGGGAGGTGGATTATTGATTTCAGAAAAGAATTTTCCCCTCTCCAAAAGAAGRGGAAAAAATGTAAATTTGGTTATAATGTCTGCTGTTGGTATTAAAACTGCTTGGGGTTGTGAGCTATAGGGCTGTAAAAGGATTAGGTGTTGYGCTGTTTGGTTTTAACCCAACAGTGACTGAACTTATTCCTTCTGTTGTGCTACCTAGACCAAATGTTACAACAGTATTGGGTTAATCCACACTATAATTTTTGCTGTACTGTACTACTGTCTTCCATAGGCAATACTTAACTCTTTTTATTCCCCCAATGCCTTAGGCTTCTGCTTTTGTTAGCAGCCTCCTTCAGCTCTACAGGTACTGATTAAATGTTTCTCTATATGTAATTAACATAATTTAATATCATAGCCGTTTGTGCTCATTCTGTCCTTATCCTGAAGTGTGCTGCTTTATTAGACAAGAAGAGGAGTATGTATGCCCAAAAGCTCTTGTGTTTCTTTTCAAAGTCCTTCAGATGGTCTTATAAAAGATACTATCTTTCCCCACAAACCTTAYCTTGATTGTGAATGTCAAATAAAGAGAAAAAAAGAGAGGATAGCCCACATTTGATATTTTCTATATTTTCTCTAATGCTTTCAGGTCAGATGCATAATGTCAGTATCACATCTCATTTCTGGGAGAGTATTTGGAAAGCACCGAGAGAACTTTGCTCTTCAAGCCAGCTTAAGCTGTCTTTTTTGTTGTGTAGATCAAGATGGGGATCTTATGACGCTGAATATATTCCAGGGTTTATTAAGGAGAAAGTGTTGAGGATATAAGGCTTAGATGCACTTTAGTCCCCTTTCCTGCTCCTCCAAGTTCTTGTTTTGAATGCTAGATATGTACTTTTAATAAAAGTACATGTACTTTTTTTTATTTTGAAGTGGGATTTTATGGTCTTTGCAAACTTGGACATGGTTCTAGTCTATACAGAATTATTTAGTGACTTCTCCCATGCTRCCTTCTGTGTTGGAACTCTTTCTTCCTTTTTCAAAACAAAACAGACAAAAAAGCTCCTAACATCATCTTTTTGTCTCTTTTCCTAATAAGCCTATTTTTTTWAAAAAAATAATGATATTAACATCAGTATCAAAATAAGAGACTGTTAACCTACCCATCTTTTATCTTGGTGGGCTCTGGAGGCAAGTAGGAGCACTTTTTCCTCCTTTGTACATTAAAAAAAAAAAGAAAAGAAAAGAAAAGAAAAAATCTCTTCAACAAGCACAGGCTAACTTAAGTGTCTGTAAATTACTGTCAGAACATGGCTGCTTACATCTTCCTTTGTGTTCATACTCTCGTTTTCTGTACTCCTGTTTCGTACTCAGGGCACTCTTTAACTAAATATCAGCAGTTCAAGGTGTGTTTTTCTCCAATGTGTTTTTCTTCATTTTATGAACCACTGCAGAAACTGACTTTTCATGTTTCTGATTTGTAAAAAAAAAGAAAAAACAAAAAAACTTTTCATGCAAGATACCTCTCCRCTCCTGACAAGATTGCTAGAGATTAAGTGTCTACTTCAAAGGCCAAACTCCTCCTAGAAAAAGTAACTTGTGCTACTTTTGGGGCTCCAATACTATCCTTGCTTTGTATATCATCTTTCCTGCCAATAACTAAAACTTCATCTGTGACCCCAAACTTCTCTCCTTAAGCTGATCTCATGTCTGCAAATCTGCTGATTGTTGCTATAAAGCCTGAATTGTCCTTACACTCTTACTATCCCTAACGTCCCCTTATGTCCATAATGCTCTTATTCTTGCTTTTGTACCTTTGCTGTCTAGTCTAGGGTGCTCCTTCTTTTCTGATTTGTATAAATAATTGTGCTGACATTAAGGCAAAAATGAAGTCATAAATGAGATTTAAAAATCCCAGTCTACTCTCTGAAGGGATCCTTCTCCCCCAGACCTCAGATATTTTTCCATGCAAKTGAAAGAGAGGTTTAGTGCTTGATGTTTTTGAAAGCGCTCAAGTTGAAATCGTGGTTCTGAAGGTTAGCTTTAGGCTTCGCTTCCTAAAAATTCTGGCTTTATCACATTTCAGAGAAATGTGGCTAAAGCCAGTGCAATGTTAGTAGAAGCTAATCTAAAAGGTTGGGTGTCCATGACTGAGCTCTGTACTGTGCTGTTTGATCCTGAATGTCCAGAGCAGCAGTAGACAGGCTCTGTAGACAGAATGGTAGGTCACGATCGATATTGGCCTAAAAATAAACTCTAATTCTGAGATGTTGCAAGCTACAAATGCTTGTAAAATGACTACAGGAGTTAAGGGTTGAATGACCTCATTAGATGACAGATGCAAGGTAGCATAAATGTTGTAAATTCAAGCATTTCTAGCAACGGCTTCTTGGCCCTCCAGTAGGAGTCTGAAGAAGCTACTTTACCTGTGCTGATTGCCTACAAGTTTGTCCTTCCTGGCAAAGGTTTTATTTTGGAAATCTTCCTTATAGTTTCTGCACCAAGGTATCTATATACTTTTGCTTGTAATATCTATGCATAAAGGACTGTGGAAATCGAAAAAATTTGGTAAAATAAACATTTCTCTGGGAATTAAATTTGAGATTTCTTTTATGGCTGATCACAAATCCACAATCAATGTTTATTTCATAAAGGTAGACTTCAGCAATCACTGTCATAACATCCTTTGACCAAACATATTTTGACTTCAAAATAATCAAATTATCCAGACAAACTTAGAGCAGTATCAGATCAAAGTCAAACTAATATGGCAACATTGGCAGCATGAAATACTCTCATTATAAACTGGTCATTAATGCCTGATTAAATAATGGATAGAGACTTTGAATATTTATCCAAATAATTTGTTGCTTTTAAAGTTAGTTAAATGATGGCTGGAAAAGAAAATAATGTGACTGCTGTTCCAACACTGCTAACAGCTATGTCAGTCACACTGACTGCCTAGTGAATTCCAGGGTTTCTTTGTTTTATTTTTTAAGGAAACTCATGTTCCTAAAAGAGATGCTAAGGTAACAGCAAGGAGACTTTTATTAATATATCCAAAGTCACAAATATTTACTTACGTGTTGTGGCCAGAAATCAGAGAGTTTTTCAACTTTGTGCATTCCTAAATTGTTCCAGTGTCTGTTTGCGAGTAGCTCAATGCTTATCTTAGAAGTCTGGAAGAGACAATTGGTTGTCTAGACAAATGACTCTAAATAGACCATTCCAAAATGGTAAGAGTGGAATTGGCATTGACATGGAAAGGGATTGCATACATTTCTTTTCTCTAATACAGAAATAATCCACAAAAGAAGGATGTTCTTTACTAACCGGTCTGAAAGGAAGATTAGGAGCTATTGGGCATTGCTGGTTTCCTTAAAAGCAGGAACACTCTCAGACCTAGTTGGTTTTGAATTTTCCAGTTCTGCAGCTGATTTCAACAACAAGAATTTGTTTACTATGGCCATGGGACCCTCTCTGGGGACTGCTAAGAAGTGATGGGATCCAACTGAACAAGCTAGACAGAAGTATCTTTGTCAATAGGCTGGCCAACCTGGCAAGGAGAACTTTAAACTAGCAACAGTGGGGGGAAGGAGATGACCCACACTCAAGTGAGGAAGTAGTGGACTAGGTTGGTAGGCAAAGGTGCTGGGTGCCGTGGATAAGAGAGACCTTGTAATCAACAAAATGGGGCTGAAAAGGGCCCACATGAAATGTGTGCACACAAATAATGACGTGCCTACAGGACAGCATGGTGGAGGAAGCTTTCACTCTTCTGAGCAATTAGCACAACCRGGTGCCTCTCTGAAGAACCTGTGCAGTAATACATGCAGCTTGAGAAACAAACAGGAGGATTGAGAAGTCTGTGTGTGGTTACAGGGCTGTGGTTTCATTGGGATTACATAGATGTGGTGGGACAGCTCATGCAGCTGGAGAGCTGCCATGGAGGAATGCAGGCTCTTCAGGCAGGGAAGTTGCCTTTCATGTGAGAGAGCAGCAGGAGTGCATGAAGCTCTGCCTAGGAATGGATAAGTCAGTTGAGAGCTTGTGGATCAGGATTAATGGACAGATCAATGTGGGTGACATTGTGGGTATCCTGGATTTCAGGAGAGCGGCCTTTGACCTATGCAGGAACCTGCTTGGGAGACTCCCATGGGATATACTCCTGGATAGAAAAGAAGTCCGGGAGAACTGGTTGATTTCCAAGGATTGCCTTTTCAAAACTCAGGAAAGGTCCATTCTGATGAGCAGAATATAGCCAGAAGCAGAAATATAGCATATAGCAAAAGATAGCCAGTAGATCAAAAGTAGATTGTTCCCCTCTACTCAGAGAAAGCTGATACTATTCAGCCTGGAGAAGAGAAGGCTTGGGGGGGGGAAGGGGGGGAAATCTTATCAATGTGTATAAATACATGATGGATGGAGTAAAGGAGACAGAGCCAGGGTGTTCTCAGTTGTACCCAGTGGCAAGACAAGGGGCAATGGGCACAAACACGGGAAATTCCATTTAAACATAAGAAAAATGTTTTTACCATGCGAGTGATCAAACAGTGGAACAAGTTGTCCAGAGATGTTGTGGAGTATCCAAACATGGAGATGTTCAAAACCTGACTGGACAAGGCCCTGAGCAACCTGCTGTAGATGACCCTACCTTCAGCATGGGGTTGGACTAGAAAATCTCCAGAGGTCCCTCCCAACCTTAACTATTCTGTGACTCTATGCAGTAGTTTGTTAATGGCAGTACTTTGTGAAGGACCAGTTTTAGTTAGGACGATAATTGTCAGTCTTTTAATTGATCTAGGAAAGTATTCAAAAATAGAAGGACCAATCTAATTTTTTTTTAATCAGTGTGAGATTTAACCTCTTTGAAAGTTAGAGCCCCTTGATCTCCAATGGTGCTAAAATTCTACATGCTCTTATAAAAATAAATGCTTGCTTTTGAAACAAAATATTCATAGACTATGTGCTACCTTTCTTGTATGCTCCTGGCATGCTTCCTTTTCATATTGATCCACTCCTGTAGAGGACTGTGGCTCCAGTTCTGGCCTGAAATATATCCCTTGGATACARTTTAAGCAGTCAGGGGCTAGTGTGGTGCAGAACTAGTGAAAACTGGATGTGGTAGGTCTGTATGAAACCTTGTAATTCTGTGCTATGCAGATTCACTGTAACACAAAAGCAGAAAAATTGTGTTTGCATGGACTCCGTGTGAGTTAATAAGTTCTGCTTATGTTACAGACATTATTCATTTTGATGCAGCCACAATTTCACATAGCTATGCTGCTTCTAAAATGGCCTGATTCACATCTAGCCATCAAGCATGTCTGCACAGAGCTCACCAGCATTTCCAGTTCTCAGGAGCAGGGCAGAAGCAGTTGAGGTGTTCCTGAATATAACTCAAAAAGATGCTGTTAGATGCTGACAAGTGATGCACTACAAGACCCAATAACTTCTAGATGCTGGTCACCAAGRTGGAAAGTGGAACTTTAGGAAGGTATGGCAGATTATATCTCAGTTTAATGCAAGGCGGGTAATCTGCTCACTAGACATGCCTCTCTCTCTCCTTTGGCTATAAAGGAAGCTGAAGGTGGTAAATGGAGATTTGAGCATGGAATTTCCAGGCACCCACGACTGAGTGAGAAGACCTCTTTCTGGGCTGCCTTTCTGATGTCCTGCCAAGAGGACATCCAAATCAAACAATATTCTGAGAAAGCCCCGAATTTAAACACAATGAAGAGTTTAATTAACTTACAGAGGTAAGCCTTTGCCTTCCCCTGGTTATGAGACATCCTCTAGAAGCTGAGCTTTTATGCTGTGTATTATGCTGTATATTATTAACAATAAAGAGAGGGTCACACTTTTGCTTTTAAGATTTGGCTGAAGATGCTTTAAAGTGAAGCAACAAGTCACTTTTTTAGTATTTGGCACTGCTGTGTTGGGGTTTGTTAGACATGTTCTGGGCCTCTCAGGTTACTAAGGGAGGGATRTCTGGCTCTGGGCATTGTGTAATATCTGCTACAGTATCTTGCTATGACAAGGGCTGTTCTGAGCATGGGCCTCTGGGAACTCTATCATGAAAAATGGGATGTCCGTGGTGTTGGTCAAGAGTGAAGCAGCATATAAGAGAATTCCTAAGTGCTTGTAGGTGGCTGTAGTTTTATAACTGTAATTTTGGATTTAAATATCAAATCATGCATTTAGAAATGGGTGCTTTGAACTTTTCTAGTCCTTAGATACTCAATGGCRGACACACCTGAAGCCTTCCTTAAGCGGGTAGGCTGAAATGTTTATATAAGTCCCAGTTTATAAGTTCAGTTGCAGATAATGTTTAAAACTGTAGCAYTTCTTTTAACTGTTTATGTTTCAGATGTGCTCTGGGAAAGACAAGAGACAATGAGCAAGGGAGATAGAGGCTCCCATKAGTTGTCCCCATATGCTTGATGGTGTATTTTTCTGAATGACTCAGTACAGTGGAGATAATGAAGTAGCTTCTAAGAAAAAAATTGATCTATTGTGCACTAATGTATTTTTCAAGGAAAATCCCTCTGAGTCATCATAAATGTTCTGTAATAGTTACTAGAGGACCTATTTTCCACCCATGAATAGTTTCTTTTATACTTAACTTTCAAAAGCCAGTATCTTTCCGGCTTGGAATTAAACTCAGTGTTGCTTTATCAAACCATTTGTTGTTGCTGTAGCTGGTTGATTACAGATGTACATCAATTTTTTTTTCTGGTCTTTTTAGAGGGCCAATCACTATGGTAACCACATTACAGAAAATTGCTTGGTCTCCTTAAAATACCCTTCAGAAAAAGGTCATTTGTTATTAACGTTTTCTGACTAAACTCAAAATGTTAACAGCATCAAGAATATTGTCACTGTTTTTATACTTACGTGGGTTTTTCTTTACTGTGTACCTTTTAGCTATCTATCAAAACAGGGCAAAATATTGAGACTCCAAAACAATTGTAAAGTTACAGCTTTTTGAATATATTTTGAAATATGAAGATTCACTTGCGTTCCTGTGTTTCGACTATTAGCACATGCTATTAGCTTTGTTTCATTTTTTCTGCTCTTCCAATATGGAGCAAAATCCACGCAGAGGTTACTCTTTCGATATCTGCACCCTAGAGTACGTTTGAAAGGAAGGGGCAGGCAAGTTACTATTAAAGATAGCCATCTACTGCTGAATTACGAAACAGCTTTTCTGGATAGTCACTTAAAAGCCTGGAAATGGCTGGTTAAAGGTTTCTGCTTTCAGRGTAAAATGCATCCAAGGGGTGTTAGATGGAAAAAATCAGGTCTGATTATAATAATAGGGTCTTAGCCTGTGAAGTGAGAATACACAAAGTTGTTCCCTTTCTGGCTCATGCCACTTGTGTTCTGCCTGATTGGGCATGTTGTTTCTTTGCCATTTTACATATCTACATTGCCGGCAAAGGATTCTCATATTTGTATAGCATCCTTGTTTTGCAGATAGCTATTTCCATGCAGTTTTTATCCAGGCACAGTAAACAATTAAAAAAAAATCCCTTTTCTTGGAGTTCCATCATTTTGGAATTGACAAACAAGTTAAAAATGCTGCCAAAAGAAAGCACTAGTTGGAGGAAGTTAATTCTCATTGATGTGTGCATGCCACTGATAGCAAGTTATGCCTATGACATTCTGACATTGCCTCTCAAAAAAGAGAAAGAGTGGAGTGCAGTGAAAGACTAAGAGGATGTTCATTTAATTGGAAAGCCTACTGAGATCTGAGGCAGCTGAGGCAAAGGATGCACCCTTTTTCTGCACAATGGCATTGGTTGAAGGTTGTATATAAGGTGGCCTTATTAAAGTGACAAGGCAATTTAATTCTTTTGTGCACAATGATTCTACTTCATTGATTTACAATGGGAAGGATATAATTTTGCTAGTGTTGGCAAAAAGCTCAAATGTCAGGCTTTTCAAATTGCCATACTTGCCTTGTTCAGGATGAATAATGAATAAGTCACCTTTTGTCTACAGTTAAATATTCTTGAATAAATACAAAGAACATAAAAGACATAAATGATTGCCTGATTTATATTTAAAATAAAGATCAACATTGTGATAAATGGTTGAAAATGCTTAGTGTGAAGTAATATGACTATGCTGATAATTACATTATCAATTAAGGGGCAGCCCAGGTGTAGAGTGTTAAAGACTGGATGGCAGAGAGAAACCTCTGGTGTGGAACATGCCCAAACTTGGYTGTCTGTAGAGAGGCAGCAGAAGAGAGAGAAGAGACTCTTGGCTATGCAGGGAATCTCATGTTTAAAATTGGACCATTTAATATATTAAAACATCTATTCTTTTAGGACGCTGTAGCTGTTGCTTCTCCTTTTGTCACTAGCAGGATGCWTTGGTCTCCTATCTGGAAACAGATCTTGCTCCATTTATTCCTGGTAGTTTGGGGGGACAGACAAGGCCACTCATCATTTCTCACGATCWGTCTTTATTCAGAGAGATCTTAAGCACCTGCTGTGTAAAGTCCATAATCAGCCTATTTTTCAAGGCCTTCAGTAAAAGAACTGGAACAACTGACAAGCAGAGAAGACTCAAAAATATACTGAATACTCAGCATCTGATTCCTAGACCATAAGCACAGGCCTTCCCTCTGTATATATAAGCACACAACCTCCAGTTGGATTAAAATAGTTGTTTTAAAACCATTCATACTCTTGATCTGCTGTTCTTCATCTTACAGACAGTTTTTTTTTTTAATTAATGTCTTAATGTCCTAAGCAAAATGATCAGAAATGTTATGGGTAGCAGCTTAGACACATCTGCTAGATCAGTTATATACTTTGAATGTGTAGTAGGGTAGCTGGCCATCTCAGAAGTAGCTGGATGGCATGAGAGACTGGTATGTTGAAGATCTTGGGATGCTGTATGTGGAAATGCAAGACAGCACAACAATGTATGCCTGAGCCCTATGATATTTAACTCATGGTGATGAAATGAAGGATCGTAGGACACATGCAAGGAAGCATTGCAAATGTGTTGCAGGCAACTTTAACACTCTGAACTTTAACATGTACAACTTTATACCTAATCACAAAATTTAATTCTATGTGTGTATGGATCTTAAAATACCAACCAACCAAACACAACACTTCTGGAAATGTGCCATGTGACTTTAAGCTATCATTAACAGAGATCATCAGCAGGAACAACTGCATCCACCATGCAAGCATCTTCTATCGAACTAACCAAATATTACACAATACTAGCAGATTATAGTTCTGTAATTGAACCAGGGTGCAGAATGTGGGGATTGCTGGAGGGTTTTACCAGTGTTCTTGAAAGAAAAGAAATAGTGAGATTCCTCAGTTTCTGGGAGGGGGCAGCATGTACTCTTCTATTTACTCTCTCCTGTGACATCTTTAGTCTATCCTTGTCCAGGTCCTTTATTTTTCCCTCCTCAGGCTCTGTATCCCAATCTTGCTGTCATCTTCTCATTCCCCCACTCATWTTTTTTATTCAGTGGGTCCAAATTACCTTCTTTAGGCCTCTGATCACAAATTCAAAATCTCAAGGAACACTCTTGCTTTCCATGCTGGTTTGTTCCATTTCTCCCTGCAACTTCTTTCCCGATCTCACTTCCCAGTCCCATRGGGTGTATTACAATGCAAACTGAGAAGGATTTATTTCATGCTCTTTCATCCCTATTTGTTCCAAATGCCCAACAAAAAACAATAGCCCAAAGAGACGTGCTCTTGCCTTATCTGCTAGCAGTGCTAGCTACTTGCTTATCTTCCCACAGGATGATGGTAATGATCAGTGATTTTTCACAGGAGCTGAAACTAGCTTCTTCCACTCKTTCTTGTGGCGCTCAGCCAGATGTTGAGAATTACTAGTTTTTCCCTTGATGCTGACAGTTCTTGTGGGTGTCCCTCTAACCTTTCTAAAAGGTTCATCTCTGCTAGTTTATAAAGCATTTTGTGTGCTGGTAGCTGGTGTGTGAAAGCTCTGGGTGCATCTGAAGTTTTCTTTTTTTCTTTCCTTTTTTTTTTTTTTTTTTATATGTGGCTCTTGTTCTGTGAAACTGAGTAATACATTAAATGTGACATTTGTTGTTAGAAATTTTTTTTTTTTTTTTTAAAGAGGAATTGCTGGCTGATGTTTCCTAGTAGTATTTTTTTCTGATATGTGGCTCTTGTTCTGTGAAACTGAGTAATACATTAAATGTGACATTTGTTGTTAGAAAATACAATTTAATATCTTACGRCGTTAACTGAAAATCTATATGTATATGCAGAGGCTTACCTTTCTAAAGTTCTTCTTCCTTTCTTTTTATTTTTCCTAACATACTGTTGACTAGGAAGTGAAGTTCTGATGTTAGGTTATGAAGAACATGAACATTGCATAATACCTATAGAAATTCTGCATAGTTTTATGCTACAAAGGGCTTAAATTGTTGTTAGGTAAAAATGCATTCAGTATGCACTTCTATTTTTCTCTATTATATGGGATATCATAGCCTTCTCTATGCCTTTCTCTCAAGTTACTATTATGAATCTAATTTACCAATAAATGGTTGTATTTCTGGATCTGTGGAAACAATCTGGCTTATGATTTCTTTGAGTGCAGTCACTAGCTTTACCTGCRAAAGGAGACTATTGTGGGCACAAGTGTGATGAGCTACAAGGGTCAATAAAGGTAGATATGAAGATACAATATGTAACATTATTCCTTTCTGACCTTTGCAGAGTCTTTGCTGACCCCATATTTCTTTGATGCAACTGTGTTTATTTCTGAAGAACATACAAATCAAACAGGACAATCTACTCAACTATARGGTATGTTCAGAAAACTTGTATGAAGCCTATCAGCCTGTTTTCAAAGGATCTATCTACCAGGATTTCTGTGTTTGAACTTCTTTGTGTTCTCATTGTGCCTTTCTTTGTGAGTGTCCTGTTTTTCTCTGACAAGGAGCTTTGTCAACCAATGCTCTGGCTACAGCAATTCTAGCTGTAGCATCATTCTCCAGGTAAGGTTGTATGGGTTAGCTCCTACTCAAATGAGGACTTGTTCTGTTTTTCTTTCAGAGTCTATTCTTCGGTTCTTCCTGAAGAGATTCCATGAAGAGTGGAGATTATGATCAACCTTTTCTTTCTTTCTTCTTTTTTTTTTTTTTTTTTTTTTTTTTTTTGGTCTAACTTCACAATATGACTGTTAAATAAAGGAGTTGATTTTGTTACTAGTATAATAAAAGTATAAGACACTTTATGGAAAACTTGTGACAGGCTGACAAAAATGTGTTCCTGCTAGATCTAATTAGTAAAAAATCCACTGGCAGTTGGTCTTTACTATATTTCTGTTTGTTGGGCCACTTGCTATCATGCAAAGCAAGTGTAAAAGACTGGAATRGTACTCCTTAGGGATTACTTATGTTATGCTCAGTATCTTGTTATGGACAAAAGGGAACACACTGTGTATGAGGAGCCAAGATTTTAATGATAGTCTAAATAATGTTTGAGAACACAAGAAACAAAGGTATCCTGCACTGATCAGTACAAAGCTTATGACCTTTACCTTGTAAAACCAAAAAAAAAAAAAAAAAGAAAAAAAAAAGAAAAAAAGTGTATCTACTGCAGCTTGGCAAGCCAATTTCTAGAAAATCTTGTGATACAGTTCTGGAATTACTTGCTAGGTTCATTTTTACAAGGTTATACACAAAAAATCTCTTTTAATATTGTGGACTGTTAGTCCACATTAACAGCTCAAACCTGAGCAATGAAATTTTGCTAACTGCATCAGTTTCTACCATCCTTGCCCTTCCCACTTCCCATTCTCCTGCCATGCATTTTTTTTTAATATAAGAATTTATTATGCTGGTGTATTTTTCAAAGCTAAAGATCGAGGCAACTGGAAATATAAAGACAAATACTACTTTTTGCTCACTTACGTAATTCTAGCTTCTCTTTCTGTTTTGACACTGAAATAAGTCTCCTGAGTAAAACCTGAATGTTATACTAGCAAGATGCAATCGTTAAGAAGGATTTATAAAGCATTGTTCAAGTAACCAGCTCTCCAAGCACCCTCTGTGTGAGCACTGTGTGATAAAGCACTGGAATAACAAGTAAAGAGTAGAGTAGTTCTTCTATATCCTTAAAAAACAAAACAAAACAAAACAAAAAAAATCTCTGAGAACCATGTGAACGCTTAGAYTTGGTATGAATTGCATTTTGCAGGATATTCAGTTATTCCGATCTGTCAGCATAGCTGAAGTATAATTTGAAGTCTGGGAAGACATCAATAGTTGCTGTTCAGAGATCATCTTTTGTTTGTAAGAGGATTTCTTCATGCCTGGTAATCTTAGGTTAAAAATTAAAATTGTCAAATTATTTTTTTTATTCTAGACAGAATTAGATTTTTTTTCTTTGTATTTTATTATTTATTTTATCAGTCTGTGGTCAGTAATGAGTTCTACATAAATTACTAAACAGTTGAGCTAGACCTCTTCCTTGGTGCATGATCAAACACTACACACCTGTTGTCCAGCCCTTGTCTTTCCTAATGCTAAGCTGTTCCTAGAGAGCAGTCAGCTGCTTTCTCTCTCCTTTCTATTTCTGTGATTGMCTACGGGTAATTTTTTTTAATGATGTTTTTTGAGCAGCAAAGAATGAAAATACACACCTTTTTCAGAATAGCATGCCCCTAGCAGAAAGGAAACCTCTGAAGCCTTATTGTAGAATGCATTCTTGGTTGATGTGAAATGGTACTATTTCTACTTATTAAAAAAAAAAAAAAAAAAAGTGAGCTAGTGCAGAATAGCTGTGAGGGGGTTTATCTGCAAGTCTGTTCCYTCACTATTTCTTGTAGTTCACTTCTGGGCTTCACATGGGCAGGAACATGAGGACAGGTAGAAGCAAAAAAAAAAAAGGGTGACTGGTCTCTGCAAGAACTTGACTTTCAGCACCTGGGTTGCTACTGGGCTCATGGGAAAGGAGATAYAGGTGGGAATGACGTTTGCCAAGCACTTTAACTCACTGGCTGTGAAAAAGAAAATGGCTGCGGCTACTTTTTGTTTGAACATCAGATGATCTGAAAATGTAGTCTGGGTGAGACACTTAGCTTACATCTCTACAGACTTTGTGCAACRCCACAGCGTTCAGTCAGGAGTGGTGATCTGAGATGCCTAGGGGAACGCAGCTCAAGTTCTGGATTCCTCTGTTCAGGTTGCTTGAGAATTTTGCATGTGGTAGAAAGTCACTTGAAAGCACTGTTTGAGGGTTACCTTTGGCTTGTATGGTACAATATACTAAAGTGCACGTCAGCTCCCTGACATATAAGACTAACATTTGTGCCATTTGCTTTAGAGAACTGCATGCAACATTTAATCAAGAAAGACCTATCTTGCCARCCAAATAAAGACTAATGGGAGTAGATGCACAATAGGCACAAAGAAAAAGAACGCTTAATGAGCAGTTGCTCCTTCTTTGGCTGAGAGTCATTCGTGAATTCTGGCCATGATGCAATTTTCCATGTGCTTCTTTTTAAACCTTGAAGTACAGGTTAAAGAATGATACTTCCACCCTTTGATTCTTCAAAGATTGTTGAAAGAGCTTATTATTGACTATAAATTAATTACAGCTTTTCCTCGTGGTTTGGACTATAAAGACAAGCTGTGATTCTGTTTTCTGAGACTGGTTGCTAAAGTAGACTATCAATAGACTAGACTAAAAGATGAGCATTTAGGAATGAATTCTCTTCACTCTTTTTCACTACTTTCCTTGGCTTCTTCCTTTTTTTAGACTAAATGTTTGTGATTTTCACCTCTTTATCCATCATAGCACACCATTGACTGAATAGTACACTTTTATTAAGCTGCCCTCTTTCTGTGAAATAAATGCCAGTAATAATCAGTCAATCATTCAATCCATCTGAATGTGGAATTTAGATGTGGCTGTTTGAATCAGGTTTATAATATACCATTTCTTGGTACAGYATGTTCTTTGATAATATTCTTTCAAATGACTGTTTCCAATTGCACTTGAAAGCACGTATGAAAGAAATTGTTTGTGACGCTGTACTTAGTTTAAATCTCCTTCTCTTTGCTTCAGCATTTTTGTCTGAATTTCATTTCTATGCAAATTATATCTTTGCAAGTTAGTAAAATTTTACAAACCATTTGAAATGTAGCTGTAGAATGAATTACCGTAGAAAATTTGGAAAATATACTCATGAAAAGAAAACTGTGGAAAACATTTAAATGTAATTGTGTATTATTCAAAGAGAATTTCAGAGTAACTCTTAGGCAAATATTATATAAATGTATACATATATTAAAAGATTAATTTACCACAGGTAATATACTTGAAGGCCCAGGGACTATTTTCCCATTAGCACATGCACATAGCCCTTCTCAACTGAAATACAGCCTAGGTAAGCAAATGCCCTTAACTCCCTCATGGGGAATTGCAGAGGAGGAATTGAGAATGTAATGCTTGTAAACAGATAGACAGCAACGGCAGTTATTACCAACTGCCCCCGTGCTTCATTTCCAGTAGATCAAGAGGGACTGGGTTTAATCTAGTGAGGAGAGAGACTCCTTGATGACCAAGAGTAATTTCTTACTCTCTCAAGCATAAAGCATCCACTTCTCCTAAATTCACTAGCAGCAGCTGGCAAATCTTTTGTGAAAACTCTAGATTCTCAACAACTGATCTCCAAAGTGGGACACTTGATAGTTATGCATTTGTTAGTCAAGAATAATTTCTGTGATTTGTGTTTCCTTGAGATATCTGTTTCCTTTTCTGAGATAGGGACAGACAGTAGTTTCATCATTGATTTTATCATTTATTGGGAAAGGATTTGGGTCCAGATGCAGAGATGGAGAACTAAAGAGCCTTCAATACTTTCAGAACCTCTGTGAAAGAGAGAAGCCAAAATCCAATGTAAAAGTTGCGCAGATCTCTGGAATACAGGAGTTATTGTAGTATTGTAGCAAGGCTCAGAGTGAGACTTTCTCTCTCTCTCTCTCTCCTTTTTTTTTTTTTTTTTTTTTTTTTTAAAAAAAAAAGAACAAGCTGATTCCACTTGGACTTCCATATCACAAGTACCCAAGTTGCATGTGCAGAGGGCCTGGCCAGGACAGAGGACAAGGGATGTCTCCTTCCCTGGGTTCTTCTGCACCTGACCACCAAGTCCAGGTTTTGGATGTGCCTTTCATATGTTTTAGGAGTGATTGTAGTCTTTTGTTTTTTCATCCTGCCCCCCCCCCCACCACGTGTGAGTCACAAAGATGTATTCACTGTCTTTTATCTCCTTGTCTTTCCCACCACTCCCCTTCTTCATTATCTTCATGCCACAATCTCATAATGACTTTGGTGTATTGTCTGTCTTTGGTTTAGTCTGGGTGCAGGCAGTCCTGTTTCTTCCCTGTCTGGGTGTTCTGGGGAGCTGTGTGTGTCCATGTTCTGAGGACTTGAGGATCTGCCTGGCACCCTCAAAACCTGCCATTTCTATAGCCCTTCTTCTGCTTTTCTTTCTGGAAAGCAGATATGTGCATTTGCTCATTCTCGTCAGTTTTAAGGTTTCTATTTAATCCTCTGTTTTCATAGGTTAAATCAGATTGGTTTTCTGCACCTAATGTGTTCTCACTTGACTTAGCTTGGCAGTGACAGCCCTTTGCTTCTGTGGAGCAAATACACCCAAGGAATAAATAATATTATCTAAAATATGTATGTAAATAAGAACCTGATCCAATAGAACACATATACACAGATAACCCAAAATATATGCACAGATTTAAGGCATTGAAGTCTAATGTTGCAACCCAAGCTCCCTCTTCCTACATGGAAGCTCATCCTGGAGGTTTAGCTGGCGCCTCCTACTTTGAATCCAGATTTCCATGTGAAGTTCCCCAGTTTGAGCACATAGGTGATTAGCTGATGCCTGATATAGCTGAAGGTCTATCACTCCTGCATGTGCCCTTGAAGGACTTAGTCTTCTAGGAACCTGCGCAATGCATGTTGAGGGAACTGAGCCTCACATGAAACCCCACACGAGGGGCTGGTTTGGAGCTTTTTAGATTGCTGCTTTGAAGTATCTAACTCCATCTGTGTTCTCTGAGCGGAGCCGGGGTGCTGAACAAAGCAGTCTGGCTCGCATCTCCTACGCTAGGCGGTCTCATGAAGCAAAAATGTCATATGCAATGCTCTCATGGAAAAAGATCTGTGCCTTGGTGCTGCAGGAAAGTCTGTCTATTTTTGGATGTTCTTGACTGTAGGAATGCTTATCTTGAATAAAGATGTCTTGAAGCTTATGCATTCCTTATGTCAGCAGACACTGTAGTGCTTATCATCTGTTGTTCTAATGTGGTATTTTATGTTTCTAAATGGATGACAAGGAAATTTAATTTTAAATATGAATTTCCATCAAAGATATCTTACAGTATAATCTATCTACAAAGTTATGTAATGCAGGATTGAGGACTACCTCGGTGTAGGTATGTATGTATTTTTTCTATAATTTTTGTGGCATTGTGGTAAGAAAAAAGCTAAATAAATTTATTGAAAAAGGCATAGAGATGTTCATGGACTGGCCCTTCAGTGGGTTACTGAATGTAGTTATTTGACATCATTTCTTTCCTTGAAAAAATTCCTGCACCTTTCATTACCAGGACGATATACTGGAGACAAATAGCTGCTAGTGAAACAGAGGATATGGTTCTAAATGAATTTTGTCCTGATCCACTTTGGAGTTTTATTTTCCTGCTGTCTCTTTAGGACTAATGAGAATTAGTGAGATAATATTGCAGTAACATTGGGTAGCCTCAGCACGTTATTTTCCCTTATAAAAGTTTTTTGTGAGCATTATGTGACAGGAGCATTTTCTAAGAATAGTTTTAAGGGATCAATAGGGTCTGGGTTTGTGTTTCTAAGGGAGAGCATGACAGGAGAAGCAGAAATTAACTTCTTCAAACACAACAGTACCCATCCTGAGAAATTAAGGAAGACTTGGAGGCTGTATTGGAAAAAAATAATAGTGAAACTTACTCTTCATCTTAAGATCAAAAAATCTAGTTTTCAGAATAAGGAACGCTTCTTTCACTGCAGGTAGTGACAGAATATATTTGTGTAGTAAAAATGGCAGAGAAGGGAAAGATGCTACTTTTTGATTAACATTTCTTAGAGGGAAAGACCTCTCCTTGTCTTCTCAATGGAAACATCAACTCGAAAGTGTTTCCAAGAGGACCAAATTCCTTCAAAGATGAGGAAGACCTGGAAGCCGCACTTCTTATGACTTGGCAAGAGTTTTAAGTACAGAGTTTTATCCAGAAGAAGGTCATTTCTTCTTCTTGCACTGGGCTTAAGTAACTCCACTTGGAAGGACTGGGCATTCAAGATCAGCATGTCACTAGCTGGTGATCTTACTCCGAGTTGCTTGCTTGTTTCCAGTGACTCTGTTCCTGTGTAGCTAGGATTGAAGTGTCTCTTCTTGTTGCATCTTTTGCTTTCCAGCTTTCATATTCTTTCATGTTACCCTTCTTCATGGAATATCTTCAGCTTGACCTAGATTAAGCTAAGATTTTTTTCTCCTGGGACAAACTAAGGCTACTCTACAAGATTGTACATTGTGGTGCAAATTGTATTTTACTGCTTGTCTGTCCTGAGTGAAGCTCTGCATTCTTATCCTGGCAGCTTCAAAAACCAAAAGYCCTTCTGCTTGTTGTGCTCCTGCAGCCAGTGGCAAGGCACTGAACCAAGCCAGGAGCCATTTCAGTCATTGCTTTCAGTGTGTGTGAGTGTGTAACCTAGCACGGGTCATTCTACAGGTGTCTATCAAACAGAAAGACAAGACCTGTGGGGATTAATCAGTAGGAAAACCTCCAGGAGGGTGCCTTACACTAGGCCTCTGGAGTACTGTAATTTTGATATTTGGATAAAAGCATCCTTTGTTTTCACTTAATACACACAACAGTCTGTCTGTGGTTAGTCCAGGACACCTTTTTTTGGCCTGCCTGGGTTTATGAAGTGAGAATACGTGACAGAAAAAGATATAATTGTACACTGGGCATGTGACTGGGGCTTTGGTTTGGCTGACAGGCTGAGCTGCTTTGAAACCAGTGTGATATTTCATTTCACACTGTTGATTCTTGAATCATATGCAGGTGAGTGAGGAACACATTCATGAAGAGCAGACTGATGCCTGTTCTGATTTACAAGCTGAAAGCTGATTCTTTGAGAGGGACACCTTGTGTGTATAGTCCTTGGTTTATTCTGTTGGAATGGGAAATATTGAAAGGGAACTAACTCATCCCTTTCCTGTTCTGCATATTCCAAAGTATAAACTGGGGATTTTTCTTGTTTTCCTTTGTTATTCTTAAATGTTTACACAGAAAAGGATTGGCCTGCAGAATAACACATTAAGTAGTCATGTGTAGTCTGGCTACCATAAGCTGAGTAGTTTGCACTGCTGTTGCCTTCCTTCTAGCTTCAGAAGCTGATCTAAACTGCTGACAAAGTCCGTATCTTCACATTTCTCTCCTGGGACAGTCTGGGCCTTAACTGTGGCAGACAATGCTGGCAGATACTTTATGTATCTACTTTTGGGGGAATAATCTAGAAGAGAGTGATAGTATATACTTTTCTATGTAGTTGCAACTCTTGGGCTAGGTAACTGTCTACCCTGCCCTTTCTGCAGCTGCAGTGTCCCCAGTTTCTCTTCATAATACCACTGTAAGGACTCTAGGTATTATRATAGGTGTTATAATACCTACAGTAGGCATGCTGCGTATGTACAGTAGGACAGGTCAGAAAAGATTTTGCTAGTGATATAGTTACCAAGCCCATTGAAACTGGCATATGTCTACATACTGGAATCTCAGAATGGAAAATGAGAACTCTCGCTTCAAGCGTCCAGCAGAATGTGATTTGTCTATGAAGCTTTTTTCCCTTGATAATAGCTATGGAGATTAACAATCTGATAAATATTCCTAGAAAGATACTCAAAGTTTGTTCTTTTTAGAAGCATCATAGTCTGTTTAGTATTCCTGGGGTTTGGAAATGTGGAATTTCTTACATTACTCCACAGAGGAGGATTAAGAGGCAAGACAAGAGAAAGCGCAAGGTTGTTTGGGGAATCCTTTCCTATGTTATATCCGTGGAGATAACTTTGCAAAAGTGAAAATTTCCTTATCGTTTCTCAAAGTTTTGTCTCACTGATATCACACCACACTTCCACTAGAATACCTGAAGTCTACATTTGATCAGCTGGCAGCATGCTGGGAGGATAAGTGGCTGGATAAGTGACTGGCATTTCTGTTCACATGTGTTGGGGATATGTGTAGCATAGACAAAAAGAATGACAGCGGCACTGTTAATTCAAATGAACCTGTCCCCAGGTTGAAACCAAAACCAAGGCACATTCTTGCTGAGAAGACTTGAGASAGTCTCTCTTTTCAAAATAGCTGAAAGACAAATTCAGACTAGAGTTAACGAGCATAATGAAGATAACTCTAATAGTGTAGAAAATTGATCTTTGTTATAATTTATCAAGGGATGCAACATCCTTCGTTGCACAAATTTAAACTCAAGACTAGGCATGCACTCTAGTTTCAAGAAAGCTTTTGAGCTTGAAATAAGAATACATACATGGAAAATATTACAGCATGAAGGACGTTAGACTAGATGATTGTTTCTGTCCTTCAAGTCCGTGAATTTCATGTAGTTCTTGCTTGCAAGAAAGAGAAGACTTGTTAATGTATGCTAAAAGTGTAGGGTAGCCAAAGCAAGTGCATGTGTAAATGGGAAGACTCTGACAGAAAATGGGAAGACTCTTTTCTATAATGGTTATAGGTTTGTAAAATAACGTCTGCATCTTTTCTGTGCTAAGATATTAAAGTGCATCAAAAATACACTTTTCTCCACTAGCAAAGATAAAGCTATAGAAGTTGCATAATGAGTAAGCTAATGCAAAGTTGCCATGAGCAAATTTCAAGTGAAGGGAGGCAAAGAAAAGCAATGGAAAAGAAGTATATAGAGCAGAAAGGAGGGATGATGGAAACGGGTAGGAGGGAAGAAGAGGTGGTTGCACTTATAAAAGGTGAAGCATCTCTGATATAATGTTAGATTTGTTTGTGCAGAGTCTCATTTCACTGCTGAGAACTGGATTTCCTTTATAATTTCTTTTTCCTTTTTCTTGTACTTCAGAACATCATTTAAGATTCATTTGCCTGATACGTCACACATGCCTAGCCAAGTGCCTTATTCCAAGAGAAAAATTGTATCTTTCATCAAGGTAATGTATTTTTTTTAAACTGTCAGAATCATTCAGATGAAATGCATGAAGAAATCAATAGCAGAATTATATTAAAGAAAAAACACATCTTTGCTCGCAGTTAAAGGTTTCAAGTTCAATAACGTTGGACTTTAAAGAGAAGGAAAGAAATCCCCTTCATTTTTACTATAATGCACTTAATGCACCGTACAGAGAAGAATAGAAGCACTGTCCAATAGACCCTTTGTGTTTTTCCTCAACCTTTGCTTCCTTTTCCATTTCTTTTTAATTCTCCTTATTCATTTTCAAAAAAGAACCTCCTCCCACAACCAAGCTAACTCCTTCCAGTGGCACTGCAGTATATATAACTATATCCTGTCACCACAATATCCCTGACGTTTTGAGAACTATCTTTTATTTTGAAATATCAGTAGAAAAGATATTCTTGGTTCTTTCTCTGAAATAATGCAAAGAAGGATAAAAGAGTGTGCTAGTGCCACAATGGATACATTTTCTCAAACATGCCTGTTCTCAGCATGTTAATGTGCAGTGAGAAGAAGAAGGAGAGGGGCAAGACAGAACTTATATATCACAAATAGGACTAGTTATTGAGAATTATTTTCTTTTGAGAACCTTTCTTGTCAGTAATGCAGGGCTGGCCCAGAGCAACTATTTCAGTCTGTAACTATTCTTAGCTATAGCTACTGTTCATAGCCATAGTTTAGCTATGTTTCTTTGTTTGTAGCAGTCTTTTTTTTTGCTGTCTCTAAGTTATCTTCTTCAATTTAAATCTACTTCAAGCAATCATTTGCCACAACCTTCCTTTGAGCTGAACTTTATTTTTTTCCCTTACTGTTTTACAGTATTTCTCCCAGAACAGCTAGTCTTAATATTATGAAGTGACTTTACATGGGTTTTTCTCCGATCTAACTCTCACAAAAAGTTTTATTTTCCCATTTTAAGTAGTATTTCTAATAAATTGTATTTACTTACTTTTCTGGTTAGGGATAGAGGATTTCAGCCAAGGAGCTTGYATACAAACAAAGATTTAAACTGGGTTTAGGTTGAGGTAGCCTGGCCACATTCATGTTACCAAAAAGGCACAACGGATAACACATGCTTCCCTGTCCCACGGTAAATGAAAAGCTGACCTTCTACCCAYGACAAACTGTGATCCAGTTTCCACCTGAAAATCAAGAGTCTCTAAGAATGCTTAGAAAACCGTGAATGTGATTAAGGATCTGATGTCTTGAGAGACCGGTGCCAAAACCACCGACTGAAAATACTGCTTTGACTCCTTCTGCTCCCATGGCTTTCTGTATCGGCTTTGGGCTGCTGGCTCCCCACTCCAGAGCAGTTCCTGCTTGATGGCTGCCTGTAACTGTAACACTGAATTTTGTGTGTGGATATATATGAAGGCTCTTTAAGAAAGCTTCAGATGGTGACTGTCGAATGCACATATATGTACTTACCTGTCATTTATCCTCTGATTTTGGAYTCATAAAGTTCCTTTATTCCCTTGTTTTCCCCCTTTTGTTTTTCTCTTTCGTCTTGTAGTTCTGCATTTTTGCTCCTCACATGCAGTATCCTAGTGTTTTAGCCAGTCTACACTAAGCTTTAACTGTTTCTTGTGTCCTTTTCATGGACTAGATCAGGCAGACGAATGATTTCTGTCAGTCCATCCTCTGCAAAACCTCGTGTATTTAACTAGTGTCTTGGCAGCTTCTCTTGCTTGCTCTGTGCAAATATCCCATGGTGATGCAAAGCACTGACTCCAGAGCCCTTCTACATCTGCAGGCTGCGTTGTGGGGCATTCCTGGAAGGGGAGATGGTGTTTAAGGCACGGTATGATGAGAGGCTTTCCAGCCAGGCTGTTCAGTTGGGACCTTCTGGCCAAATGGCACTGGCAAGTTACTGGGTTATTTCCCTGCTTCTTGAGCTCCTGACAGATATCTTTTAATGCGAATTTGTGACTGGTGCATTCAGGTACATCTGCCTGCTCCACATTATCAGTCTTGTGTGTATGTTGAGGGGCTGAGGTCAGTCATGGATTTCCACTTCTGGTAGCTATTTTGCACAAACAAACTGCCAGTTTAGTGCTGTGTTAAACCTTGCCAGATTTCTACAGCRTGAGCTTTGCAACAGGTGGCAGTAGGCTATGTGCTCCTGGTTTGCATGGTGCCTTGTGTAAAACAACTTCTCTTTGTCCTGAATACTGACAGTAAAAATTAACAAGTGGGAGAAGTCGTTACCAGGAGAGTCCCCTCTATCAGCTCAGCCTTTTGGAGCATGGTAAAGTATTAAGACACTGTCTATTTGTAAGGCTTCCCTAGTCTGACAGTTCCTCTATGTTTAAAAAAATGTGGGGTTAGAGATAAAAGATATTTTCAGAAAGCATCTGCTGCAAACAAATATGCACGTGCACATGATTCTATATGATAGACGCACACTAAGATACAGAGACAAATTACGGGAGCACTGCAAAGCCGGCTAGATTTTGTATGTGGTTATATATGGAGACCACTTTCATAGTCTATATGTGTTCACATACATTTAAATGCTTTAGGCCATGGTATGAGATTCCTTCTGATGCTCTACCATCTGGCTATTTCACACAGATGTGGTGCCACAAGTATAGGAACTTGCGGTTAAATTGTGTCCCAAGGTGTTGGTGATGTACACATGTTCCTAATGTCCTGGTTTTCCAAAAGCCTGATGACCATGATTTGGAATTGCAGTATCTGAACAAATATTTTTTCACTAATTACAGCATACTTCCTTAAATATTACTGCTCTTCAGAATGCAACTGTTTGTAGTCTTCCTCTATTCAGGAATACTTACATGAGCATGCAACATTCTAAATATTTTGATGGATATTAAAACACCGCAGATTTAGAACTTTTTGAATTTGAAAACTATTTGAGTAATTTTTCATGATCTATGCCATTCTTTTATTTATTTATTTATTTATATTTTTTTTTACTTGGTTTAGACACAAAATTGTCTTCTACATCAGTTTACCTGTRTATGGTTTTACCTCAGAGGAATATTTAGCCATTTTCACTACCTCTTCTGAGAAGTTTCAAATATAGTAAAAATTAAAATGAAATAATGAAAGCACTTGAAAATATGCCTGGGAATAGACTGTGTAACAAATGTCTCTGTTTACTGGAATTTTAAAACGTGTTTTTGCACTCAGCTTCCTTGAGTTGACAGTGCTCTGTTGTTCATTGAATTTTGTACCTGACTTTGAGAAACAGCTCAGTCTATATTGAATTATAATATTTTACACAAAATATAATTCTTTTGATGTATACACAGTATGTCTCTTTCTGGTGCCTAAGCAGAGGTTTACAGGCTTGTTTTTGTTTTAAAGATATTTTCCAGTGAAAGTACTCCAACCCAAAACTTACAATAACACTTTTTTTCTTAGTTGCCTGTTGCAGATTACTTAATTACAGTCTAATTTAATTATCGTAGATACAGCAAGTCTGATGTGCTGAAGTGAGCTCCAAGAGCCAAACCCCTCTGCTCTTCCCCCCTTCTRATCATATCTAGATCTAGGTATAGATATGAACCTCAGGAGTAGCATCTGCCTCTAGAAAGAGCCAAACTGTAGTCTGTGCCCATCCTGAAAGAGAACCAGAAAGGAAGTTCAGATTATTCTGTAATTCCTGGCTCGTGCCTCTCTACTGGGGACCCCTCCAAACACAACCTTCCTGTCTATTAAATTTATATGCCATAGGAGGTAAAATGGTCTTTAATTCTTCCAAAAACAACACTTTTAGAGAAATGCCTTAAATGTGACACTCTGCTGAAGTCCTATAACATTAAAAAAAATGAACAACAAACTATTGAAAGGTAACAATATAGCATGAATGGAGGGTTGTTGGTTTATTTGTAAAAATAATTCAGGTCTCAACATTTCAGTGTAAGTCAGATGCACTGACACAACCCGAGATTTGACTTATGGTAATAGTTATACTTTATTTTCTTGTTTTGCTTTGCAAAACTTGATGTCAACCTATTAAAAGATAAAAATGAATTAGTTACATTTTTACTGTAGCTATGTAAAGACAGGGAGATTGTTGGATAATCAGTAGTCTTAAATGTGCTGCATTTGAATCATTCTGATCTATTGTATGACAATTTTGCTAAATTCTTAGTTTAGTGACTGAAGCAATAAAAATCATAGTGGCACAGAGGCTGCTTTCGTAATACAGCATCCAGGTGTCTTTGGTAAAGCYCATATCCTAACAGGTCAGTTCCACTGTTCTTCATACATGCTTTCTAGCCCATTAAAAAAAAACCAATAATTTTTAAATCTTATCTAATACAGAAAAAATGATTAATTCCTGTTATGTTCTGACAGCTTAATATTTATTTCTAAAAAAAAAAAAAAAAAAAAAAAAAAAAAAAAAAAACAGTCTTGAGTTATACAGTTGTTAAAAAGCCTCAGAAATTAGCAAGCTGCTTTTACTAACTTAAAAACAGCCAGGAAGTTTTTTTTTTCTTTTTACATTTGTTTAAAAAATTTATATTCCCTTAAAATGAGACCTTTGTGCCAAGTTTTATTCTGGAGCACAGCTTCACAGCTGAGCTAAAACCCCCTATAATAGGAGAAAAGTGACAGACCCTTAACTATAGTAGCATGAACAGCACTGCTATAATTCCTGGGTGAACTTTGTCCCTGGATGTGTGTTTTTGGAGTGTGCCGGGGTGACATTCAGCCTCTACATTCATTTTTATGATAATTCAGAGTAAATTGTGGTGCAATAAACTCTTCAAGCCTGTCTTTCTTGTGAAAGCCATGAATCAATCAGCTGCAGGCTTTTTTGGGTCTTTTCAATGTATAGTGATCATTTAGATTTGACATGCATTGTGAGACCTTGGCTTAGCTCCTCTCTATGGTCTGTCATTAATTCCAGCCTTTACTGTTCTGAAGTACAGTGAAGGATGACTGAGAAATCATTGCCCCTCTTCAGCTCTGTTATTGCACAAAATAGCAGCGCAATAATTTTTTGTCAATGTTTTACTCTAAAAGCTTTCTACATCAGTTTTGAAAAGGAAGCAATAAAGCCCATTCAATGGTATGAATAAAAATCCTTTGAGGTTTAGGCGCAGGGCTGCTTTTCTTCAGCTGGTAATCAAATTGGAGCTAAAATGAAATTGAGTTTTCTTATGAAAATAGCCTTTGTTGCTGGGAAGGCTGGTAATTCATAAACAATAACCTGCTCTTTTGTGTGGATAATAATATATTCATGTTCTTTCAATAGGGTAAAAGCCAGACCTAGTGCATTATGGTACAGTAAAAATAGCAGAAGGAGCTTGCTGGAATAATCTTGAAGAAGAAATGTAGCATTCGGTGACTTAAGCCTTCAGCTTCCATCAGAAATCATACTTTGCTTTTATTTGCGAGACGGGCTTTAGCTGTTGATTTGTTGCTGCTATACAATATTTGGTTAATTGTGGAAGATCTCAAGCTGTGCTCATCACTGCTGCTGCGAAGGCTGCTGCCAGCTGCTCGGAGCAGAGCCTGCTGCTACAGGATGTACACTATTCACGGGAGCAGCCTCTCAGCGCTGATTACCGCTGAGGAGTGCGCCCCGCTCCCCATCGCCGCGCGCGCAGCCCCACCGCAGGGACGTCGGCCGGCTCCCGTCCCTCTCCTGAAGGGTAAGCCCAGAGGCACGCGGCGGGGCTCGCGGAAGCGGCGCGGGCGAACTTGGCGGCGAATTTGCCGAGCGCCGGCGGGGAACCGGTCCCTCTGCTCCCGGGAGGACGGCGTGCGCTCGGTCAGTGGAAGCTGGGCACAGAGGCTGGAGGAGGACGCGAGCGGGGAAGGGCGAGCGATTCCAAGTGTGCAGCGAGGGGATTTTGGAAATGTGGCCTCGGGCTTTTTTTTTTTTTTTTTTTTTTTTTTAACGTAGCTGGGTGATCCTTGCGCAGCTTCGATCCGGTGCCGGTTGGTGGTTAGGCTGTACCTTGTCGTGACATCTGTGTCCTGTCGTTCAACGCTCGTTCGGAGGGAAGACGCGTCCCAAATCCGTTGCGCGAGCAAAGGCAAGAGGCGAGCAGAAAACTCTGGGAGCGTGTCCTGTCTGCGGTGACTCCTCTCCTTTGCCTCAGCGTGCGGGGAGTGGAGGGCAAAGTTTAGCGCGAGTTCCTGGAATTACCACCCGCCCCCTCCCCTGCAGCAGTGCGTGTTTTCATATTGTTAATAGCTTTGATAGTCTTGACCTCTGAGTGAGGATTAAAAAGAAAAAAAAAAAAGGCGTTCAGGCACATGCCTTTAAATACAGGCGTGTGAAAATGCTTCCTGAGGGKCTGTTTACATATACGGCAGGCTTTGCCAGCCTTACCAGCAGCGTACGTTGAGGTGAAAGATTGCCTTGAGGTTCTGTTCAGTTTTGATGAGCCTCCCTGCCTCGGTGACAGGAGTGGTACYAGAAACACCATCAGAGTGTTTGGGGAGAGGTAGCGTGAGAGATGGTAACAGGTCAAAGCTGTGGCATTACTTGTGGATTTCAGCTGCTGTAGAAGACAAGAGGACAGTGTCTGGGTGGCAAATCAGGAGCAGCTTTGCACAGGGTTGTGTGAATGGTTTTGCAGTGTAGTGAAAGGTTTTTGTAGTCCAGATCCGAGACGCTGCAAACTCCACTCTGATGAGTTGAAATAAATATGTCTATATAAATATATAAATGTATACAAGGTGTATTGTTTTCCCTATAAACTTTTGCAGTGGTTCRGAAAAGTTTAAAAAACAAAACATACCGTAGGCAGATATAAAGTGATTGAGAATGTAAAGTGCAAAGTCTTATAGTGGAGATTATTTTCTAAGTAACACTGAAGTTAAATTTATACCATAYGCAAGACTGTCTTGAGGTAGTTGCATGGGTTTTTATTCATTTTTAACAGTGAAATTACATGCTTAGCAAAGGGAACTTTTAAAGGCACAGTGGTAACTGACAGTCAAAGCAATATATGTCATTATCCAATTAGTACACACAAGTGTGTTTTTATTATTAACATACCTCTGTGTTTGGCGCTCAGAAATGCRACGTTTTATTTCTCAAAGTGTTTTAACATTGGTATGTGTTTTACTGCTATAATTAGAGGTAATATTTTTGCACATTAYATTTATTAATATCTTTATTACTGATTAAATTAACTCTGTTTAGAAGGAGATGTCTAAAATGAAAAATTATTTTTGTGAGTAAATACTAGCTAGACAAAACATAGCATTCACTGACTTCCAGTTTTCTTCAGAACTGGAAAAATCTGCTTTATATTGTTTACAAAGTCGAATTGAGATAAATAGTATTGCCTGTGTTTAAAAGAGTGACAATATACTAACATTTTCAAGTATGCAATTGAAAGAGATATATGTTAACATATAGCAGAGCATTTTCAGTTGTTACTTGCTAATATGAAAACATATGATGTATTCGATATAGCCACTGTTTTTGTTTTGTTGAAAACAAAAACATTTAGCAATRTGCTATTAGCATCTGTTTCATTGGGATACTAGTTAACTGACCAATGTGGTGGGGTGTTTTTTTTTTATTATTATTATTTTTATTTACAGGTTTAGCAGGATTGCGCTGTGTTTTATTATCAGAGTTCTTTAGGAACAAACATGTCACTTGTAGTTTGGCAGTACTGTTATCCTAGCACAAATAGGTAGAACAAGTTTTCAATAGAATCCATGTTGCCAACAGCTTTAAAAAGAACATTTTTTCTTTTCTTGTGTTGTTTAAATAAGCTTGAGTTAACATGTTTGAAGTGGGATATGTTTACTAATGTTTCTTATGCTGGATTCACCTTTGTCATGGAAATGTATGCTTTGTTCTGCGATTCATACAGAAATGATGCTTCACTTAGTCATATAGTGCTCTCATGAAGCTTTAGTATGTGCATAAGCCTCAATGAAAGCAAAATGTCAGTCTTTTGAATTTCACTAATATTAAATATTTCTCATAGCAATAGCACTGTAGTGGGACAGCTGTGTAGTGAAGTATAAGCTTTCCATGAGAGATCTGCTAGCGTCTCTCATGCCCAAATACTCCGTTATTTGGCAGTATCATGAATAATGCGGACCAGTCTAAGACTTCCAAACTCATTTCTTAGTGCTTATATTAGATTATAACGTAAGCATATGTAACGTTGACAAATACTAACTATGTGTACCAGTGTAACTTACAAGGATGCATGTTTTCTATTGTAGTTAGCATTCGTAAGTTCACCAAGGAACACATTTCCAGTGGAAACTTATACCAGTCACAGTACTGATTACAACACACACATTAAAGTTGTCTATTGCTGACAAAGTTGGTTGAATGCTAAACTGCATACATTTGCCTTGAAATTTTAAGTATCTGCTCCTGCTGGTGCATAATTTCTTTGCTGAGTATAAATTTCCCAGTAGTGTCCTGCCAAAGGTATAAGGCAAATAATTATAATTATTTTGTAATAAAAAGTGAGCCCCAACCATTGCAGACAATAAGGTAATCAAAAACCCTCAGACCCTCTAGTCAAAGAAATACTGATACATTCAGTTCTGGAATATTTTACTCAGTGAATGTAGCTTATCACTGGAAAGTTGATCATGCAGATAAGAAGGTAAATAAGGTGAATTAAGATTAGTGTAAATGGGAGTGCTTTTCAATGTTTTTTATACATCTGCTTTCTGTTTTGACTGCATTAAAATTTTTCAGTCTTGATTTTCAAGTGGTTTTGTGGTCCCCTTGGCTGGACTGAGTTTGTATCTGAAAAAGAGTATTCAGTAAACGCATATCAGTACAGACATGTATTTATTCTTATTAAAACTCGGGTGTCAGAATAGATCTGATGATTTTTGACTTTGTAAAATATGCCTAAGAAAAATATATTACAGAATCCTGTAATATCAAAAATCATCAGAAATTATGATAATGAAGGCCACAAATTGTGTAGATAAATATATGTAAAGTGCTATTTCATGGGYGTTCTGCTTTTACTCTTCTGATTGTTATGCTAGTTTAAACTTTGTTGGTTACAGTTAAATGCCAGACATCTTTATGGAAATTGCGCAGTAAAAGCACAAAGCTTCAGTACTTTGATGTTGTCTTTACTTCTGYCCTTGAAAATTAAGAGCTTGTTTACAGGTGACTTTTTATTTTCTCTTAAAATATAAGATCTGTAGATTTCAATTTTTATTGCATTCTCAGCTTTCCATTCACTGTGCCTTATCAGTGTACTTGAATCCACATGGTACATATAAAATGAAATACTTCAAGTAGTATTTTTATTAAGACACTCAGAAGGAGCTCTGTAAACAAGACTTTGCTTTCCAATGCTTAAGCTTCAAATTGTCAGCTGCTATAAACACACTACTACTTTCTCATTCTGAAATGCAACCAGACAAAAGACCAGATCTCTAATGTCTTTGGTGCCTTTTTAATCTAGATACTTGAACACCAATATTTTCCTTTGAAATATGAACCTTTTGCATTAGGAGGAGAGCTAGTCCCTCAAGTTTTCTCAGGGCTTGCAATGCCCTAAAGGAAATGTTATTTTTCAGTGCAGTTCAGCTCATTTTACCAAGACTTTTCTTAAACACTGCTGAAACAACATCTTTCTCCTTTGAGGCTCTCAGGTATCRTACAAATAATTCAATAAAAGTAAAATCTTTTGCTGGCAGTAGAGTTACTTAAGGGGATTTAGAAGCTCAAAGGAAGTAGGTATTCTAGTTTAGCARTCTTTAGGGGCTCAAAATGGACTAGAAATAAGCAGAGGTAAATCAACTAGGCAGTAAGCTGAAGTAAAATTCCTCATGCTGCTGTTACAAATGGGAAACCAAGGTCCTAATTCTCCCCCATCTTATACTTTGTGCTTTCTTTGGTTATTACAGAAAGTAGGTAGAAAACGGAGGATGACATTGAGCTGCATTGGCGTTCAGGGGCCAGGGCATCCTCTGTACTAGACTATAAAACCAGAGTGGCAATTGGTGGCCGGATGCAGAGAGGTACTGTGGCCCAGGACGTGTAAATCATGATGTAAATGTGCCCGCTGGGGCTGTGGGGTGCCTTAAATCACTTTGCACAGGTGTGAAGAATAAGGCTCAGATATTTGAGGAAGCAAAATCTTGATCAAATGATCTCAAAATATTTCTGACCTCACCTCTGATGCCACCAGCCAGATAGGATACATTTTACAAAATCAAACCAATAGTTATTGGATTTATTGAATATGTATACAGCAATGAGGGGAAGATTTAGAAGCTAGTAGTTCCTTGGAATCTGGAGAAGAGTCCCACACAGAGTAAAATGTCCATTTTAAACAAATGTTATTTGTGCCATTGTGATAGACAGCATCTTTTTATTCATTTTTCTCTTCCATGGATTTTTTTCCTCACTCATTTTCTTACCTCTCAATGAAATAATTTCAACTTCTCTTAATTTTRGTTTATCACCACTAAAAGCACTAGTCCCAGTTTCCATAGAGCATTCCATCTCTTACAAATTGCTGTAACTACTTTGACACCCAGAGCTACACCAATGTGATTGTGCTGGAAAATGTGGAGGTGTCTTGGAGTAAAATGCTAGGTTTTCAAAAGTTTTCCAGATCACTTTTTCTATTGTCAAATGTAAAAGTATGAAAGCTGAATAACTTTACTGTTTTATTCTGTAAGCTAGCTGCATTTGTTAGCATTAAGGTAGTCCATAAAAAGTAGTCTCACTGTCACACYGAACTCAGTGAAGTAGCATTAACCTCAGAATAACTTGAGAAAGAAGCAYCTGGTGCATGCACAGCACAACGGGRTAAYCAAAGGAAAACTTTTCAAGTCAGTCATTATTCAAAGCAGGATGGGGAACCAGCCTCCTGCTTTAGGCTTGGTAGCAAGTATTAAGCAGTGACTCTCAGATATTTTTATAGCACATTTTTACGCACTGAAGTATGAACACAGTTTAAGATAYAAAAGTTATATAGAGCCACATAAATGTATTTTCTGTCACCTTGTGACGGAAATTTATAAATTATGCCAAATACTTCATATCAAATTTGGGCTAGTAAAATGTGCCTTGATTTATCTGCCTGAGAACAGATCTGCAACGTATGTTTGGAGCTGGTCTTAATCTTTCATCAAAGCCTTTCATATAATTTTTTAACCCTATTGGAAACAACTAAAAATATCCATGGCCTGTGCCTCTAATTTAAATAGCCCTTGTACATTAATGGTCCTTGGACATTATGTGATTTTAATTCAGATATTTTAACAAAATCAGTGCAAATATGACAATAAATGTCAAAGGATAAAGTGGCTTCTGACTCAACACTTGCTTTATTAGTTTATACTGCAAATTTATAAAAAGGGCAATGGAATATCGTTTAACAGTTGGTGTCATAAACTGACACAAYTGTACAGAAGACTTTACAATCATTTTGGAAGTTCACAGGAAGACTCACTGTGATGAATTTTAAAGAACTGAATAATTTTAACAGGTCTCCAAACAAGGACATTGTTGAATGTGGCAGTGCAGTCTGGCATCTTAAACAAAACATTGCAGCACTTAGAATCAGCTAATAGTCTCATTAGCTAAATAAGAGAATAAGAATCTGAAAGTTGAGCTAATTAGAATTAGAGGTGTGCATCAGAGACCTTGATATTGCAGGTCAACACTATTGTCAGTCTCAAAGTTTGAGTTCAGATGTCCTGGATTGACTGGATTGATCTGGAAAARGTCTTGTTGATAGGCATCTCAGATCTACTGAGAAACCCCCTMGTTGGGAAGAAGTCCTTGGAGACTAATTTTTGTCATGTATATGCTACAGCAAATTTTGCTTACGATTCTGCCTTGATATCTCAACGTTTACCTAATCAGGAGCTGACCAACATTTCTGTGATGCTAAGTAGAAAAAACATATGATTTTGTAAATGGCTGAATTCTTCCCCTCCTGAAAAACTGTGCCTGGGAATCAACTTTTTGATGCCAACCCATTCCAAAGTAGCATCAGTATATCACCTTATAGAAATTCTGTCTGAATGGGTATTTATAGTGAGACTTGTATGAATAGGAGAAAGGGGGCATTGATCCTCTTTCAGTACTTGTCTCAATGTTGAATGCAGAGCTTAGAAAGATGAACTTTGCCATTATTTTTAAAGCTAAAAACAAAGTATTTAGTAAAGGAGCTTGTTATTTGGAACATTGAATTCACATTGTCCCTAGAGATCCAGCTTTTGTATGCATAAAGTATATCTTGGATGGCAGAATGGCAAAAGGAAAAAAAATTGATTGAAGAGCAAAATCTCCAAGCTGTGGGTATCTGTGACTTCAAAGTAATGAGTTGTCTGAAAATGGGGGTCCACTTACATGCCAACAGCCTGAACCAAAAGAAACAAGATGATGAAGGGCTGCTGACAGTTTYGCCCAGAAGCCAGTGTAGAAATTGGCAATGCTGTACGGTCTATGGAGTTTTACAAACTTCCTGTCAAATTTTTGAAGAACATGTCTTTCTTTGGCATTATACATCATTTTTTGAATGTATTGTGTATTTCTAACACTGCCTCTACCTGTCATGGTCAAATGCGCTCAGGAGAGTACTTATTCTTCATTACTTCATTCATCACACAAACAACGTGTGGTCGTTCAGGCTTGGACAGGTGCAGTTAGCGACATCTTACCATTGCRCAGTTTGTGACTTGGACCTGAGACTGAAAGGGAGGAGGAAATTCCAAAATGCCATTGAGTAGGTGATGGAAGACAGTTCAAGCTTTATAATGTAGGGAGTGGATGTTTCTACTGTTTGTTAAAGATTGACTATAATCATTCACAATATAACTGTAAGGGGGAGCTAGCTGCTGTACAAAACTGAGAGAGAATGAAGTCCTTTCTTTGGTAGATTTATATCTGGAGAGAGCACTGGTTTTGTTGTTCAGAAAGATGAATCTAATTGTATCTTTTTTGTTGTAAAAATATTTCTCTCTCTCTCCTTTTTTTTTTTCAGTTTGAGAAAGTTGCCAATGACTATTTACCTTGGTAATACTGGCAAATAGAAATGCTTTGAGACTAACTGTTCATAAGGGATAGCCTGTAGCCCAATCTTATATGGTATCTTATATGGTAGTAATTTAGAGCTACTGTCATTCTGCACAGAGTATGACTTAGAAACCTAAAGATAGAAAGATATTTGTTCTGTTACTGAGCTCTAGCACCGGTCACGTGCTTTAGTAATTCTGTTATCTGGAAACTACATTTCTATTCAGTCAGGGGACATTATGTTTCCCATGATTTTCATTTTGGGAGAGGATGAAATCTCTGCTAGCTTTAAACAACAATGCTTCTCTCAGTAGATGAGGGGCTAATGTCCAAGGCTCTATTGAAGCTGATTGTCAAAAGCAGCAAYGAGAGCTTGCCAGCTCTTTTTGGTAACGTGTCACATGGATGCTGACCTTGTGTGGTAGTGACATTGCATCCTCTTTTGTGATAGGGCTGGGTGCAGGAGGCTGCCTGGCTGAATGGGAATGAGCACTGCCTAGGAAGCTGACACACGTGTGGATTGTGCAGAACACTACAGTGGGTTCCTCTGCTTGCTGACACCCTCCCTGTACAGGAAGTGCCCTGCGGCATATTGAAGGAAATAGCTACTCTTTTAGTTTATGTTGGATCCTAAATTAAAGGAAATGCTGTCAGGGCTTATCTGTTTTTTGTATTGAGGAAGAAGAGAAGAAAGTACAGACTTTCTATTCTTCCACCTGATTTTCACCCTGGGGAAAAAGAAAGGCCAGCAAACATACAGAACTTGGTCAAAAAGGAAGCAATCAGCTCTCTAAATCAAGATAATCTCCTTACTGTTTTCCCTTGCTCCTCCTCTCCTGTTGCTGCTTTTGCTCTATCTGCTGGCAAGGAATTCTTGGGATCCCTTAAGCTCCACAGACTTGGGCTTCTTGTGATAGTCTAGCTTCTTGCTTTTGGCAAGGAAAAGGACAGACCTCAACACTATTTTTTTCTTCTTTAAATCTTGCTAAGTCTTTCCCRACCCTTACGTTCTTGAAATCATGTGCCTCTCTGAAGTCATGATGTGCCATCTCTAATCTGCTAGGAAGATACTGTGATTTGGGGCTCTGCAGTCACACAGGCATAACATCCTTAGAGTCTTAGATGCATCTGTGAGCTTCTGCAATGTCTTCAGCTGATTTTTGATAGCAAGAAGGAAGCTTTTACATGTTAATGAGTAACCACTCTCATGGAGGATGGAGCTGTGCAAACATTTGTTCCTGATTTGCACAGAATCTTGGGAGGTGTCCGATTTGGGACCTTCAGCTTCCTGATCTGATACAAAAGTCCTCATTTCAATCTGGTTACAGGTTAAGCACTTCTTGTTTGGGCTCATATTAAGACACTGAAAAAACTGAAGCATGGTTTCATACTTCAAATAAACACTGAGTATGTTTCAGCTGATATATCTGCTAGATCTGCAGACAGGCAGTAATTTGAAATATGGTCAAATAAGGTCAAATACAAAAGCCGATATATTAAATTAACTAATACTTCTCTGGAAGAACAAAGCAACTGAAKGGGTTACCTGTAGAAACTTTATCAGAGAATTCCTTTGTAATGTGACAAGACCATTCTGATCAGAAGTAGAGTTCTTAAGAAACACCTCTAAATCACTAGTACCACAATACTTTCTTTAAGCATGCATCCTATAGGCATGTGAAAATGCGAAAGATGTATCTAAGCAACAGAAGCATCTTTGAATTTCTGTCAAATTGCCTAGTAGGCATGTCACGTGCCCCATAGAAGTAATGAGAGAAGCAAAATCTTTTCTCCGTCTCCCTATTTTCAATTTTAGTAACAAATTCGTATTATTCCCTGAACACGGTTAAGAATTAAATACAGATGACAATGAACTTAGTGTCAAGGGAGAACTTACTGGTAATGCCAGTAAAAAAAGTTGTGCTCTTCTGGAGCTCATGAGCGTAGGAGGGATTTTGAATGAGAGGGACTATGGATATTCATGGGTTCCAGGACCCAGATACAGRCACAGTCTCTAGTATCATACTGCCAGTTACAGAGCTTTTTTGGTTTCTACTAGTTGCTGGTAGACACTTCTTCCTCTTCTGACACTGGGATACTGTGTTAATACATGGTGTGTGAAGTTTCTATGGATACTTACTSTGTAACTAGCCTCAAGAATTTACTGAGAAACTTATTTAGGATACACAATATAACTGTAAGGAGAGACAAGATTAAGYCTTCAGATTTTTTTTTTAGGTGATAGTCTTGCCATTTCTCTTAATTGAAATAAGCATAATATTATATCTTTGGAGATGTTTCATTTTATATAATAACTATCTTTTGCTTCCGTGAGAGGTGAAACCTACTTCACTCTCATTGGTGATTAATGTGCATTCACCAGCGAAAACTTTTCTCCCATGGACCTTATATCATATTTTAAGCAAAAATACCTGATACAAACAGCTAAATGGGATAAAAGAGATAATCTTATTGCTTGCTTTTCACTGAAGCCAGCTACTATGGTGATGTATTCTTGGAGGAAAATGGATTTGTGGCAATTGGCCCCCATCAGGTTTATTCTGAGGACACTCTTGCAACATGTAAGAGTATCATTGTCATGCTTTTGTACGTATTAGTTCGAAGGGCTAACTTTTCAATTATTTCTCTATGAAATGTGTATAATGAAACACAGCAGTAGTTAGAAGTAACCTGTGTTGTAAATGGGGGTTTGTTACAACTGACAGTAAAAATAATCTTGAAATGTTCTTATTTTTGTCATGTGAGTGTAAGATTAAATAAAACAAACAAACCCCATGCTTCAGCAAGGATAGTTTGACAGCTGTTCTAATTAATGAATCAAATTTGTTAAAAGAATTGTCAATTGTAATGTATTAATAACAAAGATATATGGAGAAATATAGATATCCCACAACCTGGATGGCTGAGAGTTTTAACTCAAATTTGAGTACTTGTACAGCATGCCATTACTGTGCTGGTCTAGAATTATTAGAAAGCTCATGTGTTTATGGTTGTAGGGGAATTTTAAAGTAATTTCTCATACACAATACAGTATCCATACAGCAAATCTTTGCTTATAAATATGTCTTAACCCATATTTATATCAGAAAAGAAAATTACTACTTGTAACATCTACTCTGTACCTTAGTGTGGAGGCTCATTTATTTTTGTTTTTGATTTATATGTACAGCAGTTGTTAAAATTCAGAAAATGACTTGTAAAAAACATCCACTTATACAGTCAGTACTAATTTTAAAATGGGAATGGCTTAATTGTTTGTCTTAATTATTTTTTCAGTAGAAAAGGAAACTAATTCATTCAGCAGATCAGACTTCAGTTCTGCAAACACTTTGCTTAGTTTTCAGTGCATGAAGAGTACTGATGAGGACTATTGCTCCCTTTACCTTTTCATAGCCTTTTTGTAGTGTTGCAAGACTTTCGCCTGCTTCTGTGAGTGAGGCTCTACTGTGCTATCTGGCATATTCCTTCACAAGGTCTCAGAAATATTTTCTACTCCTGAGTTTTCTAGCTTAACTTTTTAGAGGCATCAAGGACCTCACTTTACATTTTATGCTTTGTTCTTTCCTTCACTGACAGACTTGTCAGAAGTTAGGCAATTGGATTGAGTCTTCGAAGGTATTGAGTATGCAGGAGTGGATTGTATGGAAAAAGAGTAAACAATATAAACAAGCAATGTTACTCTGTGTTTGAGGCATTAGAGATAGCTGAGATGCTATCCTTGTTCCCAGAATTGGAAGAGCTTGGAAAGTATAAGTTATTTACCGCTTGAATTTCCATGTGCTTTGAAGGCTTGATGCAGTGGGTTCCTCTCTGAGCTGAATATTCCTCTCTGGGAATCTGAGTTGAATGGTTGCTTTTGAGGGTTGTCTAAAAGGTATGGTGATATACAGTTTGGTTAGCAAGTCACTTTGCACAGTCATCAAGGAGCTGGCAGGCAGGTAATATAGTGGAAATCCAAGGTGTAAGAAGGCCATCAGAGTTACTAAGTTTGTAGCTGTGCAAGGAGAACTCWTGAAAGAGTGAATGATCTATGCGAGCATGAAGCCGATAAAATTGTTTTCTACATAGCCTAGGAGAGAAAAACAGGAAAAAGGTTCAATCTGACAGAAGGCTACAGGTGAAAACTGGTAGGAAGGCAGCTTGGCACTATAATGCTTAAGCATTAACTTTATGGAACAGTTCTGTCCCATGCCCAATTTCGCAGTGGAAAAATGGTGTCTGCAATGATTGCTTATAACTTGAGAGGTTGGTGGAGTCCTGTCTCCTTTGTGTTTCTGGTGCCTTACATGYTTTTCTGAAAGGAGTTTATTTAGTGATGGAATGCCAAGGTTGGTCCTAGGTAAGATATGCTAAATACCTTTCTGCTACAGAAACCCTGTGCTTTTTGTACTTGAGGAAATGTCCCATATAGTACTGTGATATGGGGCTTTCAAATATACTTTGTCACAGAGTCATGGAATGGCTGAGATTGAAGGGGATCTCTGAAGATCATTTAGTCCACTCCCTCTACTCAAAGCAGGGTCATCAACCTGTTTGAACACCATTACAATAAAAGAATTTTTCTTACGTTTAAATGGAATTTCCTGTATTGTGATTTGTGCCCATTGCCTCTTGTCTTGGCATAACTGAGAACAATTTGATTCTGTCTTATTTACACTCTCCCTTCCCAAATTATTTTTTACACATTGACAAGATCCCTCCTGAGCTTTCTCTTCTCTAGGCTGTACAGTCTCCATTCTCTTGGCCTCTTGTTGTATGTCAGATGCTCCTGTCCCTTAATCATTTTAATCTCTAGACTCTCTCCAGTATGCCTCTGTCCTCTTGTACTGAGAAGCCCAGAACTGGACACATCACACCAAATGTGGCCTCACCAGGGCTGAGTAGAGAGGAAGGATCACCTCCCTCAACCTGCTGGCACCACTTTTCCTAATGCAGCCCATGATACCATTGACCTTTGTCATGAGGATACATTGCTGGTCCATCCTGTTGTCCACCAGGACCCCTGACTACTTTTATGCAAAGCTGTTCTCCAGCCAGTCAGCCCCCAGCTTGTCCTGGTGCATGGGGTTGTTCCTTCTCCAGGTGCAGGACTTTGGTGAACTCTATGAGATTCCTTTCCGCCCATTTYTTCAGTCTGTTGAGGTCCCTCTGAATGGCAGCACAACCATCTGCTGTATCAAGCACTCTTCCAAATTTGTATCATTGTAATCTTGCTGAGGGTGCACTCTGCCCCACCATCCAGGTCATTAATGGGGATGATAAAGAGTACTGCATCCAGTACTGCCCCTGATGGCACACTGCTGGTGACTGGCCTCCAGCTGGATTTTGTGCCACTGGTCACAGCTTCTTTGAGCCTGTCAGTTCAGCCAGGTTTCAATCATCTGCCTCACAGTCTACTTGTTTAGTCTATTCTTCAGCAGTTTGTCTATGATGTTACAGGAGACTGTGTCAAAAGCTAAAGTCTCAACTAAAGTCAAGATAAACAACATCCACTGCTTTCCCTTCATGCTCCAAGCCAGTTATTTCTTCACAGAAGGCTTTTGGGTTGGTCAGATGTGATTTCCCCTTCATAAATCCATGCTGGCTGTTCCCAGTCACCTTCTTGTCCTCCACATGTTTGGAAATGGCTTCCAGAAGTATTTAGTCTATCACCTTCCCAGGGATTTAGGTGAGGCTGACTGGCCTGTAGTTCCCCAGGTGCTTCTTCTTGCTATTCTTGAAGACATTTGCTTTCTTCCAGTCTTCAGAAATCTCCCCTGATCTCCATAACCTTTCAAAGATGGCTGAGAGTGGCCTAGCACTGATGTCAGCCACCCCCCTCAGCACTCATGGGTGCATCCTGTCAGGTCTCATAGACTTGTTTGTGTTCAACTGCCAAAGCTTTGCCTTCAGCAAAGGATATTAATTGTTCTTGGCTTTCTTTCAAAAGGATATTGGGATCCTACTTTGGATATGACACAATAAGTTATCCTAGTAGTTCACCAGTGGCCTTAAAAAAAGAAAAAAATCACAGTTTTACTATGACCTTGTCTATAGTCTTGAATATCTTCTTTCTGGAAGAAATAAGGGTGGTCTGCTGGCTGCCAGTGCTGACATATTTTTCATCATTATGGTGAAGTAATGCTGTAAAAACTCTCTGCTCTGATGTTGCTTCCAGATGCATATAGGACATGGCTGTGCAACAGGAATTTCACTAGGAAGGTGAATATCAAGGAGTAGTCATCTTACTTGGCAAAGGCAATATGGCATGGGAATTGTGGGATAATTAAATTAATGGCAATTAGTGATGCAGATGCTGATCAGTGTTAGGTGCTGATCAGTGTTAGGTTGCAATAAATTGGTAGTGAACTTGTATTGGGGAACACATTAAATGTAGAAAGCCAGTTATCTTTCTGTGTTAATAGATAGTAAGTCATGAATGCAGGCCGTAGGGAGGTATAGCAGCTGCCTCTGGTGTATTTTCTTAGACTCCCCTGTGTGATAGAGAAATCAGTGATTTTGATTTTCACTTTGCTGTGCTGATTATATGCTAGTGAAACTTCCAGGAAATCAGTGGAGCTATTTGGGTGCAAAACATAGCATAGTGCATTGTTGAATTGAACCCTTAGCTCACACTGAGCATCCTCAGAGTCTTAGTGTCATCAGCATACGATTGAGAGGCTGTGGTCAGTCTAACTTAATTTGCTAAACTGAGCCTAAATTGAGTCTGAGCTCATGTAGTTACATGTAAGGCTATCCCTAACAGAGGGACTTCAAAGATAGTTTTGGATTCACCACTATATATCTATATGTGTGTGTGTGTGTGTGTGTGTGTGTGTGTGTGTGTGTGTATGAATATATGTGTGTGTGTGTGTGTACATATACATATATATATAAAATATATATAAAAGTCAGTCTGTCTGAAAAAACTAGGCCAAATGTCAGTAGAAAAATGGCATCCAGACAGATGGGCATTAGAACTGTCCTGCTGGAAGACTGTGAAACCAGTGCACTATCTGTATGTCTTGACTCTATTGGCAGTGCTTTGCCACTTCTGTCACAAAACTGGAAGGTGCAGCTAACATAATTTACAATTTTGTGATGAAGAGCAATATTTTGAAAGCAATTTTGTAGTGCTTTGAACTCTGAAAGCATATAGAAAAAAGCAACTGTTGAAAAAATCCAGGTAGGACTTTTTGTTGCTGCCATCATTAGGATGTGTTTGAATCAGTTTCAGCATTGCAAGTTTTTAAATTTAGCTACAGATCTGAAGGTTTTTGAAAGGCTTTGTGTTCTATGAAAATAAAATATACATCGCAACCATAGGCACATAACAGTACCCAAGAAACACTGAGGAATAACCTGCTGATGCTTCTCTGTGTCTATAAAATATTGAGCCCTGAGACTGTCAGATAGCAGCATTTCCTCAAAATACAGCATGGGTAACTACTGGCTTGCTGGCAACATATAACAAAGGATGCCTATTTGGGGAAAATTAAAGTAGAGAAGCAAGTGGTCTGGACCAGAACATAGTAATTGTGGTTGACTTTTCAGACCTTTAGAAATGCTAGTCGCAGTTTGGATATCCATTGTGGATGTTGCTATAGTGATGAGAAAACAAGAAAACAGAATTTAGCCCACATAACAAGTGAACTGCATGTAAGGGAAGGACATGACAAAACAGGAAAATTGAGTAAGGGTGATTAAGAGCATACAAGAACAATGAATTTTACAGAAAAGAAAGTCTTCAGCTCATGTTTTGCTTAGTCAATGTCAGAAGGGAGAGCAGGGATTTGCAGATGTAGAGAAAGGTTAAAAAGGCAATAAATGCAGACTTCTGAGAACAGTCAGAGAAAAATTTACCTATGAATTTAGGGCAGCATAAAAAAAGGTGGCAATCACTTGAGAGAAGCAAGAAAACTGTGTGGACATTTACATTGTTGGCAGGGATAAGGCAAGGATCACAAGTGCACTGCGTTACTCTATGATGTGGTTGGTCTTAAAAGAATTTTGTTGAAGTGATGGAAAAGAGAGAGCTGAAGGAGCAGGTTATATAAGCCTGGATCATGGTTCTGAAGGTAATCCCTCGTAACAGGGATTTGCATAGGTTTAAAGAGGTCTGAGGTGAATAGAATGAAGAGCAGAAAGGGGAAAGATCCAAGAACTAAGACATGATATGGCAGGACAGAGAGTATTGATGGTACAGATAGTCACAAGATGCCAAACTGTAGGGACGTGATGAAGGTAGACTTGGTCCAACTTTAAAAAGGTGCTGTGTTCACGTAGAGAGGTAAACCCCTTGAATAAAATCTCAGGAGAAGAGGAGGGTGCCAATGAGTTATACGCAGCAGTAGAGGGACCACTGCAGAATTCAGATGAATTCACCAAAAACTGATAGGGTGGGAAAGGAGTTCAACTCTACTCCTCCAATAACAACTTCAGCACCACTAACTTGAAAGGGAAAAACAGGTGCTCAGCATAGCTCATAGCTTGAAACAGGCACTCAGCAGACGTTATGTTAGCAAAATGATAATAGTAAAACCATGTTAAAAAAGTAAGCACATTAAAAGCTATGAAACATTAGCATTTCGTGGGGCTAGAGCCATTCAGTTCATCAGAAARACAGGTGACAAACCTCAGAAGACCACTGTGACATGGGTAAGTATTGTTCCCATTTTACAAATGAAACAAAAATAACAGGAGGTTAGCACCTCAACTCAGCAAAGCACTTGGAAAATGCATGAATAGTGAAGTAGACTCATTGAGTTCAATGACACTGCTTCTTCGAAAAGTTACATATGAGCATAAGTGCTTTGCTGAATTGAGAGCCCAAGGGTAGGGATTAGAACTTGTGTTTTCTTGGCTTTCAGCCTGAACAAAATTGGTTATGCCACACCGATCCTGAAACATGACTTCTGTTTATATTGTTTGCAGAGTGCTGTGGGGAAATKAAAGCTGGTAAGGCATAATTTTATTTGTGCTCTTTGAAATTTTATATTATTATGTATTTCTTGTTGCACTGTAATGAAGCTCAGATTTCCATATTAAAATTAATAAAATGAAAATAACATGAATGTGATATTCCTGCTGAATACACAATGACTATAAAATGATTTTATATTATTCCACAAACATACTTATGACAGCCTATTTTACTGTATCCTGAGAAGAATGCAAATCCAATAGAACTTTAATCATTCATATTTTGCTTACTGATTACAACAGAATTCACAAACAAGCCGTATTTGAATACCACTTTTAAGCTAACCAGTAATAGAATAAGTTCAACTGTAATGATGTATAAGCATTTTTAGACTGTTGGCAGCCTATAATAGTGTGTTTATGAAAGAAATGACACTTACTGGAGAGAATTAATCTGCTAAAGTAGAAACTGTATTTTAGAGCTAACAGTTCTTTGGTTTATCATATATTAGGCAGACAACAAAAGCATCACAGCTTCAATCTGGGTTCAGATAMGTATACCAAAATCATATTGKTCTTCATGTGTGCCTATGTTACTCRGATGTCTCAAAAACAGCTGAATCTTTTGCAAAATATCAAGYGTTCCATGGGACTTGACAAACAGGCATTGTGTATTCAGAACAGTGGTGATATCTGTTCAATTTGTAAGTCAAGCTAATCTATGACAACTGGTAGCCTGAAGAGCGCTTGATGAATGCAGAGATCATGGATGGTCAAAATATTTAGGGCTCTATTTACAGAGCAGAGCATAATCCCAATAATAGTAGTCTTCCCTTACCCCTATGCAAAGGTATCATAAATTATAATAYGCTAGAGATGCAGTATATTAGAGAGAGCCCCCTGCTCAGCGTTCAGTCGTGCAGAAAGCAAGCCAGCATTCAGACTGCATGAGGAACGCCCGTGTCTGTACAGACCAGACTCCACCTATCCCTCATCACACCTCTTAAGAGTCCTCTCCGCTTCCCATCCCCATTTTCCATTAAAAAAAAAAAAAAAAAAAAAAAAAAAAAGAGAGAGTTCATGACATTGTCAGAGGGGAGAGCATTTCACTGTATGGAAAGGGAGATAAAAGATCAAATGAAACTTTTCTAGGCTTTCTTGCTTACTACCAGCCCACTTTATCAGGGCACACACTTTACGTCTCCCCAGCTTTTAGGGTTTTAGGGTGGGGAAGTGATCTGGCGGGTCCAAGCACTTAAAATATTTCTCAAGTCATCACGTTTACCAATTCCACCTGCCATCTTGATTAAACTACCAGTGGATAGTGCAAGAGGCACCAAAAGTGCAATAGTGTTTTGTAAAAGCATTCTCTTTTGTCACACTTACCTTGTTACAGCCTTTCAATGCCTCATGGCAAATGAATCATTATTTCAGTAAATTTAGTATCAGGATGATAGAAAGAGTCATTTTCATCAACATTTTGTTTTGTTTGGTACTTCTCCACTATGTGAGGTGAAAAAGGCAAACATTCATTGGGAACAATTTTAATATTTCATTAAATGATACAACACTTCACTGAAAGCTGTTATCACTTAAGTTCACAGCATGGGAAGTGTGACAATAGCTTYCTGACTAAGCTATTGTGAATACTCTTACTGAAGCTGGGAGATGTTATTCCCAGTCTGGTTCTGGGAATCAAGAAAATGTTAAATGGACAAAGGAATTGGTGCTACTTTGTGTCATCTGATAAAATTGCTTCACTTTTCTCCAACTTATCTGCGGTCTTTTCTCTTGTCTTTCCTGTCAGAGGAAGACGTTGCTGTACGAAATAGTTTTACAAAGAGACTTTCTGGAAAGGAGGCTATATTTTGGAGTATATTACCTAAAATAGAACACTATACACTCTTAAAGAAGTACATGTGTACTATTTATAATACAATAAAATCTGATACTATAATGTGTAATATAACACCATTTCATGGTTTTTCATGTTTTAGTAGTAGGACAAACAATTTTCTGGTGAAGATGCTTCTATATCTTCTCCATAATCACTYTAAAAGCATATACATAAATTCACTTCTAGACTCTCCTCCCAAATGCTCTTACTTATCAGAAAACAGAGTAGTGCTTCTGTTTTATTTCTTTGCCTTTTAGTATTTTGTGGTCAAGAATATTTTTAATAATGAAATCTGTGTAATTCTATTCCCTTTTGGAATCCCAAACAATCTTGAATTTTAATTATGTGAAATCAAGGAGGATTTAGTTATTTGTTCTGAATAATTAAAGTACATTAAATAATTTTAGGTTTAAATCTTATTTCTACAGCAAATGTTTTGTTATTAATTGTGAAGACAGCATGACAGAATATAATTTAACTAATCAGCTATACTGAGCTCTGTATTTTTCACATTGCTTAGGTGAAGAAAGCATGTGGGAGATCATGTCAAGCCACTGAAACCCTAAATGGATACCCTGGCTGCTTTTCTGAACTGCCTGCATGTGAATAAAAATGCTATAACWTTTCAGTATAGCAGTGTGTTTAATGCTGATTTATAGCAGAGTGAAAAATGTTCAGTCTGAAAACCATTGCCAGAAATTACTCCATTTATCTTTAAAGTCAAAATTACCTTTTAATGGACTACCAAAGGATATATATAGATGACCACTTTCTTGTCCATATCACCAGAATAACATTCTGATTTCACTTGGATGAAAAGCATATATTTTGATATTGTAACAATAATAAATATATGGAGTGACAGTAAGGGCTTTGTTGTTATTTTCTATGAAGATTTCTATGAAGATATTGGGTTTTTTGTTGTTATCTTCTGAATACTGAAAATGASGCAAGCTGGTTTTCTTTTACTATCTGTTATTTGGGAGGAGAAGTTAGTGTAAGTGCACTGTCCTCTCTGTTTTATAGTTACTTGAAAGAGAAAATACATTAGCAGAGCACTGACACTAAGGTGATGTGGAACCAGAAATGTTCCACTTGCTTCCATGCACTCTTACTGCTCKTGTTCTGCACAGCTCTCAAAAGCAATGTCAGTCTCTACAGGGACCTGTGAAAGGCCATAGCAACATCATAAGAAAAATGTTTTTTTACCAGAGGTTTGGCAGGAGCTTTTTGTTCCTCTTACTTTGGCTATTGAGTTGCACAGGAACAAGACTTCAAGGTTAGTGTTTTTTTGATGGTGTTTCACAACACAGATTAATGTTTTCCACTCTATCTGCATGTGTCTTGCAGCAAATGTAGCATTACAGAGCTCTTTCAACATCAMAATGCTGAATTAAATACTTATTTTGGAGGTGGCCTGCTGATCTAAATACTATCTATTAGCCATCTTGGGGATTAGAATAAATGCAGTACATTTGCTTTTACAAAAAAAAAAAAAAAAAAAAAAAAAAAAAAGTAAGAAAGAATTAGTTACAGTTATGTAATGATGAATTATTGGTAGTTACAAGCAGCCCTGTCTTTGCAGATACTTATGGCTGGAATCCATCTCACCGTACTTCAGAGATCTACACCGGAGCTAGTCATCCCAGAACTCCTTAAAATTGTTGCAGAGAAATGGGCAGCTTACGAAAAGAGTTCATTCAACCTATTAGTTTTGGGATGAAATGAACTGTTTTCTAGAGACATTGTTTTTCTCCATTGACTATAGAAGAAGCTGAGGGGATAACCTGAAGAGTGTGTGTCTTCTGGTTGTGTACATTAGGGCGTATGAATCCCATAGTGGTGCTCTCCAAGTTGATTATCTCAAGAACAGAGAAGCAGCTTTTATGAGGCTACATGGCTTTCTTATGGAGGATGTCTTATATCTACTAATTAGGAATACAGCAAGCAAAGAATGGTTGTGTATCTGTCTCTATATTTGTACTTAAATTCCTCCTCTCTCTGAGAGCTGTGTTTCTTTCTCATCACTACTGGGGAACATCTCATTCATCACCAGATTCCTGTCATAGTCCTTTCTCAAATTAGATATAGAGCCCAGGACTCCTATTCTCACCCTGTCCCATGGGGCCCTCCCCAACTAGTTGCTGAATTATGCCCATTTTTGCACTTTCCTTCTCTACATCTGCAAATCTTTAGTGCTTTCATGCAAGTGGAACAGCTTCCTCAGGAGCTGGAGGTGAATGACAGACCAATTTTGTGCCTTGGGGTGATTGCTTTCACTGGCAAACTGTTGTAAAAATGTGTGGACTGGTGAGGCATCACATCCTCCTGCATCTAGGTTTGCCATGGGACTCATGGTATGTAAGTGCCAAGTTGTTTAGCCCTCCCATGTGGTGTTTTCTTCTGGGTGGACATACATCTGTTTCTGCGTTACTCCTGTTTTAAGCACCCATGCTCCTCTTTGCGTACACTTTGTGCTGAGTGCTTTCCTTCATTTACAAATACAGCAGGACCACTTCATTTAAAAAGGTGATGTCAAATACGTGTGAAAACCATACAGCAAGCTGCTTGGGGTTCAAATCTTTGGGTTCAAAATAAAGAGGATCTTTTGAACAGGGAGGAGGCTGGAGAAGTATAAATTAGACTAGATATGTGTGTAGACATAGTCAGTCCAAGTAAAACACTTGTGGAAAACATTGTGCTCTGACAACAGGGAATATTTTGGTGGTGATTAACTTTGTTTTGAGAATTATGTTTGGCTCTTCATTAAGGCATATGGAAACTATGGAAATCTTTCTGAGTATCTCTGAATAACAGGAGTGTTAAATCTCTCTGATCCCTGTGTTACCGATCTAGCATTAAGAATGAAGCAAAGTTTAATCAGAATTGCAGTCTCTAAATATTCTGAAATAGGCCATTAAACACTATTTTGCATCATGGTTATTTAATCACAAAGCAGAATGTGACTGAGAGTTATCTGAAAGGAAATATCAGGAACGATGGAATGCATTTGCAAAGACTCATAAGTTATTTTAGAATCAAAGTCTCGTTTAAGTTTAAATGGCACAACGCAAGGTCAAAAGAGGCTTAAAGTTAGTCATACTATTTTTTTTCTCCAATGGACTACATTCTGAGAAAAAGTCCAGGATGCCCGTCTCTGTTATGATTTCTATTTTTAGATCAATTTGCAACTTCACATCATTACTTTTTCCAGGTGTTTATTTTCTTTGTTTCTTTATCGAAGTTATACTGAACTGAGGTAGTTTAATTAGGCTATGTAGAGAAACCCAAACACATCTTGCTAAGGTAGATCTTTTTGTTGTTGTTGTTGAAACTTGTGTGGGATTCAGTAGTTGCTCATTGTTGTACATCAGAGCCTTGTATGAATTTGTTTTTGCTGAAAATAGAAAAATACTGTGTTTAATGACACTATGCTAGAAGATGCTTACAAACAAATGATTATTTTTTGCAAACAGCCTGTTAAAGCCATGTGCTGTGCTACATCTACAATATGTTTGTTTTAAAATATGTTTTTTACAGCAAACTGCCCAACTACATCATCTGTTTTAATAGTTCTTGAAACTTATGTCTGACACCTTCATTTCAAACTCTGTTAAATGTTGAGAAGGCTTATCTTATCTCACTGATCAAATAAAAAGTATAAGAAAAAGTCATTTTGCTTTTAAGAGTATCATTCTTTGCTGTTTTTTTTTTTTCCTAGAAGGAACATAGAAGTGGAGATGGCTACAGCAGTGTTTCAAAATTCTTATTCTCTTCCATCTAGGGTTTTTAGGATGATTCTTTGTAGAATTTTATTGAAATGATATTTCCGGAATCCCACAGAAAAAAAGCTTTTTTTTCCTTAGCACATATTAAAATAAACTAAGCAAAAAAATAAAACAGTACAAGTACAAGTAACTGGAAAATTTTGAAAGTATGAAACTGCAGATTGAGATTCTGTGACATTACTAATAACTATAATATCTGATTTGCAGATATTGTTTTCCTTTCTGAAAATTCAGCCTTTCTAAGATTACTCTGTAAAACAAGGGCTGTATGGTTTTTATTTGCCATTAATTTCCTACAGTGTCTCTAAAAGCAAATTCTACCGACTTTGCCTAAAAGTACGACCCCTAGAGGAGATGCACATTTAACCTTTTTTCTCCATTGTGGTAACATTCCTCTGTTTCCACAACTGTGGTCTGTAGTGACACTGGAACATCGTGAACTGAGAATGTCACCAATGGGTAGCATGAGTAAATCTCCAATAGCAGAGATGACAAGCAACTTCAAAATATGTCACAAAACCAAAATTAGTTAGAAATACATAGTAGAAAAGAAACCTTCTTTTTTCCTTTGTGTATAACGGATTTTTGTGATGCTAAGCTGCTGCCAGAGCTAAATTCAAAAGAACCTGACCAACAATATGTAATGGCCATCTTTGACATGACCCAGTTGCAGCTGATGATATTAGCAGCACTTAAAGAGATCACCTTAATCAGTCTGTACCAGAAAAAAAATTGGGATGATTAAGAGTGCACTTCTGCATTAGAGCAGATGGTAACAGTAATATGAATGGTTGATAAAGAAAGAGTTAGGAAATGAGAATGGACTTTATTGGTAGGGAGAAGTCTTAGAAACAATGCTATTAGCTATACTATCCCTGAGAATCATAGAATCAGTAAGGTTGGAAGGGACCTCTGGAGATCATCTAGTCCAACCCCCCTGCTCAGYAGGRTCACCTASAGCATGTTAGACAGGGTTGCATCCAGGCAGGCCTTGAAGATCTCCAGAGAAGGAGACTCCWCWRYYTCTCTGGGCAACCTGKKCCAGTGCTCYGTCACTCTCACAGGGAAGAAATTCCCCCTCACGGTCAGGCAGAACTTCCTGTGCTTCAATTTCTGCCCATTGCCTCTTGTCCTGTCACACGGGACAACAGAAAAGAGTCCCTATCCCCTTGACACCCTCTCTTCAGGTACTCATACACATTGATAAGATCCCCCCTCAGTCTTCTCTTCCCTAGGCTGAAGAGGCCCAGCTCTCGCAGCCGTTCCTCAGAGGGCAGGTGCTCCAGCCCCGTGATCATCTTTGTAGCCCTATGCTGGACTCTCTGCAGTAGCTCCATGTCTCTGTTGTAGTGGGGAGCCCAGACCTGGACACAGGACTCGAGATGAGGCCTCCCCAGGGCTGAGTGGAGGGGCAGGATCACCTCCCTCGACCTGCTGGCAACACTCTTCCTAATGCACCCCAGGAGACCATTGGCATTCCCGGCCACAAGCGCACRTTGCTGGCTCACGGTCAAGCTCTAATCTACCAGCGCTCCCTGGTCTTTCTCTGCAGAGCTGCTCTCCAGAAGGTCAGCCCTAAAACAGTTGTTAAGCAATCACAGGACTGGACAAGCAGACTCAGAAGTTTTTACTTCTATTTGAAATAAGTACACAATCCATGTTATACAATCCAACGATCCAAGTTATATCTGCCACAAGGAAAGGATAAACAGATAAGTGAAAACAGTGGTTAACCACCCAATATTACAGATGGAAGGAATATGAGAAGCTCTTGGAAGCTTGAAGCTCCCCTCACGGCGCATTTTTTTTTCCAGAAATAATGACAATATCCTCTACAAACTTTAAGTTGCAGTCAGTCTGACAAGTTGCGGTACAGAGGTTGTCTTTGTTGGACTATATCTTTCATGTGCTTACATCAATTTATTATTGCAGATTATCAAAATAACAAGGAAACTTTACAACACTTATCATTTACTGAGCTTTGATGAAGATTGTTTCAAGTGGGATTCATCTTGTCTGACTTCATCTATCTGAAAGTTAGATGTTCATATATTGGTTCTCAATTTTGTCCATAATCAGTGAACACACTCCTCTGAAGTTCAGTTCTTGACAGCTCAAGAAAGATAGTCATAYAAATCAGATGACTGTATAAGTACTATTCATGAACCTGTCACTTTATATCTCACTGAAGAACACATTTACAGCCTGCGCACATCAAAATCCAAAAAACACTTAAAGCACTGGTAGTTCTGCACAATAATACAACTGGTAGTTCTACACAATAATAATAAACTTGGTGTTTGGAAATGTTTAAGTAGCTATAGCTAGAAAAACACCTTCTGCAGCAATATTTGTCCTGGTAGTGTGAATTAGTGTGGCACAAGATAAGGGAAAGAAAAATTACTTCCTACCAGCAAAGCAAATGAACATTCCTGCATTTCTCAGGAGCTCAGTTTACAGAAATATAAAAGTAAATCCAAGAAAGCTAATTATATTCAGATGACAGAAGATGAGCTCAAAGAAGAAACAAGTTTACTCCAAAAGTTTTTAGAGTAAGCCTGTGAAAAACAAGTAATGAAGAGGTGTTATTTAGAGGAGCTGGAGCAAAAGAGAAAGTTAAAATGTGGTGACAAAGAATTTTKGGGAAAATATAGATAAACCTAGTGGCTATACATAAAAGACTACAAGATAGATGGTCATAGTGGACAGAGACAGAATGTCAAAAAAGACGAAGATTTAGTACACAGGTAATGAAAGCAGACCTCTGAGGTATAGAAGAGAACATACAATGCAAGTTAACTCTCATTTCAAAAGAGAATACAGAAGAATAGCATGAGCAGGTAAAGGTAACAACAGGAATGCCAAAGAAACAAAAAGAGATATAGCTAGCAGACACCAGAAATGTACCAGTACCAACAGAGAGACACCAAGAAAAGAGTTGATCTACTACTCAGTTGAAAGAGAAAGCTAGTCATTGACAATGCTGAAGTGTCAGAAGTGTTACATAACATTTTTGTTACACATAGCATGCAGCTGTGGGCACACTAGTGCCATTTCTTGCCACTCATGAGGATTTAAATGATGTAGTAATGAAATTGTGTGGTATAGTATGTGGACATCTAGCATATAACACTCGCAGTAAGATGCTTTCTGGAACCCGAATGCTCTGAATATGACAATATTTAATCTTAATAAAGACTTTAGAAAGCTGAAGGAGCAGCATTTGTTTTACTCAGGTTAAACATGTTTCTTCTTTCGTATTTTGGAAAGATGAGTATCTATGAAAACAAAGTTCAGCCGTGTTTACCTGGACCTGCTGTGTAATTGCCATATAGCTTATTGTGTACTAAGTTGTATTATGTAACATTTTACTGCTGGTAATTTTGTATCTAGTTGTTATGTATAACCTTGTATTAAGCCCAGACACTCAGGGGTCACTGCTGTAGAACAGGAAAGAAATCTCTGTAGCTATTTAATTCCATCAGCTTTCACACTTCAAGCAATTAGTTCTGAAGACTGTTGCTAAAATTTACATAAAACACATCCTTCCCTCCAATCTGTTTTACAAGTGGTAGATTATTCCGTGTTTTGAGCTGCCAAAAGTATATTATTAGGAGGAGAATGTGCTAAAGCTATGAGAATGTCTTCAAGAACAGAAAGCTCTCAGTTTTCCAGTTGCACTTGGTTGATCTTCATGCCATGGCAATGGGAGTAAGAGATCAGCAGATCGCTGTTAATGAAAGATGTTCATCCAGAGACATTTTTTTTAAAAAAAAAAAAAATGAATAGTAGTTACATTTTTATTTCTGGAATTGGTAGACAAAGAGAAAACACTTGCCAGAAAGAAGGTAGCCTCAGAAGAATCAGCAGAGTTCTGGGAGTGTCTAGGTGGACAACGTAGTTAAGAGAATTAGAATAGCACTTGTTTGCATGCACTTAATTTCTGTGACCAAATTTAATGTGAATGTGAGAAAAGCAAGCTGTAACACTTCTCACTGCTTTAGTTCTGACTATCTTCTACAACTGCATGGAATAGCAAAACCTAACCTTGAAGGACCTCAGGACTGAAAACTGGGACCTTAATTGATCTAGGGTATTATTTCTTTATGTGTGGACAAGAGACATACTAAAGAGCACTTCTTAGAGCATGAGTAGCACCTATAGTGGCTCCATGGCTATTTCCACTCTTGTGTCATAGATAAAAGTATTCATTTCATTTTATACTGCGGTTATGGAATAAGAGGAATCTCACTATGAGATAGATTAGGTTGCCTCTTCAGGTTTTAAAATTTTCAGGAAAGTTAGTGGTACAGTGCAAAGAATCCAAAATCTAGAAGTTATCTTATGTAAGTCATTAATGAATAATTTGCTTATGCTTTGAACTCTTGCAGTGATTATTTATGGATGTACTAAAGAATTTTCTTGTGATATGACAGTAGATTTGGGGTAGCCACAAATGTTTTAAAATTAAATTAATACTTCCCAGTATTCCAGAGGTCTGTCAACCCAGTTAAATATTTTAACATAAAATAAGGTGATTTTATTTGTGTTTCACCATACTTAATTAAATAGGACCAGAAAAATTATGTTATATTTTGAAAAATATAGGCTAATTCTTGGTACCAACTGAGTTTAGGTATGTTCTTGTTTCAGTGATTCACTGTCTTACTTTTTTGGAATATTGCGTCAATGTTGCAGTATCTGTGGACTTGAAAGTGGACCTACGAAATGTAGCAGCAAAGGAAGAGGGGAAGGGAGGAATACTGCTGTGATTTGAGACATAGAGGCTGTGCGGGGCAGTCATACAGCCTTCACTGTGATACATAACACTGGAATGTGTGCAGAGTCATCTGATGGTGAAATAGGGCTTTAAAATCTCTTTTACCCTTCCCAAGAATTTCATACTAGACAATGACTGATGCAGCAGCGGTTACCACAGCTGCTCTCCAGGTCACTCAYTGAGTGAGTTCAAAATTAGGCCTTGTTCTGTAACATAGCAGGCAGCAGGGTGATCCAGGGGCTACACTGAGGAGCTGGAAGACTTGAAATCACCTTTGTGTTATTCCACAGCATCCTATRTGATCATATGAGAATTTCTTAATGTCAGATTCCCAGAACTGATTTGGGAATGGAAATGTAACTCCTCTGGGTTGAAGTTTTATTGGACTTGAAAAGAAGATGGCCCTTACCTTTTGTGCTGTGATCCTGCAAAAATGGGGTAATCAGCTCCCATTCACTGATGGAGCCTAGAGAGCTCTGGATGGGCATGTGGGTGACAGTGATGCATTCCAGTATCACAGAACATGTAAATAACGGAGATGAGTTAAAACTGTGTTTTCAAACATGCATGGTTGAAACTCCWTACCTTTCTGCTATACTACTTGTATTCCTTAGAAATGTTTTAGGAATTTTGAATGTGTTTCTGGAGAAACATGAGGTACATGCATTTTGGAAGGCCATTCTGATTTGTCTTCTGTTTTCCTGCATCTCCTTCAGACTATGGTCTGAAGGACTTCAGTGCCCTTTGTCACACATGTGCTTGATTACTTGTTAACTTGCACTTGCCTCTCTGGTACTTATGTGTGGGTATGTCTGCAGGCTGAGTATGTCTCGATATGCTGGTGCAAGCATTTAGGGAGTAAAAAGAACACGTGTGATAATTATATTCTTCTATTGACAGTTTTATAATACTACATCTACATAATATTATAAATATGGCTATRTCTGATATCTTGAACTACCTGAAATAATAGTCTACCACTTGTTAGGTTTTGGAGTACATCACTGTCAGCTACAAGATATGASTCGTCAGAATCTTCTTTGGGAAACCATTATATGCAGAAGGATTATATGGGAAACTAATTATATGCAGAAGGATTGAATGTTTCCAGATGGGAGATAGTGAGAAATTATTTCTTTTTTAACTTTATCATATGTCTTGAGTTTTCTTGGTCTCTTCCAGTGTTATGATGACAGCAGGAGGAAATAACAATCTTGAATCTGCATTAACACAACAAAAAATTAACCAAAGCAAATATTAACTTTTATTCAAGTGAATTATGGGACACAGTAAGGCCAGGAGGAAAATATTTTCAATAAGAAAGGTTTCAATTAAAAGCTGAACATCTTTGGTTCAAAAAGCAAAAATGTTTCACAGAGTTGGAATTCAGATGCCTCCTGTTTTCATTTTTCCCAAGGGCTGAATTTCTAATTAAGATAATAATCTGGTACACAGCATATTCTCCTTCTAGAGACTAGAGCCATAAATCATGAAAGGTTGTAATGTACTGTGGAAGATGCGGTTACTGTTGGGAGACTAAAAYCACACACCTACTTTCGCTCAACCTGAATAATACATATAAAGCTTAACATTTCAGTTTTCTGCAAAATATTTGGAAAGCAGCTACACTTAATCAACTTTTTTGTTTCACAGTGCTCTGTATTTTCATCAACATAGTCTAGGTAAATTTTTTTTTAACAATTCCCAAAAGTGCTAGTGTTCACCTGAAAAACTATATTGCTGAAAGCAAATGTAAATTTCCTATGAAACAGATGGACAAATACATAGGTAATATTGTAACTTTATCTCAGGAAAGCTGAATTTTAAAAGCAATGATAATTGTGGCTTAATATATTTGGGTAATTAGAATCTGAGGTATTGGGACTATCCCAGGGAAAATAAAGTCCAGTGAGATGAAGTCAAGGAAGAAGCTTTTGCAAAAGGATTTACTGTTTTTTTTTCTTCCTTTTTACTAACATTCTTACTTGCAAACTCAATATTCCRTTTGTTTTGTTTTTCCAACAAAAGTTATGAGAAATTATATATGTGAAGAAGAAGGGTAGAACTAGTTAAGACTTTTACCAGAGCTTTGCCCAACAGCTGGCTTCAAAAGCAGTGGGAATAAATTCTTGCAGAAGTTTTCCATCTACCACRTTGTCATTTGATTTTGATTTGACTGGGCAGTTTGCTTTTCTTAAAAGCTTTAGAGTTACTGTGTGTTTGACTCAATCATTTGAGTCATCGCTCTTACCTCTGTGGGCACAGCATCTTTTTATTATTTATGAAACAGCACTAGCAACCTGACCATTGTCATCCTTGATTGAGGCTGATGTTACAATCAGACCTCTGTAAACCTTTGAGCTGTGTTAATGCAATGATTTATGACTGGTTTATGGGTTCTTCAGGATGTTGCTTTCAGAATTTTAACTGTGTGAGGAAATTAGAGAAACTTTGAAGCTGATACTTTGGTCCGATAAGAGTTTGAAAACTTCTCTTGGATGTATGACAGTTTTTAATTATAGGTTTTAAAATACTGCTAGAGTACCTGTAAGTACTTTTTTCTTTCTGTTTTTATTCAACATTTGGCATGAAGTGTGTCCTTTTATAGCACACACGTCAACACAGCRTGTGTGTTGGAGGTGGTGGAGGGTTAGAGAGGACCTGGAACCTCAGACAGATGCAGTCTTCCCTCCTGAGTATGTTATAACAGTGACTCTTCCTACCTCCAGACCAATTCTTCCATCTCTTTTTGGACCCAGAGTAGAAATGATTTACCTTTCTTCAAACTTTACCCCCATTTGACTGACTGATGAGATCAGTTCCCCTTTTTGGTGTTGCAAATGGAAATGCCATGTTGCTCGATGCATGAAACCTCTTRTGATTAAACTGTACTGCCCAGTTAGCTATAAAACATTCAGTCAGTGCAAAGTACATTAGATCTTGGGCAGGAATATTTGTGTGATGCAAGATTTACTAGTAGTGTTAGGTTTAATTTCTCCCTCCCTTTCCTGTCTCCCAAAACTTCCATTCTGCTGGCTGTCTCTCAGCTAGGATTATATGGGAACTGCATTTTAGATGTAAGGTTCATAGTGATGGGGAGAAAAAAGCACATCTTCACCTTAGCAATCCTTCCAGACCAGCTAGTGCTACTCAGTGCTTTGATCTCTTTCCTATGTGAATGAATCAGTGATTCAGAAAAAAGGTGAGGCAATAGAACAGAAAATGCRTAAACTGGCAGAGTACTCAAGAGCAGTTAGGTGTATATCCATATTCTTCCTTAGGGCTGGAAAGTGAGAGGTGGAAAGCTTACTCACAGTGTCAATGCAGAGACCTTATGAAATGAAAAAGTACCAAAACGGTGAGATAGAAAAACTATGTAGTGTTCTTAAACAATACTATGAACAATTCTGTACATTAAGGAAAATGATGAATTCAAACTGGAATTGGCACAGGAGGAGGCTATGAAGTTGGCTGAGAAATTGGAGAGCTAATCTTATATGAAGAGATTAAAATAATACGTCTCGGGTACCTGCAAAATGAATTTTTAGAGAAGTGACTGATTTCAATATATCCGTAAGAGAAGTAAATAAAGGGGGAAAAGAGTGATTTAAGCTAGACTTAAATCTAGTGGCTTTAAAAATAGTCATCTGTCCTTCCATTTGAGCTGGAGGTGATAAAAATGCCACAAAACTGCTTGAATAAGTTCTTCCATTGAGTTTGCTCTACTTGTCTTCAGACCATATGTTTATAACATTTGTCTTAAAATCCAAGCAAAACTAGTCTTTTTTTAAGGGAGCAGATAGTAATCCAGCTTTGATCACAGGAGTTGTTTGAAAATTATATCACACTATAAAATAATACATTTAACTATAAATATTTGGGAGGTATGAGATAAACAAACCAGCACAGGTATTCTGGATACTTCTGAGGGAGAAATAGACTGTTTGGTTCTGGAGATGGTTTACTTCATGGGGACTGTTTCTTTCAAATGAACAGAGAAATTGTACAAAGACAAGGAAGGGTTATGAGAATAAATATTGGATAAAATTGAATGACAATCACAAAATAATTACACCATGATGCTTATAATGTTGCATCAAAGAACAGAAACATTACATGTAACCTCCCATCATTTATGGAGTAAGATCTGGAATGAATGTCCTCTAACCTGCAATCATCTTGACTCCACTTGACAACAGAGAGTTTCTAGCTCTTCAGTTCTGAGKAACACTGTGATAGAGAAATAACTTCAAATCACAAATTTGGACTGAAAACACTGAGAACTACTGTTTTTAGCTGAATTTCAGGTAACAGAGCAAGAAACTCAGTCTTATAGTTACAGCCTGTATATTTCTTCTGGTGCTGAATCCCAAATGATAAATATATCTGTTTCTCAGAAATTACAACAAGCGAAGCAAAATGCTGGAAGTATGTGGGAAAGGTTGATGAGAAATATATCTCACAAGCTGTAGTGCTCAGCCCTGAAAGACTCCATGTTCCTTTTGTGTATATGTACTACATATTCATCTCCTACCCAGGGAATGCCCATGTTTTGACTTCCAGCTCTTGGTTAAAAATCAGCCTAACTTTCCTTCTTTGAAGGGATGGYATGCAACATAAATATGTTAAAGTTTATCGTAATGTCTAAATATTTCACATTGTAGGTCATCTTCATACCTATGTTTCGTAGTGGATATGAATTTTGAATCAACATTTCTTACTCTACAGGGTCTCACCAGCATGCACAAAAGCAAAGTGAGAAGCTATAGCTGCAGTACAAAAATATTGAATGAAGATTGATATATCAGCCGTCTTCTCATCTGACATGGGACATGGGATACGCCCTATATTGGCACGTGCAAGCAGTGACACTAAAGCTCCTGCCATTCCTCACTAAATTTGTGYGCTTGGTGTTTGATAATATCTGCTAAATATAAATACAGTCAGTCAGATTATGCCTCGTTGTGAGCAGTGTTGAAAAGATCAGCAAGCATGGCAGTACTTTATTCTGAGCATGTTTGGGAGCAAAACTGCATGTCTGAGGATACAGATCCTCCAGTGTGCCTAGGTATAATTTTTGCAGATCATCTTCTTAAAAGTTTAGGTACCAATGTGAAGTGATCCATTTATAGGTCTGAGTCTTCTGATTTAACTAATTGTCTTAAATTTTTGAAGGTATATTTGTGACGCACAAGGATTGTCATTTGATCCGCACCCATGTGGATGATTGAACAGCCAGTGTGGCAAACATGAGTTTCTTCTATGATGGTTTAGATGATTTTTTTGCCATCTCAGGTTCTCCTGTACTGCCCAAACTGCTTTGCTCTATATAAACATAGACTGATCTCCAGTCAAATTATTAATTCTGGAAAGCATAAAATAGATTTTGAACTTTTCATCAAAATGAAGCAAAACAGTGGCTGAACATTAGGTTCTGAGGATGGAAAACTTTATTTTTTACAATTTTTTTTTTCAATTATGAAAAGTATATGTGTGTATATATGTTTAAAACTATTCTTCAGTTTACAGTGCTGTATCAATTAGATCGAACTAGAATGAAGATTGTCCCACACTTCCTGATTATTACAATACGTAATATTTCAGTTCTTCTGAAGCAAGGAGACTCACTGAAATTGGGATTGTTTTGTAAGTGAAGGCAGTAAATCTTTGGAGTCCCAAGGAGTTGAACCTGACTGATAGGATTCTATCTTGATTTTGTGATAGCCTGAATAATTAGAATAGCACTCATTCACTTTTGGCTATTCCTGGCAAAAATAACTCATACCAGTCCTATGCAAGTAACAGCAATGTAATACTGTACTGGAGACCTGCAGATAGTATTCCTATCTTCTTGCTTTGAGTAAGCAAATATGCTCAGCCAACTGCGGGCTCCTCAAAGAGGTGCCCATGTAAAGACTGGAGTCACCCTAAGTGCTCTCTGTGGTCGGTGAAAACAGAGAGAGAGGCTTCTCACAGGGAGATTTGTCTGTGAGGTGCACACAGCTGAGCAGGAAGTGAAGAAGGCCTCAGGAACTGAAACTGAAATCAGATCCATCCGAGTGCACTGTCGCATCCATATTGACTCTCATTCTCATGTTTCATTTTTAATATGTAATATGGTAATGCATATATATATATAGATAGATACATTACAGAAGTGCCTGTTACGTATATAGGTAATATGTGTCTGGTACAATTACGTGTGTATGTTTGTGTATATGGCCAAAACCAGCCATTGTGCATTTGCTTATGATGTAAAATGCCATATCCTTACACTGCGTTGATTATGTAAGMTGCCAGAAATTGAAATCTTAGAAAGACATTGGTCAGTTTTCCCTCTCATCAAATGTGTCCATGGCCTGTCAGTTGCACACGTCTATGTTATCACAGCTGATGGAAGCTGAGGGAGGAAGGAGTGCTTTATATTGCCTTGGTTTTTGATGCACTTCATGTGTTCCTGGCCTACTCTGCCATTAGTTCATCAAAATTCCCAGAGTGCAACAAAGGTTTATCTTAATAAACACTCTATTCCTCTATTCATGAGCTCATTCAGTTTGCTAGTTTGGCATGTAAATCTTAACATATATTTCTAATGTTTGCCCAATGCCCAGAACTGTGAGATCTGTTCTTAAATTATATGTAGGTTTAGGTGGAGTTTCTTCTAGACAGGCATTGATTTTGCTCTGAGCTTCAGAAGGACCAGTGTAAAGCACTTTTACATCCTTGGTGATGCTGTTAAGACAGTACAAAGGATTAAACTTGGAATCAACTATAGATGTGACGAAATGTATGCTTCATTTAAAGAGAAAAAACAACCTCAGTATTGTGGTCGAATCTTATGGGCTACTTAGCGCTGTGGTTGTTGTGGAGAGTTGYCGTGTGGCACTTTGCCTCATCCTTAGAATGGCAAAGGAAAGGATAAAATGCCCAGGAAAAATTATTGCCCAATTCATGAGGCTCTATGCAGCRGTTTATTTGAGAGTTTCTCTGTGAAGATGATATGCCTTTCCCAAGTTAGGGCAGGTGATGAGATGGACAGGACGTGGCAAGCAGCTGTGACTACGGCGTGCACATCTTCCAGCAAGGGTTCTTCGAGCCTGTGTGTGTGCTGAGAGGCGCAAAAGACACACAGAAGGCTGGGGTCCTGCCATGCCACAGCCTCTCCTCAGCCCAAGTACCTCTGCAGGATGCACCACTGATACGTTCRTGAAATGGCAGTGGCAATGTGGGGGTCTGGTGCAGAAGCCACAGTCCTGCATGCAGGGTGCAAGAGTTTCCAAGGCTGCAGAGAGAGGGAGGGAGGGAATGTGAAGCAGGGGCCGAGTGGGTGAATCTCACGCATGGAGCAAGACACTTGACTGGGCTGCAAGAGAGGGCCAAAGGACCTCCTGAGGAGATGTGAGAGACTTGTTAATGCAGATGAGCTCTCTTTGTGTGTCTTGGTCCTATTTTTCTACAAATTGAGTGAGTTGCCTTTTGAAAACATCTAGAAAAATTCATGGAAACTTGAAAGGAAAGAGATGACTTTACAGAATTATCCCTGATGGAGTAGTCAGCAGAGGTGACATACATATGGGATCTGTGTTAACTCTGCACATAATCTATCCACACACATTTGAATACAGAAATAGATGTCTACTAAAGAAATCACATATAAACAGAACAGGATGATCATCCTCTGTTTAGCCAGATAGGACTTTTTCAAAGGCATAGTGCAGCTGTAGCAAAACATGCCTTTTTCTAAAATTCCTCTACTGCAGAATAATCTGCTTTGTTGTTTGCAACTGTTAGGCATTCTGCAGAAAAGTCTGTAAAACAGAAGGGAAAGTATAACCTAGGTGGTTATACTAGGTGATTTTAAGGAGAGAAAGGCAAGGGCTTGGCAAGCACATTTGAGAATTAAAGCTTGCATTGATTAGAAATTTGTGAAAGTCGCCGCCATCTAGTGATGAGATGTTGAAGATGTTGCTTTAAACTAAACAGTAGTACAGTGTACTAAGTGTCCTTTCCTATGTTCATARTCATTCAGCACACTAGATGCATCCTGATCCTAGTGTTTTTTTTCTTTGCCTGTCATATGGCAAGTAAGTTAATTGACAACAGCAGAAACTTAGAGAAGCTCAAAGGATTTATTCCTGTGGACAGATATTTCATTACAATCCTAGCGAAGAGAACTGATACAGTTGATAGATTTGAATGCAGAATAAAATATTTGTAGCAGTTACAAGGAAAGATGGATGATCACAAGGCAAGCTATACAAGCACTATAGAAGAAAATAACTCTAAGGGCAATGAAAGTTACTTATAAACATAAGATAGACAGTACATGTTCTACTTTATAAATTGTCCCCCTGTGAAGCACTTGGGCAACACCATAATTTTAGTCTAAGAAATAAAATATAGCTAAATGCATGCATTTCCAGCTTCTCACATAGAAAATTATTTGAGACCAGTGTATCTTTAGGCAGGTGAGTAGTCCGCAGTGCTTTAATCTGGATTTAAAATTTCTACAAAACTGATCATTGTTGCCTGAACACAATGGAAGCAAGGTGTACAACTGGCTTGGGAAGCTTGCATCAAGATTTGAATGTTTTAGAAACTCTCAGAATCTTGACAGCGCAGCAATGCATACCTAAGTAACTTTTATTCGTTTACTATTATTTTTCAGTCAGCATGCTTACTTTGGTTCTGTCCATATGGTGTCTTCCTAAAGTCTTTGTTATGTAAGAAGCAAAAGGCTAGCAGAGAAGGAAACAAACTAGTGAGGATAGACTTATGACTAACAGCTGTTTTGTTAGAAGCGTCACTCAAATAGGAGAGTCAAAGTATGTACTTTGTATAGTAATTCAAAGCAACTTGAAATACAGACAGGCTCAGGCAGATGTCAAGATGGATGACATTAAATTTAAAGATCAACACAGCAAGACCACGATTGCCTGTATAGTTGAAATCTCATGCAAATCTGAAGCATTAAACCCAAAATGCCAAAGCTGACTTTGCTGTTCCTTCCTGCTGAAGCTGCATCTCAGCAACAGCTTCTCCCCTGCTCCCTGTCTCTGGGCTTGAGATGCCAAACCAGTCTAATCTATGCATGGCAACCTGCTGTTTCTACTGGTGAGTGTCGGGGCAGAAGCCTGTGCTGCTTCAGCTGACAGTCATTCAAAGGAGCTGCAGTAAGAGCAGCAACTTTTTGCCATGGTTCTCCTGAATTGAGTGACCATATTTCTATCACATAGCCCAACCCGGCTATGTACCGTTACCCTCGGTGGCAAAGTATGCATTGGATCCTGGGCACACTGACTGACTCCTTCACAAATGCTCATTGTGTATCAAAGAGGAATCTGTGGAGATAGGGCCAACTTACTATTATAAGATTTTACTTCCCAGGCTGAACCCTAGCTCACATGAAAAGACCTGCTGGTTAAGGTCTGTGAAGCAAAACCCTTGACTGAGGTGAAGATATTGTCCAGCAAAATTAATCCATCATTTTACGGTTTGGATGGAGGATGTGATACTTGCTGCAGTGTGCAAATATGCTTCCAAATCCTCTGCAAGATGCAAGCACTAGAAATGTCCTGCTAAGGCAGAATTGCAATAATCAAGCCTGCTGGCCACAAATGTGAATGTTACTGTTGCTAGGTCACTGTGGTATAAAAAGGGGGCATATGCCTCTGAAATTCGCTTCCTTTCCAAAGCTGATTGCCACCTACCAGCCAAAATCTGACAACCTTTCCAGGGAAGGAACATTATCAAAAGTGTCATCAAGATACTTAATCTGATTCATTATCTCAGCACGCATCCCTTCAATAGCCGGGACATGGAGGAAGAGAGCGTCATCCTAACAATGACCTTGACCAATCAGCCAGACTTTTGATTTCCTAGAATGAAATTGTGCCAGCAGCATGCATTAGAGCAATCAAATCCAATCTGTTTTGTACCACTAGTCTAAGTTTATTATAGCTGACTTGCAGTTCTAAAGGGCCTGTTGCCCAATCATCAAGTTTAAATATTATACCAGGAACAAAACTAAGTGATACTAAGTCAAGAAGAGGCTCAAGTATGATGCAGAGAACAAGTCTCTTGGAGCTGCTTTTGTGGAAACAGACCTCTGTTTTTGGTTTCCACTGGAGGTCAGCTAAGCTGATTGTCTTTTTTCCAATATGAAAGGATAGTAGCCTAGTTTTTGGATGGATCTGTGGCAAAAAGCACCAATCCATCTAGCTAAAGGACCAAGACTGTACTTCTTACAAGATCAATGACTAAGATCCAATATGCTAAACATATAGTGGAATGCAGCTACAGAAATTGTTGAAGGAGAGGGTTGATGAATCACGCTTGCAATGACCAAGTGAAAGGCTCTCAATTTCTTAATATGCATGCAAAAGCATATAGACATTTGAACTTTCTAGCTACTGTCTAGCTAGTAACCTCCATGTATATTCTCCAGAGATGCCTCTTGGGTCTGGCACAACTCAAGACTTTCAATAATGATGAAAATGATGGAACAGAGAATATGCTGTAATGTCTGCAGACAATACCAAACTGGAGAGAATACTCAGAGTACAGAAGGACAAGATCAGAATCCAAAATTATTTTAATAAATCAGAAGAATGCACTGAGGAAACAAACAAACAAACAATAAATGGGATGAAACTCAGTAGCATCAAGTACAGGACACATGAAAGCAGGGATAAACAATGGTAAAAACTGTTAGGAAACAATAAGCTAAGTAAGGACTAGAAGCAAGCTAAAAAAGGACCTGGATTATATTATATTGAGTATATACAAAATGTTAATTATACTGAACCAGAGCATAGCAATCTCAAAATAGCAGAAAGAAAAGGTGAGGGGAATCATTTGTAAACAGTGAAATCCTTTAATTCTACTTGTCATAAGGAAGGCTTCTACTGTAAGGCTTACTCTAGTTCTAGAGAGGCATCACATCTTCAAGGCAGAGATGGATCTTCCAGAGGAAGCACAGCAAAAAATCTTGGGAATAGCAAAAGAAAGACTTATCACAAATAGCGAAGAACTTGGAATTATTTGGTCTACAACAAACAGAAACGTGATCCAGTCTTTGGATAGACAAAAAACAGTTGCAAAAATAAGTTTGTTTTCCATCTGCTGTATGGATAGGATAAGAAACTATGAATTTAGATTGCATGAAAATTTAAGGTAGATTATTCCCAATATTTTCTTATAGTAAAGATAGTTACATACTAGTATATGCGACTATTCTTACAAAAGATAATGGAATCTAGAGTTCTGAAAACAGACTAGACAAAAAAATCTATCAATCAGGAATGCTGTAGTAATCTTAAAGAAAGAGATGAGGGAAAATTGAAAAGATTACCTCCATAAGTATCTCCCAGTCTTATTTTCCATCATGAGAGATGAACTTTTCAGGTCACAGCCTCTTTTTCACCTTCCCCCAAGTAGTTCCTGAATGAGCAGATGGTTGTTTCAGTTTTAAACTTAAGGTGAATAAAAAGATTGTAGCAAAGACTGACAATCAAATCTTTATATAAATAGACCCCAAGGTGACTCACATTAGTCTAATTTCGCAACTTTTAGAGAGGCTGATGATCATGATCTGTGAAGATGAGTAATGTTAGGGCACTCTTGTCAAATTAAAATGATATATAATTTCTGGTCTTTCTTTGCTACTTTCTGAGCGAAACTCCAAATTGTAGTTCATAGCAGTAATAAATTAAATTACATAATCACAGAATGATTGAGGTTGGAAGGGACCTCTGGAGATCCTCTAATCCAAGCCCCCTGTTCAAGCAGGGTCACCTTCAAAAAGGGGTATGTTGCCCAGGACCCTATCCAGATGGCTTTTGCATATCTCCAAGGATGGAGAATCCACAACCTTTCTGGGCAACATGCTCCAGTGCTAAATTAAATTGTTAGAAGGTGATTTTTGTCTACATTATAAAATTAATTTTTCATAATAATCTTGAGCTAAAGAATTTTTCATAGAAATATTTTTTAACATCAAAATTAAAAAATCGGAAGTATTGTTGCTATAGCTTGCATTTGTGTTTCAATTTGTCAGGACTTAGAATTCTGTTTAAGCCATTAGAATGTTAGAATTTTGTAATGCCACTCACCTGAGCAACAGTCCATCTTTTATATTGTTATCTTAAAAAAAAAAAAACCTCCCCCCCCACACAATGGCCTTGTTAGATATGTTAGTGATGTGGATTCCTATAGAGAGTAGAAAGGTTTCCTGTTTCAGGCTCATCTCTGGTTAGGGCATTCTTTTGAGGTGCGATAGATGGTTTTGAGCTTCCTCTGCCTCAGGGAATGAATGTATATCATCTCACTTCTTTTATTTAAATGGATAGTTTCCTACATAAAGGTTGGCAAATATGCCCTACATGCTTGTCTCTTAAGAGCAAAGTGAACCAGGAAACAATTTGAAGCTGTGAAGCACAGCCTCACACTGAGAGAAAGGTACTTTTCCTTGGAGTGATGTTGGCTGCTGGTTGGCATCCCACTGCGTAGCCTACCGATTATTGTGAATAAAAGAACTAGACGCCTAGATTGTAGGATGTAGCTTTTTGTTGTTGTTGGATTCTGTTCTCAGAGCTGAGTGATCAAATCGACTGCAGCTCTAAACTTCCAGTCTTTTTTAAAGACTTTAAAAAGTTGGCATGTTCTTTAAGTATGTGACCTAAACGTGTTGCTCTCTGGGGCTTTGTCTCTGTGGCTTGGCTTCAAAGGCAAATATTTGCAGTTGGTTGRCTTTTTGTGGGTTCTGTAATTTTCACAAGCCTTGGATCAAGTTCAGGGGTCCCTGTGGCTTGCTTTTGGGTACTGCAGGTAACTTCATGATGTTCCTATGGGAGATAAAACTGCACAGTTTGCTTTGTGTAGCCCTGACAAGACTAAGAGCTGTCGTCTCCTTTTAAGAAATTGCATTTTGGAATATAATGAAGGTAATCATAAAAGTTAGGAGACCCAAAAGACATAGTGGGTCATATAGCCCTCTTTCTGTGTGACTGAACCCCTTGTTTTAGCAGTACCTCCCAGTCAGTAATTCCCTGCTGTGTGGATTGGATTTAGGTGCTGTGGAATTAAAGTGAGAGCTATCCAGAGCTGTGGCAGTTTAGTAATCTCTAGGTGATGCTGATCCACCCTTAAAGAGCAAGAGAATTGTACTAAGTTATAGCTATAGCACAGTTTTTGGTGTTTTGTATAGTGAGCTTAGTTAAAGTACAAATGGCAATAATTTAATACATGCCTGAAAATGCATGGTATAAAGGTTAGGCTGTAACCCGCTGCTGGCTGGTATTTCTGGAAAAGATCTCAGGCACTATGTGTGAGAAGTAGGACACATTTGCCATGTGGTTTACTTCTGGCTTTTTTTTTCCTGTTTAATTTCCTCATCCTCTTTTGACAGAAAGCGGGAGCAAAATTCATGTTTTTATATACTCTTGTCACTATCACTACATTTTGGCACTTTTGGTTGGATTCATTTTGAGGAGAGTCAAATACTTGTGCCCTCATCCCTTTCCTTTTCAGATGATGAGAGCTTTTAATGTGTTTTCAGGGTGAGATATGCCAGAGCCTCCTGCTTAACAGATTGTCTTTTGCATGCAAAGCATTTAGTCATTTAATTAAGCAATAAGACATTAAGCCATTAATGTATGTTCTGGGTGTGCTGTGAGACGCAAGGCTAAAGGCAGAGCGATTTCAATCACCTCAGCAGTGCTTTCATGCCTTGGTAATGTGCATCCTGGAGTGTCCAGTTGCTGCCATAATAGGGACATCTGTGTTTGAAGGTGCTTTTAAATTTTTTAAACACTTCTCTTTTATGTTTTATTGACTATATTTCACTTTGGGAAAAAATGAGTTATTGATGTTGGTCTGTTGAGAGGCCTGCATGCTAACTCTCTGCTGACCCTGGCTCTTTCCTGAGCTATTAAAATATGTAAAAACTGATTTTTTTCTCAACTTTGTGTAATTATAATTATAGATGGTGAAAAAATACCAGATTGAATTTTCAGATGGAAAAAGGGTGAGAGTTTTGGGATATGTTTTTTTCTTTTTTTATCTGTTGTGTTAATAACATATAAAATGTACTAATAAAAATATATAAATATATTTTATTATATAAAATATATATTGATAAATTTATGTTCTTCATATTTGGACTTCTCAAAAAGCACAGCAAGTGTTTGTGCTGGTTTCACATCCTACTGGGATAGTGTTGAAGAACTGCGTAGAGTATAGAGAGCCAAAGCTGGTTCCACGTTGTCTACCAGGAGCTATTTCTGGAAGCAGCTCTCTCCAGAGCTGAAACAAGGTTTTGTCTCAGAAGAAACTGGTTGGCTAACACCTAAAGAGGGCCAAACTGCCATTTGTAGACAACCAGTGGACCAGAACTGAACTGGGAAGCTATCATAGAATCAGTAAGGTTGGAAGGGACCTCTGGAGATCATCTAGTCCAACCTCCCTGCTCAGTAGGATCACCTAGAGCATGGTAGACAGGGTTGCATCGAGGCGGGCCTTGAAGATCTCCAGAGAAGGAGACTCCACAATCTCTCTGGGCAACCTGTGCCAGTGCTCCTTCACTCTCACAGGGAAGAAATTCCCCCTCACGGTCAGGCAGAACTTCCTGTGCTTCAATTTCTGCCCATTGCCTCTTGTCCTGTCACGTGGCACCACTGAAAAGAGTTTGTCCCTGTCCCCTTGACACCCTCCCTTCAGGTACTTGTACACATTGATCAGATCCCCCCTCAGTCTTCTCTTCCCCAGGCTGAAGAGGCCCAGCTCTCGCAGCCGTTCCTCATAGGAGAGATGCTCCAGCCCTCTGACCATCTTTGTAGCCCTACACTAGCTCCATGTCTCTGTTGTAGTGGGGAGCCCAGACCTGGACACAGGACTCGAGATGAGGCCTCCCCAGGGCTGAGTGGAGGGGTACAATCACCTCTCTTGACCTGCTGGCAACAGTCTTCCCAATGCACCCCAGGAGACCATTGGCTTTCTTGGCCACAAGGGCACATTGCTGGCTCATGGTCAACTTGTCATCCACCAACACTCCCAGGTCCTTCTCTGCAGAGCTGCTSTCCAGCAGGTCAGCCCCCAGCTTGTACTGGTGCCTAGGGTTATTTCTCCCTAGGTGCAGGACTCTGCACTTGCCCTTGTTGAACCTCAGGAGGTTCCTCTCTGCCCAGCTCTCCAGCCTGTCCAGGTCTCTCGGAATGGCAGCACAGCCCTCAGGTGTRTCAGCCACTCCTCCCAGCTTGGCAGCATCAGCAAACTTGCTGAGGAGGCACTCTATCCCTTCATCCAGGTCGTTGATGAAGAAGTTGAACAGGATGGGACCCAGTCCTGAGCCCTGGGGGACTCCACTAGCCACAGGCCTCCAGCTAGACTCCACACCATTGATGACGATCTTCTGAGCTCTGTCTTTCAGCCAGTTCGCAATCCACCTCACTGTCCACTCATCTAACCCACACTTCCTGAGCTTACCTATGAGGATGTTATGGGAGACAGTGTCAAAAGCCTTGCTGAAATCAAGGTACACAACGTCCACTGCTCTCCCCTCATCTACCCTGCCAGTCATTCCATCAAAGGCTATCAGATTGGTTAGATAGTGTAGATCTACCCAAAATGACTTCTCTGTGGGCAAACAGCAATATATCCATTTCATGGAGATAGGTAGAAAATGGAAAAACTAATCTTAAAGTTTCTTTTTTAAAGTTTACTTACAATTTTTTCTTATTTGTTAACCTCTGAGTGAATTAATCAGTCAAAAAGAATTATTGAATATTTTCACAGGGAATATCAGCATACTGAATTTTTGGTGCTTGTCATTACTTGTTCAATTCTGATGAGTTTTGAAGCCTCCTTTGCTAAAATTAAATTATCAATTGAAGAAACGGGTACAAGTGTTTCATTTGAACCTAATCATGTCTAAGATGATTTATTTCCTTACTCACTGAATACTCTAACAAATCTGTTAACATAGCTGGATTTTTTTCATAAAACCCTTTGTCTGGTTTTGTCTAAGAAATTACAGCACTGAGCTCCAACTATTTTCAGGTGCTGCTTTCTAACCAAAGTCCACGTAAACATTGCATTATAACAACTTTATGGTTTCCTTTATTGGAAGGAGTAAGACAGTAGAATCAACAATTTGGAGTCCTCTATCCTGAGAATCTTCAGTCTTTAACCTATTCACAAGCCCCTTAAAATTTAAACACTTTCTTCTTCTTGTAGGGTGTTGAAAATGAGCTTATATCTTTGGATAGTGGTAGCAGGAGGCATGAGACTGAAGAAAGGGCAAATTTAATGCCAGCTTCCAGAATGATAAAGTTTAAACATTCTTTCTGCTGCATTTTTCCATCCTCCAACAGGAATTTTTTGTCTTTCAGATAAAATAGTGATTAAGAAAATGCTAACTCCTCTGCCTCCGTTTAAAATTTTATTTCCTGTTTTTGCTAGCAAGGGTTCAGAGAGTTGTTTTGGGCTTTTAGGAGCTATAGTCAGACTAAAGAGTTTTCCATTACTTACCTAGTATTTGCATTTTTTTTCTTTTCCTTTGAATGTTCTTGTCCAGTTGCATACATCTTAGTTGTCTTTTGAGTCCTGTTGATTGCAGCATTTCTCTCCTTTCTAGGTAAAATTGTTATCACTATTTTGGGTATATATTACTTTTCCAAATGGTAGAGAAAAATACACATGGGAAAATCAAGAAAAAACAGGTAAGATGACTTTTAAGCAATGCAATAACTTATATCTAACTAAAATTGGAAATCTTAACTGTATTATACCTTAACAAAAATATCCTTACTCTTCAGAAACAAATTTCGTATCTATTCTGAATCTCCCTTGGTACAAGTTAATCCATTATTGCTTCTCCTATACCCAGGGATATATTCTATTTCTCTTTGCAGTGAAATGATTATATATTTGAAGGCAGTTCATGAACTCTCTTTTCTGTTTTCTCTTTTTTAGAGGACTTCCCTTAGTTATTCCTCCAGGTAATGTTCTCTGCGCTTCTCTTCATTCTTGTTACCTCTCTCTGGTCTCTCTCCATTTGATTTTCATCTTTCTTGAAGTGCAGCACCTGCAAGCAGACATCAAATTTTGCTGATGCCATGCCAGTACTTAGTAGAGCTGAGCACAGGGTCTTCAGCCTCTGCAGTGCCAGACAGTGGAGTCTGCAAAGTGCTTCAACCTGTATCACCCACCAGTAGGGTCAATAGGCCATTCCAGCAGTCAAGACTCACTCAGCTGTAAGGGAATCCTTGTAATGTTTCCTCCTTCCCCCCACTCTCAGCAATGCACTACTACTATGGAGAGAAATGTGCTGTACTCCTTGATTTCTAGCTATGGATTATTCACAATATACTGGGAAGTCAGAGTCAAGGCTGTAGCAGTTACTAAAGGATGACTCATTGTTGCCTTCTTTGAAAAGTGGAAACACATCAAATCTCAGTTCCTGAGTTTCCAAGTGTATTTCCCTCTTTTTATATTGTCTAACATTCCTGAAGAGCAAAGTATATTTGGAACATGGATATATACTGGTAATTGTAATAAATAGAAAAAGTGATTCTATGGAAATGCTCTCTTAAAAAAAAAAAAAAAGCTCCCAAATTACCATGGACAAGAATCCTCTTGGATAGTTCGCAGAAGCAAAGGGTCTAATCTTTGTTTAAGCCTAGAAAACCTTTGCATGACTCAGGCAAAAATTTTGTCTCTGAGCTTAAGAATATTATAGTCCATTCCTCAAGCTATTTCTCAAGCCTAATTCAAAGTCTGATTATGTAGTAATTGTTCTTTTTCTTCTTTTAATTTGCATGTAATGGGTCTACTTTTGAGTGGAGGGCCTGAATGTACCAGGTAGTTGACCTTAAAACGCCACTGATTTTCAGAACAATTTTATAGGCTCTACAGCAGCTTCAGATAATGCATCCACATGGCTAGAGGTGTATTTGAATTTCTGTGGTGTTTTTAAAGCTAAGAACTGTCTGGATTTAACTGATTATTAAATTACTACAGCTATTCAAAAAGTCCCTCCATAATCTAAGGTAGAAAGGCTTGTTACTGCTGCTACATAGGGATCTTGATAGTACTTCTAATAGGACATGAAACTAGAACTGAGGAACCTGTCTATCAAAAAATCTCCATTTTTCTAAACACGGCCATGGAAGGTAAGCTGGTCCATCTTACTGAACCAAGACAAGAAAGGATTCACTGGACTTAGTCTATGGYATGGTACATATCTAGCTGTTCTTAAAAACAGAATCATAGAACGGTAAGGTTGGAAGGGAGCTCTGGAGACCATCTAGTCCAACCCTTAGTGTAGCCCGTACGGCAATTGAACCCGTGACCTTGGCATTAGCAGCACCACGCTCTAACCAACTGAGCTAAACCTAACCCCAAAACCTATTAAAAAAAAACTTTAAAAGCTGTTTTTAAAATAACTATCAAGTTTTATTTACTTTTTATGATTTCAAAACAGCCAGTAGATGTGTTTTCTGATATCAGAGAGAAAACAGAATTGATCTAGAGCCTGGTACAGTAATCTTATCAATTTCCTTGGTTTTGGCAAGTAAAACAGCAATTTTGGCCAGGGTTGCCTTTCAGTATCAGAATTATTCAGACATTATACTTAAATTGTAAATAAGTAGGCTGTAGCCTTATTCTCAAAGGTCAGCTAATCCCCGTTCCTTCAGAGCTCATTTTTCACTCTTTTTGGAACCTGGCTGAAGCTTCCATGAAAGTATTGAACTCATAAAAGTTTGTTATGTTTGAAACAGACTTGAATGCCTAGTTTGTATCCAATTTATAGTTCCATTAAAGATCAGGAGTATTTTTGGAATCTCTAATTCTTACAGTGGATGATTTTCTCTGACGATGTACCCTGAAACTACCCTGTGAGACTGAGTTTGGCTGAAGCACTTTAGCACTGTTCAGGCTAAGGATTTTTTCCTTGTCATATTATTATGATATTTCTTAGTTATGCTGCTATCTCCCCTGAATCATACTGAACTTACTCTTTCAGAGACGATTGCTAGCTGTCAAGAATTATAAAGCGTGGGGTCGGTTGTTTTTTTTTAGGGTTTCTCGAAGGTGAACTTTCTCTTATTGCCACCAGATGTCGCTAAAATCCCTATTTAAAACAAATATGCTTCTGGTAGCAGGAAGCATAAACGGTAGTGAGCTAGAAAGAGTTGATACCTAAATTAACAAGGATATAAAAAATTTGTTTTAGACCAATTCTGCAACTAATTTCAGAACACAAATCGGACAAGTAAAACAGTTTTTTCTTGGAGCCTGCATTGCTACCTTTCTTATTGGTTGAAGCTGTTGTCCCACACGACCTCCTTCCTCATGTGTAGCACCTACAAGCAGGTATCATATCTTGCTGATGCCAYGCCAGCGCTGAGTAGAGCAAGGAGGTAGAAGTTGGAAACCAATGCGGCTGAACTGATGTCCAATTACTCTAGCAAGTTTGTTCAGGCAAACCCATAAACTGTCTGTGGTCTTTGCTGAGTACAGAAACTACTTCAACCTAAAAATGAAAAGGAAAAGCCCAACAAATTTAAAATAAAGTAACAATAATTTCAGTTAATATGGTTGTGATCTGTCTGTGTTCATGCAGGAGCTAGGCTATTGAATGTGGGACACCATGAAAAGGRTCAAGGGGACAGATATCCACATAAGTCCTAAACCCAAGGCATTTTATGCCTTAGAATATATCTAGGCTCTAAACACAAGTCCTTTGTCAAACGGCTCAGTTTTCCGCTCCTCCTTCTACTTGGCTGTGAACATCAAAATGCACTTTAAAAAGCATATTCTTTTGTTTTCTTCCCCCTTTTTTCCCCCTGAAAGGATATAGTCATTAGAGATCTCAAGTCCTGTGACTAAATCAATGTTGTTCATCTCCTGAATTCCTTTAATTGCGTATTCCTTCATCTGGAATCAAATTCAGTATCCTCAGCCTCCAACTTATGCCTTTCTATTTCCCCACTTCCACTTACTTCCTAGCTACCAGCCTTTCATCTCACCCAATTCCTTCATCTTGTTTTCAGCTGTTAACTTTTTGTCCTTATCAGAATTAGTCTGGAATGCTAGATAGGAAGCACCTACCTTTATCCGCCTTTATCCGTTTAATGTTAGGATTGTTCTGATCTGAACTTTGGAACTAAGCTACTGTTAAGAACAGACATGTTTACTTTAGCAGAGAGAGATAATTTTCTGTTTCATTTTGACCCAATGTTTTTATGTCATATTTCTTCTCTTCAGAAAAATCCACCTGAAGCAATGAGACACGGAATGCAAATCAGGAGTATATTCTTTTAAAATATGTAATAGCTAAAGGCAGTACTAAGCACAATATTTTTAGTTACTATAATACTCTTATTCTACAAATTCCTATCAAGAGCTAATATTTAAAAGTGTATGTGAGAGCAAAATCAGATTACATTTGCTATGTGTCTTTTTAATATGCGAAACTGGATGTGAACAGAGACAAAGATATGTAATTAGATAAATGATTTATTTCTGATGCATTAGGATATGACTTGTGCTCAAATAATTCCAACTGGAATGATGTCCCTCTCAGTCATGGATAAAGCCATAAAAAATGCTGCAGACAGATTTCTTCTCATTCTAGCATTCAGCTAATACAAGCCAGCAACCCAAACTGACTGCCATTTGAACTTAGAGCCTTTCCCCTTACAAACTGGTGTCCATTGTTTTTTCATAACAGTATTTAGTTGATATTAAARGTTAACTCTAGGGAAAAAAAAGAAAATTATGGAATGAAAGTTATTCACTTGAAGTTTGATGGTGTCATGCCATGTAATGTGAAAAGACTGTGGCCAATCAAATTTTAAGGTGCACAGCTGTAACTGTTCATTATATCTGGATACAGAATAGAGAGATACTGCCTTTATTGTGGCTGCTTCATTCACAGCTTATGCTGACAGCAAGTTGATGCTTGCTTAGGCACATATGAAGGCTGTTGCTGTGTTTGGACACACAACATTGTACCTGAAGGCATCTAAGAATGCTTGGTCAGCCATTTGTTGTGGGAGTATATGTGACTAGAGGGAAGTTTAGGGACTGGTCATAACTTGCCATACTGCTGAGCTGGAGCTGGTGAATTTTTATCACATTTCTGAGTGATTGTTGTTGAGACAATTTTACATATAAAGAGGTTTAGATAGTCTGCAGACAGTATAAACAGCACTATGTTGGGTATTTTCTGGTCTCTGAATGCTTAAGTAGGCCATTTGAGCATTATTTTAACACGGTTTTTGTTTTTCTCCTTAATGGAGTATTATATACTCCTGCAGCTATTGTGCCTTTGGTTCCACTGTGCTTTGGTGTACAGTGGATGTTTACTTGTCTCTGTTTGAAATAAGATATAATTAAATTGGACAACACACACTGTCAGGCAGCAGTGTTCAGTGGTTTGTAGTCCTTGTAAAATGCACTAAACCCCATTACTGAGCCAGAAGTTAGTTTGATACCTAGTTCGTTTGTCTAGTTTCTGCTGTACAACCAAGAATTTATTTACTGATGCTTTTCTACCTTAGTGAAGGGGAAGAGATTCTTAGAGCCACAGGAAGTTGAGAGGCAAAGTCTATGTATTCAGTCTTGAGCTTTGCAGATGGAACAGATTAGAAATGATTTCTCTGGTGGAAAATGCCGTATTCACTAAGACCAAAATGTTTCACAAGACAGGTTGTTTCTAACAAAGTTGCTTATAAAAGAGAGTTGTATGAAAAGCTCCTGCAGACCTTAGGTTTTCATGGTTTAGGGCTCTCCCTATGGTGCAGAGTTCCCATAGATAAGGGTTACAAGATTTCTGGTTGCTCTTCTGAGGTGCTGGAAGCCCCTTAGTCTTGAGCTCAGCTGTGGCCATTCTTGGGGTACAGGTTCTTAGTTTTGCAGCAGGGAAACTGTGAGTGTCTCACCTTTAGCACATGAATTTGCTCAGGGCTTCTAGGCCTCCTGTTTTGGCCTGAGAATATTGGATTTCTTTCAAGATTTTCTTTGAAGAGATTTTGAAATATCTGCTTTTTATTGCGGACCAGGGTAGACCTGAGGCTCCTTAGTTAATGCCATTTGGAATTAAGCTATATTTCCTTGTGTAACAGGCAAATCTTCAGCACAGCATGATTTTGAAGGAAATTTCTGCAGTCATGGCTCATCTAGGGCAGTCAGCTCAGCTCAGATTAGGTGTGTAGCTGGACAGGATTTCTTGTGTTTCAGCTCAGGTTAGCAACACAAGCTAAGCCAGCAGTGAGGCCTGAGACTGAAACTGAATGGTTGCTTTGCAATCCTGAACTGAAGTATGTGCTTTCTGCAACACAGGCTTGAAACAGTGATGTTCTCCAGAGTACTTTGCCCTCCCTCTCTACAGTAGTCTCACCTCATAGGCTGTCTCTGTGGAGCAGAAGGTGCCCATACTCTGCCAGAAACACAGTGTTTAGCTTCATTTAGCCTAGCTGGGAGTTCATCCTGTTGTTAAGGAGACTTCAGTTCCAGAAAGGATGGCTGTCTGTCCCAAATGGCTTTCAATCATACCACTGTGAATGATATTTTCCCATGATAAAGTGAAGTAAACCATGATAAGCCAGCAGTTATTTTCAGATTTGTTTACCTATCTATCTTGAAGATATCTCATAGGAAATCTGTTATCAACCATCTTCATAATAGGGCATCACATAGGGATTCTTTGTAAATGTTTTAATACAATAAATCATCAGTTGGGAAAAAACAGCAGTGCATTGTCCATGTGCATTTTTGGTATTCTGGACATGTAAAAGCATTAAGCAAGCATTTATTAAGTCTAATAACACTCCTATAAGAAAGACGTATCAAGAAATTGTCCTACAGATACAGAATGGATATAGTAGAGAAAAAAATAGCCTGATGTATTTTGCATTGTGCTAAAATACAGAACTAATTGCACTAGTTACAAATCGTTTAAACAAAGCTTAAGTTATGTATTTTCCTTCCATCATGTTCTTCAGTAAGATAGCAAAATCTTAAATATATTTTTTTCAGATTTTGAATAGAAGCCTGAGGTAGTAAAAATACAGATTTTCCCCCTTAAATGAATCATACAATCATAGAATCAGTAAGGTTGGAAGGGACCTCTGGAGATCATCTAGTCCAACCCCCCTGCTCAGCAGGTCACCTACAGCATGTTAGACAGGGTTGCATCCAGGCGGGCCTTGAAGATCTCCAGAGAAGGAGACTCCACAACCTCTCTGGGCAACCTGTGCCAGTGCTCCGTCACTCTCACAGGGAAGAAATTCCCCCTCACGGTCAGGCAGAACTGCCTGTGCTTCARTTTCTGCCCATTGCCTCTTGTCCTGTCACACGGGACAACTGAAAAGAGTTTGTCCCTGTCCCCTTGACACCCTCCCTTCAGGTACTTGTACACATTGATCAGATCCCCCCTCAGTCTTCTCTTCCCCAGGCGGAAGAGGCCCAGCTCTCRCAGCYGTTCCTCACAGGGCAGGTGCTCCAGCCCTCTGATCATCCTTGTAGCCCTACGCTGGACTCTCTGCAGTAGCTCCATGTCTCTGTTGTACTGGGGAGCCCAGACCTGGACACAGTACCCAGCTCTCCAGCCTGTCCAGGTCTCTCCGAATGGCAGCACAGCCCTCAGGTGTATCAGCCACTCCTCCCAGCTTGGTATCATCAGCAAACTTGCTGAGGAGGCATCCTGTCCCCTCATCCAGGTCGTTGATGAAGAAGTTGAACAGGATGGGACCCAGTCCTGAGCCCTGGGGGACTCCACTAGCCACAKGCCTCCAGCTAGACTCCACACCATTGATGACGATCTTCTGAGCTCTGTCTTTCAGCCAGTTCGCAATCCACCTCACTGTCTACTCATCTAATCCACACTTCCTGAGCTTACCTATGAGGATGTTATGGGAGACAGTGTCAAAAGCCTTGCTGAAGTCAAGGTGCACAATGTTCACTGCTCTCCCCTCATCTACCCTGCCAGTCATTCCATCAGAGAAGGCTATCAGTTTGGTCAAGCAGAATTCCCCTTCGAGAATCCATACTGGCTGAAGTATTAAATGAAATAGGCCCTATAGGACACTGAAAAATTGCTTGAAAATTACTGGTCTGTGACCTTCAGCAGCTGCTCTAGTTAGACATAACATATCATGATTGCTGTAGAAGTTAGTAATGAGGATAAAGCAAGAGAAGTGATAGTATAAGTATCTATAAATAAAAAGGGACTGGTGGATGTAGGATCACTGTAAACAGAAGCAACACTGCTCAGCTGAGGAAATATTTGTCATGCAATGCAGCTGACATAGGAATAGCGGTGGACTAATAAGGTAAGCAAACCATTAAAATTTAAAACGATTAATTCCTACAATATCTAAATCCAATTTAACATTTGAATAGTAGGTTAATTTTAGAAAAAAAAGATGCTAGAGTGCAGAGCACTTAAGGTAATACTCACCAAAAAAGCATTTACTAGTATATAGAAATAAACAAAAGCGATATGAATTTTCTTGATACTTCCTCAATGTCAATATTTAACATGTTCTATTGTTCTGACATCTGGACCATTAAACAGATAAAGACAAAAGGACCCTGAAAATGGCCAGCCAAACTACCCACAAAGTTAGGCCTATTTTTCTTAGGAAATACCAATTGCTACTATGACGCTTGAATTGGAACATGCAATCAAGCCTTTGGAGCTAAAAAAAAAAAAAAAGCACAAACCAAAAACAAACTCTAGAGACTCAGTCAAAACCCTGATGACTGCATACATAAAGAGGAGTTTGTGTGTTGCAGTTCTTTATTCAGAAATGCTAGTGTTTGGGGTATAATAACTGCATGTGTTTATTTAGTAAGCTAAAACAGATGTTTGCCTTGGCTGTCACATGAGGTCAGGTAGTTTTGCTGCACTTTGAAAGAGACATGGAATAAATGGGGCAGCAATATTCAATGAAGTGTCAAGCTGTGTATGCACAGTTTCCATGCAGGATAGAATGAATGGCTTTAAGATGCAGAAGTTCATCTGATGATAATAGGGTTGCTTTGCTTCTCTCTCTCTCTCTCTCTCTCCCCCTCTCTCTTTACTTCAGCATCTCTGAAAACTGGAGTCACTGGTTAGTTCTTATCACTTGCTTAAGGACTTTACAGCATCTTACACCAACCTTATCATTCATAAACATACATATGTACAAGAAAATGGAGCACTTGTTGGCCAGATTTCCTGAGCACAACACTGCAAATGCTTTTGATTCTCTTAGCATTGGTGTCCTCCAAAACTCACTACGCTAAGGTTGAGGGATGTAAACTTAATACTAGCAAAAAGTTGCATCTTTTTCACCAGTCCTTCATTGTGCTTCAGATGTAGCCTCTTCTTTTTTTTGTGATTTATGTCAGTTTTATTTGTAATTCATATCCTCAGGATGTACATTATATTTTGATGATTATGTCCTTTTAAAAACATGATCAATTCTCACTAAGAATAGACAGAGATAATTTTAAGGCAGTATTTCTCAGGATGAAATAATACTTTTAAAAGTTCAGAAGCCTTCATTTGGCTATGGAGGGATTTACATTCTTTAGCATAAAATTGCACCATTACATATTAAAGATTGATCCTTGAACTCTGGCTCTATATTTATAGCTGAGTATCCTTCCTAAATGGCAGAGTGGAATATTTAATAATACTAGCTCTGATTCTTCTCTTCCTACAGTCATGGTTTTCCTATTACATAATAGACATTACCATTAGAATGCCATAGAACTACTGTGAAGTCAAAATAAATATATATACTAACTATTTAAAGCATACAAAACCTTCTTTCTTCTATACTTTGAAGTTCCTTGAACATGGAAGATAGGAAGTGCATTGAGAGGGCTTCCAAATTATCTACCTACCAAATAGGATCTTGTGTAGAGAATTACACGTGTAAATAAATGACCTCACACAGAAGTCTGCCAAATCTGAGTGGCTGTAATTTATACTTTGTACAAGTAGAAGAGACTAGCTATTCAGGTTCCAGCACGCAGATTTCATGCTGTCATTGTTGTGTCCAGAGTAAACACCTTGACGGAATAACATGGACAATATTTAAAATGTTTATCCACACAGGAAAGATTGTATAGGGTATGGAAGGGCATGATTTGTCAGTCAACTGGCTATTTTCTACAGAACCTCCTATATTCTTGGCAAAGCCTATACATCTCTACTCTTCTTTAGGAGTAGAGCCTCTAGGTGGAGCGCTATAAACAAACCCTATGAAGGACTGGAAAAAGATATGCACCTTTACAGTCCAGTGGTTTTGCCTGGACAACCATTTAGCCTGTTAGACCTTCTTTATAGTCGCTACACAGTAGCTTAAGCAGTGAGTTTGTGTGGTGGCACACCTTGTGGCTGCTTCTGCACATTTTCTCAGCTGTGTCACCTGACTCCTCGTGTGTATGGCTGCTCAGCCCATGATAAGTCTATTTAAAGTAACCAGATCAGCAAAACTTGGAAGTATAACACTACTGGTTTCTCCCCACATATGTGGTATTCAGATCTCACTTTCAGCTCTCACCACTCGGACTGGTGTTGGTACTGCTGTGCAGAGGACATCTGGTTCCCACTGCCAGTGCTGTATGTCCCATGGCTTGAATAGTGCAATAAAGTTGTGTTGGTCTAGCAGGCAGGAAGTGCAGTTGATTCAGGCCTATTCCTGTGAAGTAAAATGTATTTGTTGTGAAAAGCACTCATGCAACAAACTATAATTACGGAGCAGTTAGATTGATAGTGGAGCCTATGAAACATACTCGATTTGCTACCCACTGAATGTAGCAGACAGGAACAGCCCCTTAACCTTTCCCTCTTATCTTTCTGGGACGTGGTACATTCTCTGCCAAAATAAGATGTGGAATGTTTTCTCTGCTAAAACTGATAAATAACGGTTTAACTTGAGAAGAGTCTTTTTTCCTATCTGTGTACAATGGTGCTGTTATCCATGACAAAGCCTCATTTTTCGGACAGTTTGAGGGAAACAGATTATTCCCTCAGTTTCCTGACATTTTGATACATATATTGGACTTAAAGTGTTAATAAAGCTCCAAATTGTCTCTTACTCTTCCACATTTTATATTTTACTGGCTTCTCAGAGCGTTAGTCTTCATTTTTCAAGAACCTTTCAGAATTCAGTTCTGACTCTCTAGACTAGTCTTGTGATAGAGTCTCAAAATTATTTTCCAAAATGCCACAGGTATGACTCATGCAATTCTTTGTGGGCAACTGCTTTTTTAATAAAAGTGTTTAAAATACTTTGGGGATGCTCTTGGGATTGTCTTTGGAAATCTTTTACTGATGTGTTTACATATGTCTCTATTAAACTATGAGCRTTTATCTTTTAAAAAAGGCAAACAAAGAAGTAGAAGAGAGACAGATTCAGGCAGAAGCTGAGTTTCATTGTGAAATATGCATTGCAGGATGACAAATTCATCCCCATTTCATATACTATTCTTAGTTTTTCATTCAAATTTGATATTCAGACATACACTCTCTGTCCTTTGCTCTCTCTTGCAATCAATCCATAGCTCTGTAAGTGTAATCCTGCACTTCAGTAGAGATGAGCTTAAAATCAATATTAATCTGATAGAAAAGTTTTGATGGGTTTTCCCAGTGGTCTTCAAAAGAGAGATACAGGCAAATGGAAGGTGCTGTGGAAGCAGCACTCTTGGAAGTGGTACACTTATGTCTTTCTCTTATAACAGAGAATCTATTGTAGGTTGTGCGTATGTTGTCTTGCAAGTGGATTTGTTCTTGGATTTCCTTTGAAAGGCTGTATTCGTCTTGTGAACCTCTACTACATGGATAAAACTCTGCCTCTTTCTCATCTGCATTTCTGATGTTTTTTCAGTGGTACAGAGAGAGCAGGCCCATTTCATGATGTAATATGATGTGTATATGTGAGGAGAGATGTGCCATTGTACCTGAAGTAGAAAACATGTAGCTGGTGTTCTTTCTTCCAGGTTTGCTCCTGATGTCTGCTCTTGCTTATTCTTCCATCAAACACTGTTTCCTAGTCTTTTTTTTCAGCTTCAGAGAGCACAATCTGCCCTGAAAGAGTCAATTTTTAGTTCAACATGCTATTGTTCTCCTTCTCTCCTCCTTCCTTCACTAAGTCAGTTTACACTGGACAGGAAAGTAATGAAGTTGATTTTCCATAACTTTGAACTTCTGCAGCTACTATTAGACATGTAGATGTTTGCATACTCAACACTCCTGAAAATCCTGTTTCAAGTGTTTAAAGTAATGCTTTACTGCTTTGTTCCTGAGCTGCTTCCAGCTGTATATAAGCAGATAAACCAGGTACATGTGTTCCAGCAGCATTAGAAATTAGTAGATTTAAATGCAGATCATTCCTAGAGCCAAGGAAGTAAAATTCAAATGTCTTATTTGCTACAGTAAGTATATATGTGAGCTTTGAAAAACTGTAAATGTAAAACATAGATAAGTAAAATCTTTCATGAAAGCAACCTGTGCTATGCCTTGCCATTTGGTTAAGCACATCAAACAGTTTCTTGCATAAAATTGGAACTTTAATGCTAGTGAATGCTCTGGTTTACTGGAAGTCGACTGTTGATTTAATCATTGTGTTGGTGACCTGCTGCCTGCAGCTTTGGTCTGCTTACACCATTTCTCCTGAAGCCAAGAATTGCAGGAAGCCCATAGCTTTCTAATCATCCTTGCTGTGATGTCTGTGCCAGATACCTGATGATCTCAAAACTGCTATGCAGCTACTAGTGCGGCTGTGTGGTAGCCAGTGGATAAGTCATGTTATCTCCGTTTTACAGATGAGGTGGGTAATGGACACAAAGATAGGTTAAATGACATGCTGAAGGCCACAGAGAACATTTTTGGTTCAGTCAGCTATTTTTTTTTGGCTCCAGCCTCAAACCTTCTTGAGACTGCCCACATTGGCTGTGTATCTCAACCACAGGTGAACTGAATAGCTGGGGCAAGACACTGGGAATCTCGTGCTGGCTTATAATAACACAATTTTCTTTCTAAATGCTCTAGGCCATTGTTTTGTAGTGAAAAGGTATGGAGGTATCAAAATAACTGACACGCATTTTTGTCCTTTAGAACCTCCACCCTTATCCCCTGCACATTTCCAGAGCTAGGTATGTGTGTATCTCAGCAATGGTTACTGCACCTTGCTACCTAGCATTCAATTCCAACATGAGGAGAACTGACTAGGATTAAATCTGTCCCTTGTTTCCTAAATTGGTTTCCTCCAGGCCCTGAAACAGCAGGAGGAAGAACACAAAGTGTGACTCCAAGATAATAGAGTCAACATTTTGGCATGAGGAATATTTTATTTTATTTTGCAGTGAGATTCCACTCAGGTTGTCCGAACATTTCCCCCCCCCCCGCCCCCACACCTTTTTCATTTCGTTATTATGGTTATTTTTAAATATTCTTTGATCACGCTGCCTTAGCGTTGTTTATCTCACGGGGTGTAGCCTTTTGTCTCACAGGAGCGGGTTCGCTCCCTCCCTGCCTTGACACACGCTGCTGAACGTGGCTGTGTTCTTGCTGTGCAGCGGATCTATTCATGGTTTTACGAGTGGAAAGGGCTGTTTGCCGTGTGGAGCCCAGCAGGGCTAATAGCATATTTTTTCCCTGGGCTATTATCCCATTGGATTACCACCTGCCTTTTTACTATTTTGCAGGCTATTTACATGGTCAGCTGATAAGTGATAGGTAAGCTTACTACTAATTGAGTTCCTTTTTCAGGAGTGCAATTTGGGATGGACAGACCACACATAAGGCCCTGAGAATACTTCTCTAGGAGCATGTAGACTTTGACTAAAGTTAGTTATCAGGCTGAACAGCAAACTCCAAATACTGGATAGCTTCAGATAAAATATTCCTCTTCAGGAAGAAGCTCTGTCCTTTATGGCAGAAGGTTCTGGAAAGATGTTGTAGCCTTGAGTAGGGAAGGTACAGTTGTCTGCTGCTACAACCAAGGCTAGATATTCACGTGGCTACTCCTGTGTGTGAAAGCACTCGTGTTTTGGCAGAGAACGTCTGGAATTTTCACTCTTGATATGTAAGGCAAATACCCTTTTACATTTTTTTTAAAGTTCAGACTCAGGCATGTTCAGTCCCCACTGTTTCCGTAGAGAAAGGCAGGTTCTGGTAACAAGCTTCTAAAAAAGGTCGTTAACTTAACCATTATCCAGGCACCAAAATTTGAAGCAGACTTTAGGAGCTCCGGCTAAGGACTCATCTAGCCCCAGTCTTCCCTTGTCAACCAGAAGGTATGCCACTCTTCCAGGGCACTGTCAGCAGTCAGCAGTGCTTCAGTGCTTTAAAATTGTAGGCTAACAGGTCTATTCTTTTCTTAATACAGTAAATTGCTTGAGGTTTGTAAAACTTTACGTGTTTCTACAGCATCATCTTCTATTTGTACTACATTTTTAGGAAGTCCATTTAGAAGACAAGCTGTACTAATCCTCGTATTCAAAGCTGAATCTTGAAGATTTCCAGTTACTCCCAAACCTGTCTCATAGACATTTCATCAACCAAGATAATAACACAGAAAAGTTCTGTAGAGCATGGGGCATATCTTTAAAATACAGGGCATTTGGCCATAGGGCTCAATCAGTCACAAGTTGACCCAAGTCCTGAGTACTGACCAATTTAGAACTGAACTATTTGCTCAATTAGCTTTCTGCATGAAGTTGACAGCTGGCAAGCAAATAGAAGAAATGCTATCTAATAACTGAGGAAGCTTTTGGGAAGAAAAGAAGAAAAGAGGTAGAGGAAAAAGAGAAAGAGACAGGAGCTGAAAGATCTCAAGGCCTTTCCATTCAGGCAGAGTTAATTTTGTCCTGCTATACCTGCTGAACATGTGAAGTCCTCATTCTGGTCTCCAAAGAATGGAACCAGGAGGAAGCAAGATGATTATCTAGTACTGGACAACTCTGGTTGTAAAAATTTAAGTTACTTGGACTTCCTTGAATCTGGACATAGATAATTAGTGGACTCAACCACTGTGAAAAATGCAGTGGAGGAGGGGACTTAGGAGTGCAAATACACCACTTGTCTTCTGTGGGTGTTACCTTACACATTAGACATGCAAACTGTTGCTACAGCTCTGCCTTGTGTAGACAAATATGTTATTAAAACTCACAAATTGATTAGCTCTTTGTGTTAAGTTCAGATCATGTTATTTGTCTCTTTTGCTTTAGTGACTCCATAAAACCCATAGAGAGGGAAGAAGAACATGTTACCTTTTCATTTTTTAAAGTTACATCTAGAACTGAAATCAGTTTTCTGTTCTTTGGAGCATTGTTGAAATAACAACACATACTTGAATGTAAACCCTTTATCCCAAGTAAAGAGATATCCACAGGATTTTTTTTTCTATGTTATGAAAATTTGCGTGGGAGAAGCTAATAACTGGGCACAGTTTTCATTTCATTTCTATTTCCCATCAGAAACTGCTCTGACACTATAACTATCAAATTAAAGAAGACAGGAAAGAAATTCAACATCCTCTTTGAAAGTTGTTACTGTGTGTCTAAGCAACGTATCATTTCTACATACCATTTTCACTGTACTGACACCAGTAACATTTTTAATCTAATTAACACAAAATAGATATGACAGGAAAATGAGAAATGGAATATTCACTCGTCTTTCACATGATCTTTTAAACTGAGATATATTCTTTGCAACTTCTCTGATGTACTTTGACCATCATCATACCAAAGAAAGAGTTAAAAAACATTGATTCCATTAAAATCAGTAGAGGTTTTACTATGCAGTAATGGCAGAAAGTTTCCCGTACTTATGTCTTATTTGTGCCATGTCCTTAGACAAGATGTTGTTTTTTGAAGCCATTCACCAAGCTTCCTAAAGCTATACTCTCCATTCCTTGAAAATAAAATGAATTTTGCACGATTTGTTTCTTTCTCCTGCCCCCACCAATGTGTCAACCCTAAGCAAAAGCTTCTGAATTTTAGATCCGTGTCTCCTTGGCTGTTCTTTTGTCTTCTTTAGAACTGTGTATGGATTCCAAAGATGCTTCTCTTTATATGACTTAATGATGGGTGATGTAATCAACAACGTTGACATTTAAAGTATTTTGATTAGTCACGGAGTTTTTATCCCTTGTAGTGAATGGGGTAACCTACATCTCAGAACCACTGCTTTAGTCTCTCTGCAAACTCAGGCAGACATCTTCAGATCTCCTTTATTCAGGACACATTTAAAAGATTTTCTTTGTAATCTAACCACTTGCTTTGTAAAACAAGCGAACAAAAAAGGTACTAACAGCAGCTCATTCATCATAAATTAAAAAAAAAAAAGAAAATCAAAGGGGGAAAGAAAATTGAGGTTCAAGTGATCAAATTCTTGCATGAGATACACACTTTGTGAAAGTCTGGTTATGAGCTAAAAGTTTGAAGAAAATAAGGATAGGAGAAAAATACTTATTCCAGTATTTCTGAGACTAAGAAAAAACGATCAAGTGCTGTTGCATTAATATGAGTTGAAAAAAAAAAGTACTGTAAATAGTAAAATTGAAATGGCTACCATAAAACAGCTTCAATTAGATGTTGCAGTGAACATTCTGGAATATTTTCTGTTCTTATCTTTTAATTGTTCTTTCAGCCTCTGCATCCTTTTCCTTTTCCTTTGAGAGAAACAATGCAAAACATTTTTCATGAGTTTGAAGAGAGCTATTATTCATTTATCCTTAAAAAAGTGTCAGTACTCTGCATGATGAGGGCTTACACACTTGAGGCAAAATTCTAATCCTGCTGAGCTTTCTACATTATAACAGCTGTATTTTAAAAACTGAAACTTTGTCCTCAAATTTTCTCTACCGCACCAAAAGACAAAAAGCACTGAAAGATGCTGACATTGTAGAGGTGATGCTTTCATTTGTATTCAAATAACAAATCATATTGCCTTCTGGGATTCTGGTATGCCTACTCTTTATGAATTCTATTTCTGGGACTCTCTACAGTAAACTGCACCCTGTACTTGGATCTTGCTGAGGTTGAAAGTTATGATGTAGCTAACAGGAAATTCTCCCGAAGTGTTACTTGGGTCCAAGATATGACTGGGAATTACACACAACTTTGTGTTACTTTATTTATTTGTTTAACAGGAGCTCAAAAGCATGGTAAAATATTTTGTCACCGGGGCTTTCTTCTTTGGCTCAGGTTTCTTCCAGTCGCTACTACAGCTACCTCATGCCTTGCTATCTCCCACTCCTCTGCAGACCTTTTGGATAATGATGGCAAAAGCGTTTGGAACAAATTCATCCTACTTGAGGTCTCCCGGTCTTATTATGAATGCTCTGTATACTTGTTTTCCTTCAGATAGTGTTAATCTTAGACTCCAGCTTTCTCGTGCTTAATGAGAGAAAGCAAATTCAAATTGCTGGTCAATTCTCTCTTGCATTTTTAAGAATAACTGCATTATTATTCTCTGCCCCCCAAAAATCTGGCTGCTTTTTCAGCATGATGGCAGGTCTAGGATTCAATTTCAGCTTGCTTGCTTTAATAACAGCACCGGGGCACTGAACAATTCTCAGTGTAGCTTTTTTACCCAAGAACTGTTGAATGTTGCTACGAAACTGCTGCTCCTGAAAGAGAAGGCTTTAACTGTGCCAGACCCCAAACACACAAGAGTCAGCAGGAGATGGGTAGTCTCCAGAGAAACACCACATTTTCAAAATTTGCTCATGGCTAGCTTTGATCCTGAGTATCAGTCTCTGCTAGTGGAATTCAGGAAAAAATTTCATCTATCCTGATTTTATAGCAAGAAAAAGGAAAATGGCGGAATATTTGTTAGACATCTTGTTTGAAGACTCTTAGAATAGCATAACTTGAGAAATTTTTCTCCARTTAACAAAATATTTAACATGGAAGACTGAAGCTGTATGGACTAGCTTACCAGTTTTGAATTGAGCCATTATGCAAGTTGATAAAAAACCCAGAAGAAATAAAATTTTCATATCTATAAAACACAAGAGTTAACACATGCAGAGAAAGGGATGAAACTGTGTATAAAAGCAARGATGCTATTTCTGTCACAATGTACAGTAACAGCTATAGGCCATTAGTAATCTGTTTCCAGCTGAATATTTTGGAGAGGAATCTAAGGGAGATGAGTGGGGTAGCTTTGTGGAGTTCATGCAGTAGTCATCCTCACCATGAAGATTAGAGTAGAGAAAAAGCAAAAACAAACGATTATTTGAAAATCTTACATGTAAGGTAATGGCCTGATAGAGAAGCTTGATCTGCTTCTTGATATTAAATAGAAAATAGTGAATACCACAGAGGAGGCTGTAGGCTTCATGGTGAGAATCACCTATTTGAGGAAACTGAGACATTGATGGTCAGCAGAGGGTTTCACTCAGACAAGTGCCCTGTGGAAGGTGAAGGCTTGGGGAGGGGACTTCTGCTGGTGGCTAGTAAGAGCAGGGAAAGGCTACACTTTGTCATAAGAGGGCTGCACTTCATTATGAGGTTTATCATCAGCCTGGGGACTATGAGGACTTTGCTGAATCCTTGGCCATTGAACGATTATTATTGCTGGAACACAACAAATTGCTGGAATATACAAGCAGGTGGAAGTGAAGCTAAAAAAGCTGTTTTCATGTAGTTTACAAATGGATTATGTGCAGTCACATAACAGCATCACAGTCACAGTATGTGTTTGAGATCCATTTCCGGATCTTCTCTAGTGAAGGTGTAAAAYGAGAGGCTTGGTTGTCTTTACCTTGTTAGCTAAACTTCTGGGTCTTGACCACTGGGTTGTTGCCTCTTCCCTTTTTGTTTCTCAGGGATGTGAACATAATGGGGCCAAGTGAATGTGCTACCAGCAAAGAAACTTTTTTTTAATTATTATTTTTTTGAACAGGGGAAGGAGAGAATGATCTGTGAGCTCATTAATGGCCCCCAAAATCTTTTATTAAATAAACTCATAGGCAACTCATTGAAAGGTACACAGCAAACAGATAAAACAACACAAAGTTTTCTAACCTAGATCTCAGCAGCCATTCTTCTCTCCTTTCACTCTATGTGGTCTTCTCAGTTTGGATCYTGTGCTCCTGTTGTGGAAGTAGTGACTGCACTGTGGCATCTTGTCCATGTCTTCTGGTCAGCAAGCCTCCTGCAATGCCCATACAATGACTGAAAAAGGGYTATAGGCATGTAATGCCTGGTTAGACGGAAGCAGATAAATTAAGATATATGCCACTGGTTAGGTACCTCCCTCATTCACCAATATTTATCACTCAGAGTTTGTCTAACATCACTGTGACTGAAACTTCCAGCAGTGTTTTGAAAGATGAAGATGTCTGTCTTTCAGAGTTACAGAATGAAAAAAGCTTCACTTTACATGGTTTAGAAGTACTTCTTACTGATCTGCTCTGTTCTTGGCAGTAGTGCGTGGATTACAAACTCCTTTTATAGATTGCAAACTGTAGGGAAAGCCACTTTGTTCTGAGTTTGTTTACACATTGCCCAGAACAATAGTGTTCTCAGTCCTGACTGAAACTCCTAGATACTACAATGCCATTGTTAGATAACAGCACTGTGAATTTCTTACACGGTAGTTAGTAAAATCTACAAAAAGAGGTCATGCTCTGCATGATATGAGTGCTGGAGAATATCCTAATCCTTGGCTCTATGTGCTTGTCATTTTCTAATCACTTCTCCAAATACTATATTAGTTTAATGTAAGTTAGCTACTGGGCCTAAAGCAATTTTCTATTTTTTGCAATAATTTTTTTCATGTGGCAGAGGACCCTCTGCAGAACAAAAGGACACACTTAGTTGCATTAAAACAGTCTCCATCTTAGCCACCAGAGTGGTAGCTCCAACCATGCTGAAGCACTCACACGCCATAAGCAAAAGAAAATCTCGTCAGTGACAGCTGTACAGGGATGATTTTTCACTCACTGGAGAGACTGTCATAACTCACAGTCCTAAGAGAGTGTCTGTTTCTCACTGTCACTGGTGAGATAAGCTATATTTAATGCTGCAACATCAAAGCTGCCAATTTTACATTTGCATTTAGTGGTACAGTTACAAATTAAATACACTGACTGCCTGTTTTAGGTTTGCAGGGGGGAAGTTGATGTAATTATATTAGAGGGATAAAAAGGCTTACTTAAAAAAGTTTTAAAGTGCAAGACTTGATATTTTAGGAATATTGAACAGATGTAGATTTAAATAACATGAATTTATATATTATCAGCATTAAAAAAATGTGCCTGAGCATACTGAGGCCAGACTTCTTATTCTGCAAATTACTTTAGAGCATCCTTTGATAATGCAGTGCTAAATATAAAAGGAAATCAGCATCCATTCTGCTATAGCTAGTATGGAAAAAGGAGTTTTCATTATCAGCAATGAAGATGAGATCTATATTTGTGATTGTAGCCAATGGTGGGCTACAATTAGAATGAGAATATCCAGGTTGATTATCTGTTTGTTTAAATGAGGAAAAATGCATCAAGTTCTTTTCAGATGGTAGAATATATAACAAACTACTGATCAGGATTAAGCATCACCTCTTCTTATTTTCTTTAAARGACTAGCAAAGTAATTGAAAACCACTGGATACAGTCTGTTGTACTAAGACAGYATAAATCTAAAGTAAGGGTGACAAACATACAATGGTTACACTTCTTCACTACCCATATGTCCTATGTCTGAACTATTTATTAACTGAAATGTGAATGGGCAATGAAGGGCCAATTTATATGTTACACCAAGAGATGTATTATAACTGCCTTAAGCATTGATTTCCTTCTTTTGCCTATTCTTGATTGGGATATACACACATAGAACAGCAATAATGTGGGGTTTCCTTATCAGATCTTGGATATTTCCCCAGACTGTCTGCAACCATTAACCTTGCATATTATCTGACTTTAGTGATTAGTACAAGGCACATAAAACCGTATTGATGGCCAGCCTTGGGTTAGAATGGTGAGCTGAGTTATTGGAGGTTAGATTTTGCTGACTTTGTGATACAAATGATAGTATTATGCGAGTCCTGTGAAATTGCTAATTTGTCATTGCTTTCATGGTGTAGTCAATGATGTGGTACTAATGAATGAGGCACATAATTGTGTGATACAGAACTGTAGCTTCTTGCTGATCCCTTCGGTGCCTATACTAAGAGAATGTCAAGACTCTCTTTGTTCCCCAGTTCATTTCTGTGCAATGCTACTGGATGATCAGAAATAGTGTTTGCAATTAAGCTATTGCAGTCGGGCTTATAAGCCTAACTTTGTTCTGTTGCACTCATTACTTTTATTTGGCACATTAGTGGAAYGCTATTACTCCTTTACTTCTGCAGATCTGCTGTGAGATGTGTGTACTACATCTGCAGCGAATTTCAGCAAATAAACTCYAACATCTTACAGTTGCTGCCTTTCTGAGATCCTACCAAGATGATTTTTTCATTGTACACCTTTCATTGTACACCCAATAAAATGGACTTCCAAAAGAGTTTGAAAGATAAAGTAGAATGGGTGAACTACGAGTGCAGATTGTGCAGCATTTCTTTTTGTCTATTGTCTTATTTTTGCTTAAGGGTTGAATKGTACAAGGAGATCTAATTGGACCAGACTGCAAATTGCAATGGCCAGTCAAAACACTTCTAACCCTTATTACAGGAAAATAATAAAATATAATTTTTAAAGACTGTTTATTTACTTTAGAATACTTAAAAGATGAAAAAAGTCCAAATATTGGCAAGGTATTGCTCTAGCAGTTTTTAAACAAAGTGAGTTATTTCTGAGGTTTGAATTGAAAGGGGTGCTGTATTTTGAAACTCACCCTAATAGTAATTTCCACTGAAAAAAAACAATATAAAATCATTGATCTAAACCAAAATTCTTCATTTTGTGTTTATGAAAAAATTACAGTGTGAAAGTAGGCTGTAACTTTTTTTGAAATTGCAATTTCTTTTGTGAGATGAGAGGCTCATTTTCTGTCCAGTTTTACTGGTAAGTATGACAGAGCAGATTTCTGTGGATTTTGACCGATGAAAGAATTTTTAATCATTTTTAATCATGTTAAAAAAGATCTTTTTGCAGTTCTTTAATATTTCCAAATCAGGTTCCTATCTGATTCTGTTTAAAAATATTACCTTAGTAAAACAAAATATTACAAAATTTAAGTTATTTTCTTTACCAATATTGTAATTTAGTTTAAGAAAATATGAGTTTTATAACACATTTAATAATACATATAATAATGTTTAAATAACACAGTAACAGAGGTTAAGAATTCTAAAAGCATATTAAGAATTCCTCGTTCTATTTCCAGTTGTCCTAAGTGACTTGAACATCTGGTCTCTTTTCCTTTGGCTTTAAAGTATGCTCTGAGGTGAGGAGAGACACAGTTGTACTGTATGCTATTTTTAGGATTGTTTAATCTACACCTTACTCAAAATTATAACCCAGTGCCACAAATTCATACTGTTAAAATAAGAAGCAAGGTCCCAGAGTAGGTTGATAAGCCTTTTAATTTTTTTTAGGCTCATAATTCCCTTCTTTGGCTCTTCAAGAAGTGCAGCTATAGTGCTAAAATGAACTTTCATTGATGCCAMAGTTGTTATGCTGTTAAATGACACCAGTATAAATAGTCTTCTATTGTCATAAATTGTGTATTTATTGCATTAATTTTCAAGCCAGTAGTCACACTATTCTAAAAGGTATTATTAACACGTCTCTGAATTTGGAGTGATATCCTACTCCTGCTGAAGAAGTCATGTTCAAATGATGAAATATTTGCAAATCGCTGTTCTGCTTTAAGTCTTCTAAAGGAAGATAGGAAGGCAGCTGTTTTTCAGATCCAAGTTGCCTCAGTGTACACGCCATTTTGTGTTGGTCTGAGTAGGAAACTTACTTTGGAGTATGAGTCTTCATGAATTAAGAAATTCTTCCTTCAGAATCATTCAGAAGCACACCAGCTGCTTCTATCCAGATCTCAAAGCATTTATTGAGTGTGAGGTGCACTAGCTTTTCTGTTAGATGCAGTGTTTTGACAGCATTAAGCTAAGACAAGAAATACAGGAAAAAAGGAAAGTCCCCACTGAGGCAAAGCTACCTAGTAGCAAATGCCACTAAGACTTTTTGAAAAATTATAATAGTAAGATTCAGGGAGATACAGCAGGGAACACATGCCATTTCAGCACTGTGAAGCCCTTCTGCAGGGATTTTTCCTGTGGGTTCAGGCAGTGCAACCTGAGGGAACCAAGAGTCTGGGTTGCTGTTCCTAGTAGTTCTGCCCCTAAACAAATCTAAAGTCTATCTTTGGACTTTAAGCTTTTTATGTGGTCTTTTATATTGTGTTTACACAGAAACAAGCATAAAAAGGGTTGGAATAAAATAGATATACTTATTTTCTTCTGTTACTGTTGTTACAGCTGTCTAAGGAAGTAGGTAAGGTAAATCTTGTAGACAGAGACAACATCTCTTAGCTGGAACAACGCATGTAATTGGGGAAAAAAACAACCTATGTAATTGGAAAAAATAGGCAAGCTTCTAGCCACACAAGCCTGTCTTTGGGTCTGGAATACAAAAGTAAAATCTAAACAAAATTTGAGAATATTTGCTCTGAAATTAATTATAYATATATTGATTGGAAAGAAAGAAAAGGTAGTTAGTACTTAGGTGGTGAAAGGGATATAGCAGTTATCTCCTGAGAGACAGAGATAATGTATGCATCGGTAGAGCAAAGAGGAGGAAGAGTCTGTTATAAAAACAGTATCTCACTGGAGTCCATGATCTTTGGTAGCCAGGAGCACTACGAATGGTAGTTTACAAGATGTCTTTAGAAGACATTTTATAGGTCTCCTCTGAAGAGCAAGATTTGACCAGAGCCAGCAATGTGCCCTTGTGGCCAAGAAGGCCCATGGTATCCTGGGGTGCATTAGGAAGAGTGTTGCCAGCAGGTCAAGCGAGGTGATCCTGCCCCTCTACTCAGCCCTGGGGAGGCCTCATCTCGAGTCCTGTGTCCAGGTCTGGGCTCCCCACTACAACAGAGACATGGAGCTACTGGAGAGAGTCCAGCGTAGGGCTACAAAGATGGTCAGAGGGCTGGAGCACCTGCCCWGTGAGGAACGGCTGCGAGAGCTGGGCCTCTTCAGCCTGGGGAAGAGAAGACTGAGGGGGGATCTTATCAATGTGTACAAGTACCTGAAGGGAGGGTGCCAAGGGGATGGGGACAAACTGTTTTCAGTTGTCCCGTGTGACAGGACAAGAGGCAATGGGCAGAAATTGAAGTACAGGAAGTTCCTCCTGACCGTGAGGGGGAATTTCTTCACTGTGAGAGTGACAGAGCACTGGCACAGGTTGCCCAAAGATGTTGTGGAGYCTCCTTCYCTGGAAATATTCAAGGCCTGGATGTATGCAACCCTSTCTAACAAGCTCTAGGTGACCCTGCTGARCGGGGAGGTTGGACTAGATGATCTCCAGAGGTCCCTTCCAACCTTACTGGTTCTATGATTCTAAAGATCAATGATGAATACCTAAGTGTTTGTCTTTAATTGATTTTTAAAGAGGTTTGGGGGGGCATAGAGTTATTTAGTTTCATCTACTCAGTTTGTAGTATACCTCTTACTGAAGTATGCCATGGACTCAGAAGTACAATCATGGTATCCATGGATTGTGATGGTCTTTGAGTGGGTGCATCTATTCTGTGCTTTCCATTTATTAGTAAGAGCAGACAGGTATAGATCTACTCAGTACTTTTTGGACCGTGGAAATTTGCTTCTGTTTGTAGTTTAATAAAATTAGGAGGAAAGGAAATTTTGTTTTGGGAACATATCTTTGAAGCTAGGACCTACTTTCAGAATTGGTTACAATTTGCTTAATGGCCTTCTGCATAGTTTCCAAAGAATGGTGATATGTGCTAATGAGGGCTATGTGATCAGTGAGTGCATTTTTTCATGAAGTTTTTGCATGGTGAATGGGTACTTTCTGTAGGTGTGTGCTGTGGAGGTATGAATCTTAAGTCTTTCGTTTTTAGATTAATTCCTCACCAGTATGCATTCAATTGAGACAAGAAAGTTCACTCATCTAGACAGATTTACAACAGCTGCGACAGTTTTACAATACAGCATTTTACTCAGCAAAGCTGAGTTTCATGCTGACTATCATCTGGAGTTTGACAAATACATTATCTATATATGATTTCCCTTCCCTTGTATATCATAAGCTGCAAAAGTTCACCTCTAAAACCAGCTAACAGGTAGCTGGGTCTCTCACCAAGTCTGTTTCTTCAGTCTCTATGCAAACTGCTGATGAGACTATCTGATGTGATGGTAGTGTGTGCTGGATCTAAAGAAACAAGATTTCTTATGAGTTTTTTTTGAAACAAGAAAGGATCTTTTTGACCCGAAATAATTTRTATTAGAATTTACTTGTTCTGCCAATAAAAGAACAACCATTGTTGCTCCAAATTATCTATTTTGTCCACACTAAACTATAAAACGTTTGTATTAAAGGAAAATAAGGCACCATAAATAATTAAAAACATCCCAATTGACTTTTTTGGTCAATTTTAATCAGATCTTAAATCACAATGGTCAGCCTTTTTATTTATTTTTTTAATTACTGATTATTTRGAAAGATTACTCTAGGCAATTACTAGTTAATATCCTTAATAGTCAGTTTTACATGTAGTCCATTGCTATGTTTCCACTGGCCCTGCTTGAGAAATATAATACACTGAATATCAGATCTCATCCTGTATGTCTCCAGTATTAAAGAGAACAAAATGAAAGTAATATGAATTTCACTGATAAGAACCACTTTGCTGTGATTATAGTTCTATCAAAATGTACCAGTCCAATATTAAGCACAGATTTACATATCTTTCAAATAATACAATTACATATAAGAAACCTTGCCTTAGTGATTAAGACAATGAGATCTGCCCCATGGTGTTATGGGGAGAAGTCCACTTTGTTTGATCTGGACTTTTTTTTTCTCTCTCTCTCTTTCACATTATTGAAGCTATATGAGACAACAGCTTTTTTTCTTTCTATTTTCTGGATGGTTACAATGGGTCTGTCAGTGATACTTGGGTTACATATTAAATGACCTTGTGGAGAGGTTCCTGTTTTATTGTAATCAACCATTTAGCAACAACTGGATGGTATATWTGTGCCTCAGTTAGTTGTTTCACTGAGATTAAGGAACTATGGACCTTCTATATGTGCTATTATTTATTGAACCGTGTTTGAAGAAAGTTGTCTTCTGCTTTTCATTGATGGGAGTTTCTGGCTAACAGCACTTTAAATAAGTGGAAAATGCTCAGTTATCACCCAATGTGAACAGGATCAATAATAGTTTAGTAGTGTCTGATAATTGCAGTGGCTGTTATACACAAGAGCTTGCATCTTCTTGAGTGACTCTTATCAATCTATTGTCCATCATCATCTGATAATCAGACCGAAAATACAGTGGGGAATTATCCCTTTTTGAATCAAGCTTGTGAAAAACATTTGAAAAAAAAAAAAAAAAAAAAAAAAAAAAAAAAAAAAAACTCATTGTTCCACTCAGCAGGGAGAAAAATTCGGTATCTGGGTGACTATGGTGAGAAAGAGACAGAAAAATTACCCAGTGTGCACTTGCTAAGTAGATAGATATGTATAGCAGAATGATATAAGGGCAAAATATTTCTGCGGTGTTTGGAGAGCATCTTAAAATATTTGTATTCTAGAGGAGTCATGACCCTTTGTACTGTGCAGGACTGTGCCCGAGACATGAAAGGAAACCCTGGGACTGCTGGCAGGAGAGGTGTGCTGGAGTGCAGCAGAGTGCAGCTCTCGTTGCTTTCTTCCTCAGGGCAGCAGCATCCCTGTTTCATGGTGCAAGTGAAATCCCAGTGCTGTGATCCAGTGCAGCTTTTCAGCTGTTGCCTCCTGCTTTTGGAAGTGATAATGCTCTTGGACATGTTTTTACTTACAAATAGGAAAACATTTAACCTTTTTTCTCTCTTCTTATGCCAATAGGAGTGTCTCTTTCCAGTGATAGACCCATCATCTTCCTGCTTATACTTCTCTCTCCATTTCTTTTCTTTTTTTTTTTTTTTTTTTTTTTTTTTTTTTTTAATACTAACACAATCTAGTTTGGGCTGTGTTTGTGCAACACAGGAATCTTAGGTTTCAAGGGCCTCTCCTCTCTTCTGACAGAGGACAGAGTGGCCAGAAGCTTGTATGGGAATAGCTTTTGATATTGCTAGGCTCAATTACTTCAGAGAATCTGTTGTATATTGTGATATATTCTGTTCTAGGAAAGAAGGAAAAAAAGAAAATGTGGTTAAATTATATGTTTTCTGTAGTTGATGAGAGATAAAGTAGCGCTTCCAGAGGGCAATTTCAGGTATCYCGAAGTCTCCCCCCTTCTATTGGCCAAAAATTAAAGAAGAGGAGGCTGATAACTTTGATACCTCAGCAAAGTCTTTGGGCTATCGAGAGGCTTTGGAGTCCTCTCACTGTTCACAGCAGAAATGTAGCAGAAGCAGGTGGAGGCTTTGTCTTTGCTAACAGTCTAGAATCACATGTTTTGTTTCAGGTATAATAGGTGGGAGTTAATCCAGCTGATGAGTTACTGTGATCTGTAAAAAAACCCTACACCTTTTTGGCTGGGACAGATGAGGTTGTGGGGCTAGTTTCCACATATACTGCACCACCAATGTATTTCAGCCTTATTTCACAGGGAATATCTGTAAGGCCGTGAACATCAAGCAGGACAAATGAGCTTCTGTTTGCTATGCTGAACAAGATCATTCAGCTGTAGCCTCTAAGACGAAGTAGGTAAATCCACAAGTTGTTGGYCTCTTTAAGAGACTTAACCCCCCCCCCCCAAAAAAAGGTAGACCTTGAGATTTGAAAATATTTCCATTTAGCAGATTCAACTTACCCATGGCACATTTTCATAGGAACCAGCGGCTCCGTTGATGTTTGCCTTTTGGAGTGTAACTTCACAGTTTGTGTGAATTTTACCAGTAGGAAAATCATGTTTTTCTTTGTGACAAGTTACTGACATTGACACCTGTCATATGAGATCTCCTGTTCATTGGGCACTTTCTGTCATATGTTGGGGAAGACAGAGGCGCTATCTAGCTTTCCCMCCACCTTTTCTGCCATATTTTTCATTACTTTATTTACCTTTCAGTTAGACTTATTTTGTGAGGTCACAGAAAATAGGGTAATTCAGGTTGGAAGGGACCTGCTCGAAGCRGGTTCGTTACATCAGATTTCTCAGGGACTTGCACAGTCAAGTCTTCAATATCTCCAAGGATGGAGGTCTCACAACCTCTCTGGGCTCCTGTTCCATGGTTTGGCCACCCTTTTGGTGGAGAAAATTTCCTTTACTCATGGAAAATCAGAAATTCCAATGTTCCAGCTTGTTCTATCACAGTGCACCTTTGAGAAGAGTCTGGCTCCATCTTCTCTACAACCTTCCATTAGGCAGTTGCAGACAGAAATAAGGTCTTCACTCAACCTTCTCATAATGTTGAACAAACCCTCCTCCTCCCTCTGCCTCTCCTTCTACATGACATGCTTGACCATTTTGATAGCTCTGTGCTGGACTTGCTCCAGTTATGTCAATGTCTTTTTCTACTGGGGAGCCCAAAACTGGACACAGTTCTCCTAATGCAGTCTCACTGGTGCTTGACAGAGCATAAGAGTCACKTTCCTTGACCCGTAGGTTCTGGTTTTGCTAATGTAGCTCAGGAAGGATGTGGTTGGCCTTCCTCACTACAAAGTCACACTGCTGATTCATGTTCAAAGTGAACATGCTGTCATGTGAGGGCATAAATTGTATTTAATTACAACCAGTCTTTGCCAGCAAAGTTCTATTTCTGAGAACATTTCAGAAAACTTTATGTCACGTCATATCTGAGTCTACTGTATTCAGAATATTTCAGTTTAGGTCCTATTATATAGTTGCTGATCCCCTTAGTAATATAGGTATAGACAAAGGTATAGTAATACTCTTAAATAGTATTTAGAAAAAATCTTGAAGTACTTTGGCTAGATGGTCTTCAATAAACCTTTTTGTCTATTTCTGAATGAAAACTTAATTTGTGATATCTACCGTGTAACGTAAAGAGTTAAATGCAGTACTTCTGTGGCTTGCATTTATACCCTCTCTTCCCTTGCATTTATTTCAAAGAGAATTTCAGGCATGACTGTGATTTGCTTTGTAGCATGTATCTTCTGGACTCTTCAGAATGGAGCAACAGCTCTAGTGCCCTGAGCAAACATTTTTAACTGAGTAAAGAGAAAACTTATTTGGTGGGTGCTTCTCTAGTCTTGTCTTTGCTATGCGATGATTAGAGCACAATCAAATTGGTCTATCAAAAAAAAGCAAACTTTTCTAGTGGTCAAAATATAATTACTTTGAAATATTAATGTCTAGTATAACTTGCAGGACTTCCTCTCTATAAGGACACTTTTTCTCCATGTGTGTCTGAATAAGGATGGGAGATATCTAACAAAACTCAAATTAAAAACAACTCAATTCTACGTGGCAGAAAAAAAAAAGTATCTGCAGATGAAAAAGAAGGAACACATCAGTCTCCATCAACTCCAGAGAAAAAAAATCACTGAAGATACTGGAGAATTGGTTTCTAATTTCTGTTGTGCTATACTTCTGCATCCCWAATGATTATTTATCATACTTCCATTCCAGTACAGCAATCTATGTCTTGTGCAAGAGATGATACACTCCTCCTGTCAGTTCTCAGGCGTAGGACTTGAAAAGGATCCTATGCACATTTAAAGATGGTGACCTAACCACTAGATCATCTGGCTTATGATGGCTATATTCCAAAACATTCCCCTTGGATCTGAGAGATTATCCTGGTGCAAGTTTCCACAACGTTGGCATTATTCTTACAAAAAAGGCTAATTTTGGACTCAGCTGTTCAGCTGTTTTGAATCAACTTTTCTGATCAAAAAAATCAAAATAGTCCTGCGGAAAAAAATGCTGCCAATTGTTTATTTACAGTGTTTTCTCTCTGGCTTTATAAAAAGCATTCTATTTCTTAAACTCTAAAACTTCAGCATAGAGCAGTAGTTTCTAACTATGATGTATGACATCCTGGACTACATACAGAATTTTTGTCTAAGAGCTGGCTAGTAGGTAAAGACTGAAAGACAATATACAACAAATTTTCAGGTGGAGCCTTGAAAGCTAACCCATGTGAGCTTGGATCGTACTTCTGTATTCATGGCAATGCTCTCCCTCTCTGAGCTCTAGTTGGCTCAGTTGTCAGAAGGGAAGAGATGATACTCTGCTGTCTCAAACAGATAAACAACGCTAACGCTTCCCAAAATGGAAGATCTCTATATAGCTGCAAGAAAAACAAAAGCAAGAATCACACTGAAATGGAAGCAGTAAGAACTTTTTCCTGAGCACTTCTAGAATTTTCAGCTGACTTACTGGTCCTCTTTTCTATGCGCACAGCGCTATTTAAGAAAGCCACTCCTTTCAGTCTTTGAAGTTAAACAGGTAAAATATAGCAGTGTAAAGTGTGAGGTACACCCTGAAAATGAATTGTGGATGAAGTACCCCTTGGGTACTTTAGCCACAGCCTGTACTGTTTTGTTTTATTTAGAAAATTTGGCTCTTAAAAAAACAAAACATCACAGAAAAATTATTCTTATCTGATCTCGGACAAGCCCTGTAACTCTGTGAATTTATGCATGCAAGAAGGACAGAAGGAGCATGAATTTGAGGCAATTATATTATAAGCTTTTTCATTTCTCTCTGTTGACTACAGAGTAAAGAACAGGTAGGCTCTAATTTGGCTGTCCCAGGTAAGTGCCCAAAGTTAAGACAGGATGAATTTTGACCACAACATCCTACTAAAACATTGTAATGTCAATACTCACGTGAGAGGGAAAAGGAAAAAAAAATGTTCAGAGAAAGTGGTGATTAATTCCCAGTCTCAGTTATTCAGTTTAATTCTTACTTTTTCTTAAAGAGAAGAGATGGCACACTTAAGATCTAGTATTTTGTAAATGGCTAATAAAATGTAATAGGCTTAAGACAGTAGTACTTGTTATAAATGAATTCTAAATTGTTGACTATTTTAATTGGAAATACACAGTCTGCTGGAATTAAAAGCAGTCAATTATTAAATCAGTTTTTGATCTTCAACTTTCTGTAAAGCAGCTGTAAAAGAAAACAAGTGAGATGCTTGTCTACAGCACTCTAGTTCCTAGAAAAATATATAAAAGTAGTGTCAAGCCTCCCTTGGTTGACTGATAAATTTTCAGATCAGATGAAAGGTGGGTCTCTGTTCAGGTAACTAAGCTGGTTGTTGACTGAGTCCTTTAGTCAGTCTTTTTACTTTGAAAATAATTTTCCTCTAGTTCCCATTGATTGCGATAAGCCTTTTTTTYCCCCTCTGCAGCTGTTTGCTTTGGAATGGCAGGAAAAAGTTTCTTTTGGAACCAGTCTCTACTCTGAATCAGCTGCAGAGCAATGTCAGGCTTATCTTCTGCTTCCAAAGCCAGACTGCCTCCCTTTCCCTCTCTGGCCAGCACAAGACAGTAAACAGCCCGAGACCTGGACAGAGGTTTTCAGCAGAACTGTGCAGAGAGTCTTCAAACTCTGGGACCAGCCCCTTTGTCCCCTCTTTATCCTCTGAAGGTAGCAACTGCCTGGAATCCAATATCCAGAAAGTCAGCAGGAGTCAAGTTCTTCCACTTTGAATCTAGATAAGTGGGTGTCAGTGTGTAATCTTACAGCCTACCAATCCTCCAGGATAAACACTAAAATCTAAGGAGATTGAAATGTTTTCCACAGCCCCAGTCTTTAAGGCAAAATAGGCCAAGCTAGTGAATCCAAGACCCCTCTGAGTTAATAGCTACCCTTTTAAGACAGGGAGGTGTTCAGAGATGATAGAGCAATGTAAAAATGCATCTAAAACTGAGACTGGATAATGGCTCTAGTGCTAAAGCGCTGAACATTGAAAGCTCTCAAGGACTGCAGTTCAATTCTAGTTTAAGCAGTTCAGCCAGGAGTCACGAAAGCAGCAGATGGCAATTTTCAGTTATTATTACTTTGAGGAAAAAAAAAATCCCCTTCCTCTCCACCACTTTTTCTTTAGAAAGGGGAGCTACTTTAAGAGAAGAGTTATGGACTAGGATGGCAGGCTATATCCAAGTATGTTATAGGTGTAACTTCAGCCTATAACAAAGCTTTTCTTTAAAGGTCATGCCATCAAATAAAGATTCTAATAAAAGGTTCTTGAGGTAAGTTTGCAGATGTACTTCAGCAAATTAGTATTTTAATTGATTTATTCTTTCAACAGCTCTAATACCCACTTTTTAACATCTGATCACCTAAGATATCACTCATTTATTTCACACAATCTGAGGGTCCATTTTTCTTCACCATTTGGGAAGATACAAACTCTTACATCCTTTACATCACTCTCATGTACCACTGATTTAAGTGCACCTACCTCTATACGCCAGAGTTGTAAAGGTGAAGTGTCTATACCCTTCTGTACTCTAAGATGAAACTGAAGATTGTGATTTCTTAGGCATGATTTATCATCCAGTTTGACATCTGCTGAGGCAGTTTTCTACAACTGCATTTAACATTCTAATGGATTTATTTATTTATAATCCTGGCTGCTCAGCGGATGGCAAGATCAGAGAGATTAGCTTTCGGGGGTGTTCCTGTAAAAGGATTGTATTCCAAAATTAAATTTTTCCTTACTTCAGGTAGCACTGTTTTCTTTATATAGCATTTAGGACTCATGAAAAGCGCCAAAGACGTTTAATTTTTATGCAAGCAGAAGACCTGCTAAGTATAGCTTTTATTACTGTGAGAATTCCACTGATTTGCAGGGGGATGACCCATTCAGCTGACTAAACATCTCAAACAGTCATAGGTTAAAAAAAATCAAGAAAAACATATTCTGCTTTGTCACCCATTATTCCACTGATATATAAAATAACATATCTTTGTGAGGTAGCTTCATGCATTAATGGGAGCTTTAACTGTTGATTTCTCTGTTTCTGTCACCATTACAATATTACTTAATCACAGCTTTTTGTGTCTAATTTACCCAAGAGTATTTTTAATGCAAGCATAAAAGAAGTTCAATTCTGGATTTGAAAAGAAAAGGTTTTGGGGTCCAGTCTCTTTAGCAAATACTCCAGAACAAAGTAATTCTTTAAAGGTATATCACATAGATATGAAAGAGTAAAATAAATACTTCACAATCAATCACTCTGATATTTCAGATAAATACACAATTAGATTATATGATTTCCATTAGATGATGTTAATTTAAATATTAAAATATGTAAAGAATTCCCAAGGAATCAGGACAGATCTAATGTAAGTGGAAAGATCTTTAACAACTTCCTCACCCCTCCCCATGAATGATAAATCAGAAATAATGTTCCAGTGTTAGAATAATGTTTAAATGTTAAAGCTTTTGTGGTGTGTTTAGGAGGCTTTCTCACAAATTATGTATAAAATTAACTGCTGCTCATTCTCATGCATGCTGTCTAGTTTTTAAGCACCAATAGATTGAGATTTTCACGTGTCAGCATTCTAATATGTGTACGTATTTAACATTCATGAGATATAAATGAACACATCTAAGAACGAATAGGTAACTGATGTAAAGAAAGGTAACAAAAATAAATTGCATCATTAGGAATATGTCCATTGCTAGTTTTGTGAAGTAAAAACTATGAATATTCAGTTGATAGCACATATAGGGAGTATTTGCTTGCTAGATAATTTTATTCAGATAAATCTTTTACTTTCACATATAATAGAAAAATGATTAAACCTATTATAAACTATAAATGTATATTTCTTTATGAATACTTCATTTCTGAATAGCTTTCAGCACATTTGTAAGTTACTTAGTCTAAGATTTTCAAGGCTTGGTAGCATCACTGTTGACAAACTGAGTGAGTGTTCAGTGGCCACGGTTTTCAAAAAAGAGTGTGCTCTAGTTTTCTAAAAAAACAAACTCTTTGAAAGTTCTTAAGTAAGTCACTAAGAAATGGAAACCTGTAAACTTCCTAGTCACTCCTGAAAGTTTGGGTCTTTCAGTTATAGTTGTTCCCCTGTGTGGGTCATTAATTTTTGCGACCTTACTACTGCTGTGCTGGTTTTTGTAGGCAAGGAGCTTCAATGAGTTGCCAGTTCTGTTGATTTGTGTGGTCAATCTGAAAATTGAACCTTGTAGCTATGTTAGCTTTGCTGTCTGAAAATGGAACCATTCAAAGTTTGGAAAATATCCTCTGTGGGGAGCCTCCCTTTCTCTGCCCTTGCTTGTCCCACACAGGCGCTACTGGGCTCTAGATACAGATGGAAGAGGTGTCTGCTAGTACAGAGCAGCTGGTGAGACTGAATTTGCAAAGTCTCATGATACTTTCTCATACTTTGTTGGAAGTGAGGTACATAAATGTGTTTGGGGTTCTGGACCTTGGTTTTAGCCTTATGAAGCAATGTGTGTTTCGGGTCTCTCTCTGTGGAGTGTTACTGATTTACATATAGAGGGCTACAAACCTGCACACTTCATAGAATCACAGAATCAGTAAGGTTGGAAGGGACCTCTGGAGATCATCTAGTCCAACCCCCTGCTCAGCAGGGTCACCTAGAGCATGTTAGACACTTAGAATTGAACACATCATTTGGTTCACCAGATAAACCCTCATAGGGCTTAAATTTATGGAGATTTAAACTGTACAATGCTTTGTACATTGTACCTACAATGTACCGGTGCAGCACTTCTGGGGAAGACGTAAATGGCATTTTAACTTATATTCACTTTTTGGACTCCAATTTGAGGTCAACTTTAAGTCTCATTGAAGGTCTATAGGAGCAGTTAGAGAACAGCCATAGGAAAGCCATTGTACATATCATCTGTCCTGCATGACTGTTGCTTCTTTCAGGACAACTCCATGTTTTTCTTAGGCAGCTCTATAGAAGGAATCTAGATTGCACTCCTGATATTTGCACCTCAGCTAACTGCCTGCCATTAATTTGTTTGAATCTAGATCTAGAAGTCCTCCTGTTTTCATAATGTAAAGACACGTTGTATCCTTTGATATAGGTGAAGACTTTCATATGAATAAAGACTGTAGGGCTGTAGGACTGTAGCTGCCAAAGGCAAAGACAAATCTTGCTCACAGCTTGCCTCTTGCCTCTATGGAAATTCAGCCATTCTCCCCTTCCTCCTCTCTGACAGCACAGTCTGGAAGGGAGCTCTCACTTTGGCTGCCTGTTCCCTAATACTCCCATAATGAATAAAAGGTTTATTTCCAGCACATCTAATTATCCATTTATACTCTGCAAACCACTGTGAGGGTTTTTTTTGTTTTTTTTTTGTTGTTTTTTTTAACGCTGGCACCTACGTGTATTTTTGAATATTCTGGGACGTTTTCCCAGAAATGTTTAAAACTATGTGTGGGTGATACAGAATATGGATATTACTGTGGTACTACTAAAAATGGTACCTTATAACATGACACACAACTTCTGTTTACAACATGATCAAGCAGTCCACCTACTCGTAACAGTTAAGGTTACCACCTCCATCTCAAGAGACTGGCAGACAGATTAGGAGCAAGCCACGCAACTGCTTACTTCCTGAACTTTACATTTGCAGAATAATAATAGTTTTCTGTCTGTTGTGAATTAAAGGACACAAGGAAGTTAGAATTAATGAGATGTCCATTCTAAATGCAATCACTAAAATTAGCAGAAGCAAGAGGTATCATACATGATGTAAAGGTCTTTTATTTTTCTCCACTTGTTCTCCCATACTGACTTGAATGGTTTGTGGAATGACTAATGCTATGCCTGTTAATGAGTATAGGCCTGTTTAAACAGAGAGTCAGTATTATTTGCTTATTATTGTGGGGTTTTTTTAGAGAAGAATAGTATTTGAGGTTAAATGCAAGGAATGTCTTTGGGTTTCTTGACCAGACATACATATGCATGTATACACCTGTACCACTGTAGGTCACAGTCCTCTTTTTTAATACATAAAAATGACTTGAAGAGAAGAACAACAAACCCCCAGATGAACACAAAATGCAGTGAAGGTCTCAGACTTTAAAAGAAATGTATCTTTGGGGTTTTATTTTCTTCTTCTTTTGTTATAACCGCATATACCTGACATAGGTACAGTATTGATCCACCTACTGGTGGTGTAGCTGTCTTTTTGTTCATCTGATGGTTGTGTTCCCCTCCAGCTGCATGTCAGCTCATCAAAATCAATTCTCTTTTGATTTTTGCAACAGCAGAGATGGGTCAGCTAACAAATGACAAAGGGCCCTATTCATGACAAAGCGATTGTTGCATTACAAGTACAATTTTATAGGAATATAACAAAAAGAAGAAGCACAAGAACACAATTTTCCTGCATCATTTACTGTTTCACATGATTCCTCAAACTTCTTGAATGTCACATAATACAATATTTAGACTGTCTTCAGAATAAACTAGTCACCTTCTTAAAGAGAAACACACCAAATTCAAACATTGGCAATTTTTTAATAGAATATTTTTTTCAGTTATACAACACATTGTAATAAGTTCAGAAATACTTTAACTGTCCAAAGAGACACACCTCCATATTACTCAAAATGTTATTTTCTATTTACTTTAATTACTTAATACAGGTCATAGAATCATAGAATCACACAATCACAGAATCAGCAAGGTTGGAAGGGACCTCTGGAGATCATCTAGTCCAACCTCCCTGCTCAGCAGGGAGCTCTAGGGTCACCTAGAGCATGTTAGAGAGGGTTGCATCCAGGTGGGCCTTGAAGATCTCCAGAGAAGGAGACTCCACCACCTCTCTGGGCAACCTGTGCCAGTGCTCCGTCACTCTCACAGGGAAGAAATTCCCCCTCACGGTCAGGCGGAACTTCCTGTGCTTCAGTTTCTGCCCATTGCCTCTTGTGCTGCCACATGGAGCAACTGAAAAGAGTTTGCCCCCATCCCCTTGACACCCTCCCTTCAGGTACTTGTAGACATTGATAAGATCCCCCCTCAGTCTTCTCTTCCCCAGGCTGAAGAGGCCCAGCTCTCGCAGCCGTTCCTCTCAGGGTAGGTGCTGCAGCCCTCTGATCATCTTCGTAGCCCTACGCTGGACTCTCTGCAGTAGCTCCATGTCTCTGTTGTCCTGGGGAGCCCAGACCTGGACACAGGACTCGAGATGAGGCCTCCCCAGGGCTGAGTAGAGGGCAGGATCACCTCGCTTGACCTGCTGGCAACACTCTTCCTAATGCACCCCAGGAGACCATGGGCCTTCTTGGCCACAAGGGCACATTGCTGGCTCATGGTCAACTTGTCATCCACCAACACTCCCAGGTCCTTCTCTGCAGAGCTGCTCTCCAGAAGGTCAGCCCCCAGCTTGTACTGGTGCATGCAGTTATTCCTTCCTAGGTGCAGGACTCTGCACTTGCCCTTGTTGAACCTCAGGAGGTTCCTCTCTGCCCAACTCTCCAGCCTGCCTATGTCTCTCTGAATGGCAGCACAGCCCTCAGGTGTATCAGCCACAATTATGTAGGAGAAGCAAGAGCTCACTGGTGAAATATGTTAATTGATCATTACTACTCCTGAAGAGTTACAGATATCTCCTGTATGCCTGACTTGACTGCAAAGCTCAGGTAGAATCTGGAAAAAGACACCAATGTCAACTTGATAATTTTGCAGAGATTTTCAGTTGTTGTCAGCTGAATGCTGACAGCAGATGCAAATGTATGAATTAAAAGAGGAAGGCACATTTTTGTAAGATTAAATTTTTGAATTGACTGAGAGTTTGTATGGTTTACTTGGAGCTCGTGCAGACCCAAGATTTCTTTCTTTGTAGGTATCAGATTAATGGCAAATCTATGGATAAATCTACAGTTTCAACACTTTAATTTAGACACAAACAAGAGTGTAAAAGCTTTTCAGTGAGGTGGGAGAAAGTTCTACTTTATGTAGAACATCCTGGGTATATGCTTTAGTTTTGTTGTATTCCTGTAATGACACTAAAGTTTGGAAACTACCATGTTGGAAGCTCACCTGTCTTGGAGTAGTTTCTAGATATCATAGAGCTAAAAATGGTACTTTTATAATCTCTTCATTTTCAGTAGCCCTGGTTTGCTTGTCCAAGAAAGCAGATGTTTAGCAGGCTGGATTTGCTGTTTCTCAGCTCTGAGGGTTATTACCTGTTGCCTTAAGCTGAGATATTGTCACCTACCTGAATTGGTCACACAATTCTCCCTCAGACTGATGTAGTGGAAGACTGTTTTGTTCCCAGAAGGGCTGTAGCCACTTTTCGCATTTGTCCTTTAACAATGTTTTCTGACATTTTTCTACAGGAATTCTTAAGGTGGATGAAGAGTGAATTATTCCACTTCCCCTTTAAATTAGTGCAGGGAGATGGTATACCTATGCAGAAATGGATATTTAGGTATACTGTACAGTATACCTAAATAGGTATACTTATGCAGGAATGGTATTCCTGCATTTTGGGGGCAAGGAAAGAGCCTCAGTCCTCTAGCTTTGTGAGTTGTTCTGCAAGGTCTCTGCCTTCTCAAGCTCAGAAACCTGCCTTCTCAATCTCAGAAACCTGCCTGTTTGAGAATCTGCAGAATTTTGAGATAAACATCTCCAAGTGGAGATTTGGCTTTCCTCTTCTATGTTGATAACCAAGATACATGCTGCTGAGACATATATGACTGGTGCTGCATGGCTGCCTGGCCACATCTATCCCAGGTTTACTGTATTCCAATGGGTGCATGGAAAGAACAATCATTAGGCCAATCTTGGCTTGTTTTTGTTGTTGTTGAAGGGTTTCTTTTATTGCTAGAGAACTCAGAAGCAGTTTCTGTTTGTCAATCAAAGGGAATGAAAATGCAAACAATGACAGTATTATGCCTGTATGGATGTATGATTTGCATTTAGATTTATGTAAATAGCTATGGAAATGAGGTTGGCACTTGGCTTTCAGTAGGTTACCAGTATGGCTCACAGAGTTGCAAAGTTTGAACAGCCGCATTTCAGTTTCTTCGATCACAGCAGTAATTCTCTTCTCTATTTAAACAGTAGACTGGTCACAATTCCCTTTATATTTCACAAGACACTATAAATTTTTTCCCCATAGTAGACTTCAAACTATTCAAACTATTTGTTTTTATCTCCAGAAGTTTTAAGTACACGGATTCTTTTCCTGCATGTGTATATTCTTATGTATTTTGATTTATGAACACAGGAACAGCCATTTACTGGTCTCTTGTGGAGAAGGATTAGAAGTCAGTATCCATGGATCTGGATACATGTTGGGAAAGTCTGTTTACAGCTGTTTAAGATACCAGTGTAGAAGAAAATGCTTACCAATCCCGCCAAAACACCTAAGGCATAGCTATTATTATTGCATATCCATTAGTACTCTAATATTGTATTTGTCCAACATTCTTTAAACAAGTTGCAGTCCAGAATGACCGGAGACAGATAGGAAAATGTGTAATTTGGGGGATGTGTTACTAGTTTTGTGCTCTACTACAATTTTGCTCCTGACATGAATGGGAATATTCCATTAACTTCCTTGGGTACACACTCAGTCTGTCAGGCTTGGATAAATATACCTTTGAAAGCGCCATCTGGAGTTGTGCAGCTCTGAGACCCCTTTTACTTATGGCTATTTTAATGTTATGATATCTACAAGTATTATAACTGTGGTCAGTATCTTCCTTTTACATGTATTGTGTTTTCTGAAATGCTCACTGGCATTTGGTCTCTAGTCTGATCAAAAATATTAAGTGCTGCTCCTTTTCTCTGAAAAATGTGTGGAATTTAACTTGAGGTCTGTCTATGGTGTAGTTATCAAGTGTTTTTCTTTTTCTTTCTTTTTTTTTTTTTTTTTTTTTTTTTTTTTTTCAGTGGTACCTTTGGGGGAGTTTGTCAGTTTGCAAGCTGTACTGAGAAGCAGATTAGAAGAAAAGGGGCATTTTAGTGGAGGAGGGAAATTAAAATTCAGCAGTCTAATATCAGTACTAGTTTATAACAGGGCCTTATAAAAGGCAGCTCTGTGTCTTTTTTGTGTGTGCACTTTTATTTCCTTTGATATCAGCAGGGGAATTTTCTCTGCAAGACCCATTCCCATCTCACTTTTCTGCTTTTAGATCCCTGCTGCTCTGGGTTTTCTCCTTTCATTTTGATATATGTTATATTCTTCAACCTTCCCACTTGAAGGTTGTAGGAAGCTCGATATTGCCCTTAAAATAGAGAGCACAATTGATGTGAAAATTCTTCAAGGGGTGGCCCTGTTTTTCATATATGTTGAAAAGAATCCTTCCACTTCCTGGGAGGCCGTGGTGATGATGGAGGTGAAATGCTCATGACACCATCCTTTGCTTAACAAAATGCTACTAGAAACAGGAACTTATTATTGGCTGTTTCAATTGTACCATATCCTTAATGAGAGTACATTTGAGTATTCTGTAATTCTATTATAATGAGTGAGATATAATGATATTTTTATATTTATACAGATATGTCTAGTGTTACTTCTGCTGCTACTGAATTAGAATGTGTTGTAAGGCACTGCTCCTCAAGCCTTTGCCCTCCACAAAAAGCTCCGTAGTTTAGTTTGAAATAACTTCTTTCCTATGCTTCGTAGGATAGAGGTGAAAGAGCCAGTCAGATGTTTCTGCAGAAGTGTGGAATTTCATTTAATTTACTGACCATAGTGTGTTTCACATGTTCCAAACAGGATCTTGTGTAAACTTCCCGTGATAATTCCCTCACACTCTTTGCTGGCTCTGCTTTTGCTTTTCGGTGACACACAGTCTAGGTGAGGAAAGCAGTATTGCTAGAGAAGCATGTGGTTATCCAACGTGCTGGCCTCTGGTGCATTTCTAGCTTTTACAAATAGATGGCACTTTTGACTTGTACTAGAGCAATTCAGTTGGTAGGATGCAATACCTGGGAGAACGCTTGCTAGGGCTTTCATAAGTCAGGCACATATTTGTTATTACTCAGATAGGGGCAAAAGAAATGAGGCAGATTCAAATAGTCTGCTGCATACCTCTCTGGTGGTGAAACCTTAAAAAATTCAAAAATTAAATAGCAAAATGGGCAATTCGGGTGCATTTGTAAGGTATTTAGAGACTCGTGCCCTGGCTTCTCAAGGCAAGTTTAAAAATTATTATATTTTAATACTGAGTTGCTGTAAACGCGAGCAATTGCCACAGAAGTCTCTTATTTGCTGCCTTTCTGGTCTCCACGTGTGCACACAGAGACACACATACACACAGGGGGAAAAAATCAGCCTGTTGTCTTGCAAGTGTTACTTATCATATTAATTAAAATCTGGTGACACGATAACACTAGCAGCTGTGTGGGAAAGCGAGGGAAATTAACAAACGTTTGATTTGTTGTGTTGCTAATGTGACACTTATTATACAGGTCACAGTAAAACAATACCTCAGCCCAAATATGCTAATACTGGTGGAGAACTGTTGCGGTTGTACAAACATGGGTGTTTATTATAATGAGGCAAAATAGCACATTACCTCTAGGAGAGTGAATTGCTATTTCTCAGTACAAGAAGAGAGTATATTGGAAGCTTTTATAATGAAAAAAAAAACGTAGAGAAAGAATAAAGTGAAATTATTATACTTATTCATAAAGATCAACAAAAAAAGAAAACAACTTCAGGTAAGAAAAGGACATACAGCTCTTAGAAAGCAAAATATGCAATTTCTAATGGAGGATGCTTGCAGCTTCTTCGTTTAGCATTCCAAGGAACTTTGTTACAACAACAAAAGGAAATGATTTACTAAGGTACAAGTTACGCTATAAAATACATGTAGCACTGAAAATGTAATTACGTTTAGAAATGGATGTATTAACTGCCCTTTTCCCCTGAGGAAAACAAACATATAAGCTTATTTTTAATAGTGGCTCATATTCAATCAGCAGGTTTGATGATATTTTTAAACAAGGATCTTCAGACTCTAAATAATTATTCCCATGCAATTGTTGGATCATGTATAATTACATGCTGTTTAGTACCTCTTCGCAAACTTAATTCCACAATACTCTGGATCACAGCGCTTTTTCATATAAAAATAAATAAATTTGCAGAATCTGAAATAGGAAAAATTCTTCCCACAGCCAAAGTAGAAATTCTGAATATGCATTCAGCATTTTGTAGCTATTTACATTCTCCCAGAAATAATTTGATTTTTACCTTTTTGGAGGTACTTTCATTTCTGGGGCATTTTTTTCAATCTTTGTACATTTCTTTTTTTCAGCCCAAGAAAGGAAATATTTTTCTCTTTCTGATGTTTTGATCATTTTACTGGAATGGGGTGTATGAAGTCAACCATTTGTTTGACAGTCTTTGACAGCAGATTATGTAGATTTTGCCTGACAGAACACTAGTCATTCGGAACTGAATTCTGAGCGAGCGGTCTAGATCAGAGGTCAGCCCACAGGGTACAAATTGGGACAGATATTTCACCTTACCATGTGAAAGGACACAAAAAAGCACATGAATCAGAAATTGGTGAGAACTAAAAGGTTAAAGCAGAGGTGATCCAATTGCACAATATTTACAGCCTAAGATTGTGCTAAAGTCCTTCTGAACCTCCTGTACCTCCGGCGTACGGAGGAAACAGGCTCTGCTTTGGAAATCTGCCTTGCAGAAAGGTAAATGCACTCTTTAAGGGTATATTCAAATCCAAACGCTAAAATATACCTGTTGTCTCTTGTATTTCCCATCATTCTCCTTGGTTTCAGTCTAAAATGGGGTATTAGGGGAGGAGTGCAGAGGCGCACATACCAGAAAATAGTTCTTTATTCCTCCCCCCTTTTCAGAATAATGCTAGTAAGAAAAAAAATATGAGAAAGAGAAAAGATTAGGTATCTTGGGCAAACTCAGGTATAGAACTCAGGGTTTACATCTTTTAACTCTTATGAAAATTTTCAGGCATAGAACTCTAATACTGATACAATGAATTCAATTATTATGTAATTAAACTTTTTTAAAAACAAGTGTTACATATTTTAGTCTAAATTTTTTTATAATACTGAATCTATCTTTTCTTAATGGTAATTGGACTGTGACAGAAAAGAAACAAAACTGAAAATATATTAAGCTCTCAACAGAAGCTCTGTTTTTTGTCCTTTCAGTGATCAGTACTACTAGTTATGCATATAAAACAAAACACACAAGAACATTTGAGTAGGAGATACAGGAAAAATAACTAGATCAGGAAGATTTTTTTTTTTTAACCTCTGGATTACTTGTAATTGGAGGTGCTTTCCAGAGGAACATTAGTGTTATATTTATTATTTCTCCTCACCTACTACGTTTATTCTTTTATTAATGTCTACTAAAACACAACAAGAGTCAAAGCAGAAGAGGTTAAAAAAACTCCAGAAAGTGATTAAGTTTTTTTTGTTGTTGTTGTTTTTGGAGATTCTGTATAAATTAGATGGAGCTTTTGTGTAAACTTCCACCTTATGTAAGTATGGAGGGATGCCTATACATGTTAAAGGAGGTTAAGAATACCTGGATCAATAATAAAGATGCCAAGAGTATAATTTGAATCTACTAAGTAACTAAAATCCTAAAACCATTATGTAAAAAGAAAAGAGAGAGAGAAAAGAAAACACTTAAGGCTGATGAAATATCAAGGTTTATTATTCTATTAGACTTTGACAATGAAATGAAATACACAGACCTCTAACAATGTTATTAAAATAAAATTTCAAAGCTTGATTTTTCAATCATGTAGTCAAAGAAAGGAAGACATTTTACAGTCATATCTTGTAGAGTATAGGAAAGTTCTCTGTCAAAGCTGTGTAACATTTTGATTAAGTGCTTGATAGATTATAAATATAAGTCAGAGCTAGCAAGACACTATAATAAATGGATTTTCTAAGAATGACTTGTGATCAATTTCAAATTATAAAAGTTTATAATATATTCATTTCTACCCTACATATACTCTGTTTTTTTGATAAAGCCTTCAATTACATGTGTAATTTTGTCTGTATATGTAAAAGGTAGAAATACAAGTACATGGGCACCTATATACACGTAATTAAATGTGCACACCTTTGTCTCTCTCTCTCTCTATTGTTTCAAGCAGGGGTCCTATTCTGCAAGTTCCTTTTCATAAATATTACTTTTGGAAGTCATTAGACTGATTTAGATCAATAGGAAGACCTGCCACGAATGGGTTCTGCATGAAAAGACCAGATCCTAAATCCACAGATGATTATACAGAAAGTCAGCAGCGAATGCAATGACACAAAAAGGGAAGTGCATAGCTGTTCCTGGTGGATTACAGGAGCAACAAAGCATATTGTCACATTGTTTTCTGTTTCTATGCCTCGTTTTCACTGCAGCATAACTTTGCAAGATTTCCCGGGGAAAAATATTGTAGCAGGGACTGAGCAGTAGCTGATTCAGTTCTGCGCTCTCAACTTTTGTTACTAGTACTGTTCATTGAAATAATATAAATTATTGGTATAATTTAACCTCTCTCATATGAATTGTTTGAAAGCAACCAGTCTCTTAAGTACTATTGATCTATGCTCTACCTTGATTTTAATGGGCACTCTAATAATACTGTCTTTGGAACCTACTCTATTTGCCCCTAAGTACATTAATCTCAGTAATTACAATTATATTCATTATAAAAATATTCTGTGTTATACCTAAAATATTTGACTCTTAGCTGGAATTAATTTGTCATTATCTTGTACTGAACTGGAAAAAGCCTACCAAAAAGACAGGAAATGACTAGAGAAAGAACAGAAAATTTCCAAAGAGTTTATCTTTGTCAAGGAAGAAAATTATTCCAGTGAAAGTTGTAACACACAACATACTTTAAAGGCATACATTCAATAATGTAATAAGTTTTGCAGTCAATTGTAGGTTCATAAGTTGTTGGTCATGAATTATATCCTGAAATTACTTTCTTGTGAATAAGCTTACAAACTACGAACTATGTTTTTTTCATATATCAGAATCTTTATAGTTCACTAGGAAAGATTCATTATCAATGCAAACCTGATAAATTTGGGAAGATGTTAACTTTTATTAGTAATATTTGTTTGTTTGTATTACTGTAACTTGCTGTACAGTGTATTAATAATAAGCATTAGACCAGCAATAATAGGAGCTTTCCTTTTGAAATGTCACAGATATGCCATTCCCTTTAATTCTCCAGAAATATGGGAGGTGATGATAGAAAAGTGGGGGTGCCATTCAAAATATGCAATTTGGGTTTTAGGGGCAATTTTTAAAAAGACCAATTTCCATACATCAACACTTTTCAGTGAGTTCCATGAAACATTTTGATATGATTTACCAAAAACAGTTTTTGCATCAGGAATGTTACAGTAGCTAATCTGCATCTGTAAAGAGTAGGAAATGGAATCACATTAGATATAAATGTAATGCAAAAAAGAAAAAAAGTTATTGCAACATAACAGAGAATTTAAATGTACAATAGTGAGGATATTCAAAGTTATGGTTCCCAAAGCAACAGTAACTCAGCTTTATTTACATTGTGGTATTATATATGTTTTATTCCTTAAAGGAAAACTGACTTATTTTTTCTCAACTATATGGGATAACATTTGCACATTAAGAAATATTTGTCTCTGAAATGAAATGGTGGACACCAAAGATATGCCAATGATATACATTTAATGAAAGTGAATATTTGTGAGCATTACCAAGGAAATATCTTTCATGCTAAAAAGTGACAGAAATTTGTGATACAAATGGTTTGGGAGCTTGGGAGACGCCAATTCAAATTAGTGTACACAGGTTTAGAGCATTTAATAGTTTAGTTGATGACCTGTCATGAAATTTTCTAGAACTACTTGAATATTTCATACTTAAACATTAAACTTTTGTTTAAAAGGTAGATGCTTTCTGTTATTTTGCATTTTATCTGCCTGAAATTTTTTTTACAAGCCTTTTACACTGGTTGCACCATCCATTACACAATCTTTCAACAAATAATGACAAAAATTTCCAGAGAGTGAACTACACTGATTTCCTATGTCTACTTTAAAACTAACAGCTGGGGAACATTAGTAAACAAGTGGAATAACAAATATCCAAAAGTCTGACTACATGTATTTGGTTGCACACTTCACCATAATGTAGCATTTATAATGATCAAAACTCATAATTATAATGATCAAGAAATCTGACTTTCAAGGTTCCTTTCTCTGTCTTTCAATAAAGTAAATATTTTATTTTAAAAATGGAAAGTAGACTGTTATAATCCATCATATCCAGACATTAGGATCCTCCCACGAGGGTCATCAGTCTGATGTAAAGTCTGTACCTTTAGGTTCCTCTGCTGTAGACATCTGCCACTCAGGGAACAAAGGCAATTGTTAACCTCTCTTTGGGTGCCAGCCCTACAGCAGTACTTGAAGCACTCTTTGCTAGTAGGCTACATTCAGGAATCCTGAGTTTTCTCGATAGCTATGGCAGAAGATTATGGTGCAGCAGTTACTGATAGGATGACTAAAGCTTATATGTTTAGTGTATAGAGCTTTGAATTGCAGGATATTTGAATACCTTGTGTTTACATCTCTTTTCTCTCTTTTTTTCCTCCTATCATCTCCCAGTGGGATTTTGTCTTTGGTACATCCTTGAGATGCCACACTATTTGTTATCAGGGCAGGCTTGGTGGGACTTTTGTAGTGCAAGAACGATATCTAGTCAATGGTGCGATTTTAACACAAAGAACAAAGCCAAGGCACAGGTCACTGTCCCACAGTCAATATATTTCCCAGCATGGATCAGGGGATAGTATATTCCAGGAACTATTCCTAATGGGCACCACTTACGTAATAGAGGAGAAATTAACCCTACAAAGGTGATCTTTGCCATGGTGCTAGGTCACAAGCGCAGAAAACCCTCCATGACCTGTTTTATTTGCTGTCATTAATATCACTTGGAAACTCAGTTTATACATAAGGTTGTGCCACACACACAGGATTTTACCAGAGGTCACTAGGACTGTGTCTATGCTACTAAAACACAGAAGCTTCTGGGGATGATTCCTGGCCCTTGGGGTCAAGTAAAGCACAACACTTTTTGCCCACACTGCTTAGGACTGGCTCCCTGCGGATCACGCTGAGATGCTCTCATTACAGAACAGTGGGCAGAGGGTTTGAAGAGCAGTTCCTCTGGGTCTGGGCCATAATTATCATTTTTAGTACAGTATTTTATGTTCAAAGTGTCCAAAATATTATGTGGACTTTGCAGCCTACAATCATGGTGTTTTTATAGCATGAAACTGAGGCCATGTTGCATGCAAGGATATGTGAAAATATAAAGCTGGTGTTGTGTTGAAGGGCTGAGGAAAGCAAGGGTACCTGACTCGGTGTAGTCTCATCCCTCCCTTGCAGGACCTTAGAGAGGTCTCTAGCCCAATCATATTCAGATTTTTCTTGGAGAGTAATACTTGAAGAGAAATACTTGGAACACTTCAAAAGAAAAGCAGGAGATAAATTAAGAGTTTTGCAGTATTGATGATCTTGGGGTTCAGAGTCTGAGCTTGCTTCTTGCTGTTCTTTAATTAGCAGTGTAATTGTACCCTAGTGAATCATCCAGGGATGCTGAAAAATGATGTATCATGAAACTAGTTGCTTAACGAAGAAGGGATATTCTTAGGCCCTATGACCTGTGAAGATTGATGGCAACCATATGGTAGCTAGGTGGACTTGTGGGGAAGAATGTTCGTGTACGCTGTTCAGACTTCTGGTCTCATGGTATCAACACTTTATTTAACATACTGTGTCAAATTAAGCCCTAGTCTTTCTATAACCTAAAATTGTGTTCGTAATCAGAGATGTGCCTGTGAATCTTTACAATTTATAGACTGCCCTTCGGACTAAGAATATATTAAATACATATTAACTACGTGCAATGTGACTAAAATTCCTGGATTATATGTTTATATTCTCAGCCCTAAAATTATTTGGTAGCATTTTTTTTCTTTTTTATGATTTTTTAGAACAAAGTAAAAAGAATTCATGTTTCATTAGTCAGCATCCTCCTTAGCAGGAGAACAGAGAACAGAGAACAGACATTTCACATAAGGATTAAACAGCGTTTTCACTTAATCTTCTCTCCTGCAGAATGCGGAATAGATATTTTGAGGGTGCAATACAGAGAAATTGCACTGGTAAATCAGCTCTGTTTAAAAACAGAAGACATATGTCCATTGAGAACCCTTTAATGCAGTCATTTTGGAGAAAACAGAATGACATTGTGAGCAAAAGCCTACGCTTATCTGAGTGTGATAAATTAGAATCAGACCAAAGTATACGGATCTGATTCTAATTAAATAATTAAATATCGCACACATGATGCCAGAATATCATAGGAATAACACTGTACAATCTACAGAGGCAGAGTCTAAAAGAACACATGCATAATTCTGTTTCTTGGTAGATCATTCTAAAAATGGCAAAAGATCGTGACAAGTGTAATTTTAAGAGGGGATATAATTTCTGAATTAACATATCCAGATTTTCCAGAGACACTAATCCAGAAAGTGGACTAACTCCCAGGAAAATCTGAAGCTGTAAAATCTTACCTGTTTTTCAGTCACAGTATACAAAAGATGAAAAAGGCATTTAACCAATTTTTAACTGATTGGAAAACATAATAGCTGTAATTCTTCATCATGTACACTGAATCTGTAGCTTGACTGCAGCACAGACTGCTCTGATTTCTCAAACTCTGTTTAAAGAGAAGTACTCAAACTTTGTAAAGGCCCACTTTGATCTGAACATAAGTCTTAAAGGAAGACTGAAAGACCTTCTCTTTCTCCCAAATCAACACACTGAAATGTTCAGAAAGTTACACATTTTTGAAAAAGAGAAGCTTGTAATGAAATTCTACCCTAAAGAAAACATTGAAAATGTTGATTAGCTGCCATGGATTCATTTAAACTGTATTATCATATATATTTAGCAATATAAAAGCATTTAAAAAGCTCTATGAAAGTCATAGAACTTGTTTCAGAGAAAACCACACACATCATTCTCTATTTCCTAATAATTTTGTTTATTGTCAGAGAGCTGTGTAACAATTCCAGGAAAATAGCATTTCTGGATTATACAAAGGAATGGTGATAGAAATCTGAGGTTAATAATTTTTTAAAATGATTACTTTTATAAAACATGTCTGGGAAAACATGTTATGTCCAGGAAACCTGGAGATTTCCACAGTTAGCATTTCTACGTTTTTGAGTCTATTGACCAGAAAGCACTGGATCTTTGTTTTAGCTGTCCCTGATTGTGAAACATACTGCGATCGATTTCTGATTTCTACAGTATTCTACAAAAATGTCCTTACTGAGATTCTGGTGTGTTGTTGTTTAGGCTGCATGGTTCTGATTTTCTAGGAAAGGGATCTTCAAGATGAAAGTCACTTAGAGAATGAAAGGAATTTGTGTTGCTTAATCATCTAACTGCAGTCACTCTATAGAAACAACAGGGTGAGAGAGCTTCCTCCAGAGACTAATTCAGAAAAACCAGTCCAGGTTCTACCTGAATTAGAGGCAGTTCAGAGCAGGGGCTTCTGTCTCCAACAGCTTCAGAGGGAGCCTGGAGACACCAGCCTTTGAACTTGCCCGGAGGTGAGTGGAGACACTGGACTTGCCACAAGATACAAGGGACAGTCAAGGCAGCTGTACTGTCACTATCAAAAGGACTGGGGAGCAAAAGCCAGAGGAAGACGTTTACTGATCTTCTCTGCACGGTGCTGCACAAACACTACATCAGGGGAACCAAAATCAGCAGCCAAAAGACTGCCTGTTGGAAATGAGCAGGAGAATGTGTGGCAGAGAAAGTTGAAGACTATCACAAAGAAGGGGGAAGAGGAAGGACACATGAGGGAGACAGACAGGGAGTAACAGACAGGGACAAAAGCAAACAGAACGAGGAGCAGAGAAGAGTATGAGTTATATATTTGTAGGCCTTGCTGCACACTAAGGGAAAATCAGACATACCTTTGCAAATACTGCTGGTGATGGTCCTCGCTACTCATCACTGTCACTGGACATCCCTCCTGGCCCTCCCAAGAGAGCCTGATTCCTCAGTCTGCTCCTGGGCCATCTAAAAATCATTCCTGACCCTTGATCTTAAGAATGATCCCAGTTCTTCCATGTAGAGAGTTTTTGCAGTTGTACAATTTTTACAGTTAAGTAAGAGCGTAACTCTGCTTAACTTAATACCTATTAGGTAAGGCCATTTTGTACATAGAGAAAATATGTTATCAGTGATGAACAGAGAAGAAAAATGATCTGGTGAAGCAAATAATCATCTAGGGATGAATTCTAGTTTATTACATTTAGGTTCTTATTCTAGATGGAGGGAGTTAACATACTGCAAACACAGAAATAGTATTTACCTTGTTGAGTCCAGTCTGTCCAAACTCTTGGCTTATACCTAAAATCAAGAATACTTTTTTCCTTTTCAGCTATTGTTTAGCACTTGGTGTTGACAGTTCTTCCCAGATTAGGAAAAATACTCTCCTTTCTTGGTGTCGTTCCACTGACCATACAATTAACCTGTGTGGTTTTGATTAATAACTTCTTATTTTATCATGGGGATGCATACTTTTATTTAGCTTCTCAGCATAAGTTGGATCTCCCTTGAAAATATCATTCTGAGTTTTTGTAGTCTTTTCAGTAGAAGACACATTCATTATATTATAGCTATTCTCCTAATATCCTTTATTTTGATATAAACTTCTACTGGCCTATCAGGATTCTTCAGTTACAAAGGAGCACTTCATTTTTCTGTATCCTTTTTTCTGTCCCTCTAAAAGGAGCAATTTCTTGCAGTGTAAGGGTAAGCATTTGCTTCCACACCCATTTTTAAGCTAAATTATTACTGTATGTGAGTGTTCAGGGCATAAATCTAATGTATCCATTGCTTGTTATTGTGTACTCTCAGATTTGGCTATTGCAACATTAGAAACTTCAGCCAACACTGGATTTCTGATGCAAACAGTAATACCATTGGCTAGGGACAGTGGAAAATAATTAAAATGAGAATTCTGAATTTGAATAAATCATTTAAAGAATTCAATTTCTTTCTAGTCTTAGCAGTTCTGTGTAACATTTTAGATACAGTCGTATTTTAAGCAAATACAGAGAGGAATTATTTCATAAAATAATGGAATAACAACAATTGTATATTTTTTTCTGCCTAAAGACAAGACCTATCAATATATAGTATTAGCCTACACCAAAAAGAATTAACTATCTTTTACAATGATCATGATAATGAGCATTTACATTTTTAAGAGTTTTTAGATTTTACAGACATGAACAGATTAACAGTACTCTGTTTGTGGGAAGAATCTATATCAACTGTGTTTTTTTGTTTTCCGTGGAAAAGAAACAAAACTAGTGGTCAAACATACTCCTGCCAGATCATTATATAGGCATAAAAGTGACTTCTCTGTTAATGTAATATTAATAGGTGATCTTCAAAACACAGTTTTTCTGCATTAAATGAAATACTTATAAATGAGTGTTCTGTCATCAAAGAGGGCTGTAGAATTGCTCCTAAATTGAGAGCCAGTTATGCGTGTTCCTTTGTTAAGAGTTAAGTCATTTTAACAAACTAAAAAGATTTTTTCCATTATGCAAAATATATATATAAATTATATACAATATATATACAATTACATGAAATATATATAAATATATATGAAAATTGGGTCTACTTACGGGTATATGAGGATGATTATGCTGCCAGAGTCTAGATCATAGATTCTGTGTGCTGGGAACCAAAAGTAATATTAATCATGAAATAGGCACAGAGTCAAAAAAAAGAGGCCATTTAAGGGCTGAATTTTTCTGCAATCCAAATTCTAAATTCTATCTATCTTAATCACTTTTCTATAGGATCTCACTCTGATGCACTTTTGTTCTGGAATTTGAACAAGTGTCTAGTACTCAGTGCAATATTTATTCTTATATCATTTGTAAGGCATCTTTACAGGCATCTCACACTGAATTACAATGTAGGTTAACTGAAAAAATATGCAGGTTGTATGCAGGTGTAGAATTGAAAAAAAAAAAAAAAAAGAGTGATGATCAAGGAAATGCATCGATCCTTGATGCAGAAAAACTGCAAGACCCAAAACTTTTGAAGAGATTAGAAAGAGATCAGCATCTGGAAACCCTGAAGAATGGTGGTCTTGAAAACAATTTTCAAGTGAGATAGGCCAAAAGACACTTCCAGATTGAAGAGATGTTAAAGCTGATTAAAGATCTTTAAGTTAGGGGTAGGGGAAGGTAGAAAGAAGGTGGAGGAGTGAGAGTTTTAAATGGAGAATAAAGCAGTAACATAGGAGTTTTGGGGTAAGATTCAAGGAAATGTGATAAAGAAGCTAGGAGATAACACTGGTGTGGGGTGAACTCTTACAAGCTAAACCTAGAGAAGAGAAATCTGTGGATTTTCAGTAGATTTGATGATGTAGAAAGGAGACAATAAAACGCAAGGACATCTAGCAGCTGGGCGCATGCTGCTTTGGGATCATATGCATACAACCATAAAAGAGGCCAGTCAAAGTTATTATGAGGGATTGTCATTACCTGTACGACATCCAGAAAGGGAACAAAATGTTGTACCAGGTAGGCCATTTATACTTATAATCAATTATTGCTGAGGAAGATGTCATCTGAAACCTTACTAGCCTCAATTTAAACTGAGCTTGAATTGAAAGCAAGGTTTATTTAAACTTCAGGAAAGGAACTTCACACAGGAGGCACATGTGACTCCCATTGAAATATTATTTTCCAACTGATGGTCTTCCCCTAGTTAAGCCGCTTTGGTAACAGATTTCCTTGGGTTTCCAAATATGCCTTCTCTGAATAACATTTTAACATTAGCAGCACCAGATCTGTGCATAGTACACAAATGCAAGTTGGTCCTACAGCCTCAACCTGCCTTGCTGGCCTTGTGGCTGGCTCTTCTACCATCTTCTTAGAGACTGCCACTGTGGGTCCTGTAATCATCACAACTCTTTGTCATTCTCTGAAAAATTCCTAACTTATTCTATTTAGTCTATTGTGGTTATGATCACTAAAGTCTATTGTGGTTATGATCACTAAACACATGGAGAAATGAGGCAAGAGGATCTCTACAGTGGTAAGAATATTGCGTGCACTAGTTTTCTCTTGTGTGTCAGGAGAGTGCAAGTTTTCCTCTTACAGTTCTTGATGCAACCAAGCTAGTGAACATCTTTTCTATGTTTTAGCTTTTTCTTTCATGTTCAAAGCAATATTTTTTCAGATTAGAGCAGGCTCACTAGGGTTCCCACTGGCTCATGACCCCTTACTTCTGAAACTGTTCTAAGTGGATAGAAAAGTAACTGGCTTCCTCTTCTGACTTTTGGTTGCTCCTGACCAGCCACTGTGATTCTTTTTCTCTGAAGATCCAAGCACTGAGGTCATAATGAGGAAAGGATATTGATTTTGAGACAGGAAGATGGATCTGTATGACAAGGAAGAGAATAGCAAGAGAGGGCTGACATGTATTTCCCCTTTTGGGTACCTACTAGCACATATACTTTTTGCACCTTTTTTTCTTCCTCTGAAACCTTCTAGGAAATAGCTTCTGTTCCTGTTCAGATTTAGCTGTCTTTACAGATCATGACTGTGCTCCGTATGCAGTTATTCAGAGAATATTATGAGGGCTCCTTCCCAGGGCCATATGCTCTTCATCTTTGGTGTTTCCAGACTCTGTACAGCCTTGGATTTGAACCTAGATGTGCTCAGCCACTTTGGAAGATCTGAGCTGGCACTTCTCTGGAAATCTCATCACTTCTTATAGAGATGGATACTATGCACTGTGTAGCTTACTGTTTCGCTTTCAGTGCAGCTTTCTTCCAACTGTTTTGAAGTTAGTTGAAGTCCTCATAAAGACAGTCTTTGACTAGAGTAATTTATGATATCCTGTTCTAAGGCTGAATAAAACAAATGAAAGTTTTTTTTTCAAATCATAAATGGCCCTACATGCAATAGAAGATGTAATGATTGATTAATTGCTAAATTTTCATACTTTGAGTGAGAGGACAAAAAACATATTTCTTTATACCAAATTGTTATTAATGTTGTATTTAATTAATTCAGTCTGTACTCCAGCATCACTGTGTATGTGATGAAGAGGCATTCTACTTCATTACTGATTTTCTTTTTACTGTTCTTTCCTTAGTAACTCCCACAGTTGGGGGAGAGCTGGCAAGAAAGGCCACTTGTCCTGTGGGAGTTTGTTAATGACTCCTAGAAAAGTGTGCTCTTATTGGGGAAAAAAAGTGCTTTACCTACAGAAATGCTGGGTGAGGTCCCAAGATTGCAATACTTATTTTACATAAAAACACCAGGTTGGTCTTTAAATAGCAGTCCCAGAAGCGCAAGGCATTTTATTATCCATTAAGTTACTTAGCATCCACTATATTTTTTTAAAAGTTATTTTCCCCAGAGGAGTTCCTAATATATGGTATTCCAGCATAGAGGAAAGAGAGAAAAGTATCTACAGCAAAAAATCTTCTGCTAAAGTCAATCCCTACAATTTAGGAAATGTAGTAGGTAACGGTAGGAGAGCTAACAGACCCATATGACACCTCTCTGAATTTGGGATCTGTCCTGGACCTCTGTACAGATAACATGGCATAATTTCTTTGTGTTTTCTATAAGAAGGTAAAACATTTATATCCATGTCTTCCCTGAATGTTTGTACAGCTAGTATTCTTCTGTAGGTTCATAATGGCAATTCCAGATGTTGGCATGTATGTACTGGGGCCAGATAGATAGATGCACCTTTTGGAACAGGAGTAGGTAGACCGGAGGCACTGTACGTGTTCAAAATCTTTATGGGGAAATCTGCTTCAAATTACTGCAAATGAGGGAGCTTTACACTAGATTATGAACATTAAAACCAAATGGACCTCCTTCTAGTTATTCATGAAAAACAAGGTGGGTGGATGGGGAGAAGGTCACATCACCTCAGTTAGGTACCTACCTGAGGAAGTTAGTTTCTTTAGACTCCATATTTAGCTAAAATGAGTTTTTGTTCTAAATTGTCAGGCTCAATACATGGGCTGTGTGGTAGGCATCCATGTTATGTATGTATACTTAGGTGTTCAGATTATCACTCAAAAAGGCAGAAATTCAGTTTCACATAATTTGTGTTAATCTAGAGGTGACCTCACAATTCTTAGAATTTCTGGGATGGGGCAAACTTATTCTAAAATGAAAAATTAAACAGGTAAGTTGTTGGATCCTGTAAACTAGGAAAATAAGTTGTTGGTGGCAACATGAAGAAGGAGCTCTACAAAATAAAATCACCAAATCACCAAAGTAGAAAACGAGAAAACGAGAGCTTCTTTCAAAGGATCTCCTGGGGCTTATGAAATTTGCAGTGTCAAGAACAGTTTATTGCTTAAAAGTTAGCACTATCTATCCCAGTATCGAGAGTAAGTCTTTCTTCAGTTTTTCTAAATTACCAGTATCACTTTTAGAACACAGTTGACTTTCAGTCATCCAGCTCAGCAGTATGTCTAGATTTGTTCTAGTCTTAAAAATGATAATGTATCAAAGATATTGTGTTTAAGGCATCCTCCAAATTATATAAAGTACAGAGAGAAAGTTGTGTACCTGCTTACTATGTGATAGTTTTCTGGGGTCTGTTGTTAAAAATGCTCTGTTTTCAGTAAAATTTCCAAATAGCAAAAATCAGTTCTACTTGACTGTCATATTACAAGTAATAGAGCATGTGTCTTTTTATTCAAACTTAGATAAAATTTAGTCATGCAGTGCACTGAGTTGAAATGCCCTGAAAAAAGCAGTTGTAACATTTGAAAGAGAGTTCCTAATCACACTAACTGCTGTGTGGTAAGCAGGCAAGAACTTCTCTGAAGACTGTCCAGGAGATGAGGGACAAAGTGGATTTACAGGAAGGTGTTTACAAAGGCTCGTGGTAGCTGAAGGATGCAGAGTGTTCTCAGGGCCCCCAGTTCTGACTTGTGATCTTCTTTTAAGCTTGTTCCTCTTTCCTGTGCCCCTGTCTCTTTCAAACTGGCTGATGCACAGAGCACAGAGCAACTCTTTTCCTCTAGACTGCTATGAAGTCTAACAAGAGTCTGAAAAATCCCTCCAAAGGGGATGGATGACAGAAGGGCTTCTAGTCACCTAGGTAGCTAGCTATCTACTTCAGCTCTCTTGAAAAATAGGGCAGGAATTAGGAGTAGCATGATTCCAGCTCTAAATTAGAGAAGAAATAATTTTTTAAAACTTTGGGGAGAAGAAATAATCTAAATGTAATGATGGCTAAAACTCATAGATTAGTAAATCCTCCTCAAAGACTATGTTTGTATATCTCAAATGATGTGAGAAGGAGGCGGGGATGTGGTTGTACTGAGACTGCACAGTCAGCATATTTCAGACTACCCTATTTTTAAATGTGTTCTTTATAAGCCTTTGTAGCCTGCATCATTGCTCTCTTATCTAGTTATTAATTCATAATGACACCGTTAGTCTGTTTGCCACATTAGGAATGATCATCATTTTGTCAAAAACCAAAACACTACAGCAACTCTCCTAAATGTTCTCAGCGAAGCGAAGCTGCTGCGCCTACCATGACATGCAAGCTTTTGTGCTCCTTATTTTTTAAGCACTTTGAGGTTGAAATGTCACAATTCAACAGAGTCCATTTCCTTTCAGGTTCATTTCTTTATGATGCTACATAGGGAATAACTTCCAGCTTTCAGCCACTCACAGAAGGTGCAGTGTAGTGCATCTGTTTTATGTGCTTTGTGTACACAGTGGCTGCTGATTATATATTATTCACCAACACGCTAAGTACAAAGGCGGATAGTTGCCATGTTTGATAGGTTAATTTTAAAGGGGTTTTGTTAGCAAACAAATCTTAAAAATAAAACAGAAAAATGCTGAAGTTTGGTTTCAGCCTCTCCCCATCTCCTGGGGAGGAGCTGCTTGCCTCTTCAGCAAGAATTCAAATGAATTGAAAATTCCTTTAGAACTGACAGCCCAAGTATAAGAATGATAAACGGCTTTGGCCTTGATAATTTTTATTAAGCACTAAATGTCACATTTAACCTGCATTACTGAAAGCAATTACCCATGTATCAACAGTCAAGCAGTGCAGAGCTAGACGCCTGAAGCAGCAGCATTATGCTCCATCTGGGAATAAGGATTTTCAATTAGAAGGCAAATAGCTGGAGAGGGGATCAAGTCCTCCTGTGGCTCCCAAAGGAGGTCTATGAGAAGCAAAGTCTTCATATCCAAGTAATCGCAGGCAATGTCAACAGAGCATTCCAAACCATCTGCTGCCAGAGTAGCGTTTACTTTATCAAATCTCAATATTTACAGAACGCTGATCAGCTCGTGGGACCAGGATGGCTCACTGCCAGAGTGTTCTGGGAAATTCATTTTAAGGTGTGTTTCAGTAGGCTAATTAATTTACAAGCACCTGTTTCATCACTGGGAGCTGTTAATGCACCAGATGAGCTGCAGCAGGGGAAGGGGATGTTTTATCCCGGCTAAATTGATTTCAATTGATTTTCATTTAATAATGGCACAATTGTAGTTTAATATGAGCATAGCCTAAAGTCTGTTTTGTTTATTAATGTATAAGCCCATTTAGATGGTTTAATATTTACAAATATTCTTTGGCTCTAGGGGACTAGTGAGTTTTTTTAAGGTAAATATAGCCTATGTTGTCCTGCAATAAGGCATAGTGACTCTATTCTGTTTCAGTTAATTGTTTTTCCAATTCTATGTTGTTCTAAAAAGAAATAAAATATAACTTGTTCTGTTAAAAGATGGGCCTGATTCTGTTAGTGTATCACACAGAAAATGTCTATGAGGGAAACATCATGCTGTAAAACTCTATATACCTTGCACTAGTAATCATGGAATCTAATTTCAGTCTTCTCTGTCATGCTAGGCATTCAGTTTCCTAACTTCTGAGTCTCAGTTTCCTCCATCACTAAGTAACTGTGATAACTTTGCATGCTACTTCCCACCAGGGAGCCAATTCAGGATTTATTAGTTCATATTTGATTGTCATTTTGCAAATGGAAAGTTCAGGATACTTTTAGTTAAGATGTGACAAGTGGCACAGAGAAGTGATTTGTAAAGCTGAATTAATCATTTTTTGTTCGGTAACTACAGGGTTTGGAATTAGGACTTTTTCTCTGGTTATCCACAGAGTTTCTACTGTTTCTGCATGCTACCTTTGTGCTGGCCCAGAGATATATCGTGTGGAAGAAGAGTCTTCTTCATCTGTCAGAGAAAGCTGGACTTGTCAACATGTAATATTTTCATAGCAAAGTACTCACAGCTAAGTGACAGATCAAGAAAGAATTGCAATCATTATTTTGCTAAAATTTTAGAATAATAAATTTGAGAAAATACATCTGAGAATAACTCCAGAAAAACTGCTATGTTATGAAATAAGGAAGGAATTAGGGCTAATGATAACACAATAGGATGAGATTTAAGATGCTTGAGAAGTCCTGGGACTCTCAGACTGCCTATAAGACCTTGGATTGCTCTCTGTGTCCTTCAGTTCTCACTCTGGAAAACGAGGATAATTTTCATTGTTTCAGCTTCTTTGTTTAGTGTCTTTAAACTGCACTTGGGGTGACTGTTTTACCATTTGCTATTACAGCAGTTTTCATCACAGAGCCCCAGTACTGGTTGGTTCTTCTTGACACTGTTATAATACAAAAAGGGAATAACAATAATTTTACTATAGTAGTGTCAAGATAACCTAATCCCTATTGACTTCCTCTTGACACTCCTGTAGTGCAATTATTGTCCTTTTGAATTGCTGGTCTAGGTCTTCTGTTTATGCTATAAGATGTATGGTGCTTATATGAGATGGGGGGAAGATCTCCTACAGAAGAAGGCAATTTAAATTAGCTGGCAAAAGTGTGAAAGGCTTTGGTACCTGGAAGCTTAATGTAGATGGATTTGAAATGAAAATAAAGAATGTGTTTTCTTAATGGGGATAATTATCTAGTGATGAAAGATTTGCTGGGATTTGAGGGATGGAAAGTCGTTAGATCAAAAGTGAGTATCTTGGATATTTTTGCTTGGGCACAGCTGAAAATGAAGGCCCCAGTGAAGAATTCACTAAGTGGAATTCTGTGGCCTGTTATATGCTGAAGAGAGAATAAATACATTGTTTTTCAGTTTGCTTTTGACTTGTAGTATATGGCTTCCTGCTAAATTCCAAACTACTTTTTCAGGGACCAAAAAAGATGATTAAGAAAAAAAAAAGGAAGCTTGTATCATGTTATGTAGCAGTCTACATATGTGAAGGAGTTTAAATCAGCCTCTGCTAAGGAGTTTTGAAGGTCCATGAATGAGGAAAAAAAATTGGAACTACTGCTCTAGTGAATTGTAGTGGTGAATTTTTGCTTTAAAATTCATAGGAGAGATTTGTGTTTCGTCTCTTGGAATGAGGGAGAAAGAGCTTGGGCCTTCTTTGTGCCCTGCAGATTAGAATATACTCCAAGGATTACCTTTGGACAGCAGCACCCCTGGAGTGCCTGTGACAATTTATACTGCAGTCATGTCCTTGACACATGCTCATACTTATTCCTGCTATGCTAGGAATCTTACTTTCCACTGTTCAGTTGAAGAATTATCACAGCTGTTTAGAAATTATTCCTCCTTCTGAATCAGTAGTACTGATGGAACAGAATATTCATTTTTGTTTGAGACTATTCATTTGTATCACGTAGCCATGAAAGTTTATTTCCAGTGTTAAGTGTTTTTGTTTGTTGTAAATTTATTCCTGTTATGTTGTTGGCCTGACATGCTCCATGTTTTGGGGCTCAGTTTGAGAGAAGGGAGGTTATTTACAGCCTGTGGCATTTCTTACTTCAAGGAACTTCTGTAGTCTAAGTCAGTCATTAAAATATTGTCCATATTCTGGTTTTCAGAGAAGAATACCTCACCAAAAATTACAACATTTCAAAGACAGAGCATAACTACTTAAAAACAAGAAAGTTGTAGCTATTCAGAACAGCTGGGACTTGCTTTGACTTCTCAAATCTGAAAAAATACTTTTGAAGAAGGAATGACTTTGATGAGTTTCAGCACACTACAAAAATGTTAAAAAATTGGTCTGCAGTCCTAAGTATATGGCAGCAGTTGTTAGAAAGTGACAAATGGTTATACTTAGAAGCATCTTTTTCTTTCTGAACTCTTCTAAATTCAGTGAATAAGAACTATTTATATTCATAATATTATTTTTTTTCTATGCTTGTAATCACTGTGGATCTGCTATGATATATATTTTACATTTGGAAGGAATTTCAGTAGAAGTATAGATCAGGCAAATTAAGATAGAGCAAGTTTTAACTTTTTATGTTTTCTTTTTATGCCTCAGAACTTCAGAGCAAAATAAAATTGCTTTCACCTAGAAGAGCTGTAGCAGTCATTTAACACAAACATAAATAGTCAGTGTGTGAAACCCCAGATTCTTCAAAGTTGATGGCAAGATTTTCACTGCACCTAAGAGTTTACTCATAATCAAGTTTTATGAAAACATGTCAAATTTTCTTCTGCAGTAATTACCTAGAAGTTAACATTTTATAGAGGATGTAGTGAAGGATATCGTTACTGACCCTGGGGTGATAAAAAATAACAGCAGTTTGCAGAATGGTAGGGGAAGAAGAAGCCACTATTAGTACTCCTTTAAAAGCAATGCTGACTATATAGCAGAATATAGAGTGGAAATGCCATTTATTCCCCAAAGAGCCTAGTAACACTCTACCACTACAGCCATGGGTTTATGCCAGGTATTTTTGACTAGTGTACTAACATGGTGATTTTGCTGTGCTATTAGTTGCTAGCTGTTTGTGTGCACTGGAACAGCTGCTTTATTTGTTAATGAAAATACATCTTTAAAATGCTACAGCTGATTAGCAGCTGGAGGAACAAAGTTCTGTATTTACTCTGTACTACTATTTATTGTGGTAGAGGTTTGTTTCTTGTAGTGCAGAAAATAAATACCTATTCGTTAAGCACTGGACTTAGTGTGACCATTGCCGCCTTCTACAGGAGCTACCAAAGAGCTTTAATTGCTACATATAGAAGTGTGATTCTATTCTACCCTGTGACCTAGAGGTGGAAGGAGCTATATTTAACTTTTAACAGGGTCTGTAATCTATTCACTCAGTGTCTTCATCAGTTGCTTTATCGTTCTCCTTTACAACCCTTTCAAAGCCTGGCTTCCACAATGCTCTCACAAGGGTGATTCAGCATACTGTAATTTTATTGCTGGTAGTTCTGTTTTCTTTAATGGGATTTGTTTTACTTTGCAATATTACTTTAAGCTCTGATATGTTGTAGGATAAAGATGTTATTATGACAGTGTTAGCTTCTCTGTAAATTACAGTGCCTTGAGGATTGCATTTTGAGACTTCATGTAAACACTTTACAGAGCTAATAACATAGATACCATATGTAAAGCTGAAAAATATTTAAATAGGGAGCATTTGGAGGAATAAAACAATCAGAAGGCTTTTTGGGGGATAATGAAGATTACACTGAATTGTTTAAACTTGATATACAGCTTTTAAAATATAACCCATATACAATAATCCATTTTCCCTTTTCTTCCTGCTTAGCTACAATTTACTTGAGCTATTGGAGTATGTTTTCAGAAGAATTCCTTTGCAGTAATTGATGAGATCTCTAGGATAATATATTTGGTACAACAACCTTTCATTTAATGTAGCAATCATTAGTCATTTTTCATTAACAGTCTTGACTGGAAGAAAAACAGTTCTTACAAAAATAAAAAGAGGAAAGCTAGCTAGTTACTTAGACAGAAATGTGACGCTTTCTATTATGACAGTAAGGTTGCCTGAATGTTTCGTTTGGCTCTCAGTGTTTTTTTGTTTTTTTATTTTTTGTTTCTATCCCTTTATGTTTCTTCTAAAAAGCAAAATAGCTACAGGACTGGAGTTGGTAGTTGGGATTAGAGAGGAACTGAAGCCATTAAGTATTACTACTAATATAATATTTGCAGTATAAAACCTCCTGTGTAAGCCGAAACACAAGCCAAACCTTTGATAAAATTATCATATTTCCCATTTCATTTTTCGTACCCTTCTTAATATTACAGACAATTTAAATGCTGCTCCTTCTTCTCTTTCCTCTTCCCTTTCCCCTTCCCCAGGCACGTCACATTCTGATTACATTGTTAGATTCCATTGATTTCAGTGGAGCTCTGTATGTGTAGAGCAAGTGGTTTTTCTTTTCTTTCTTTTCCACTTTTGTGTACTTTTTAACCATCTGGCCTATCTATAAAAGGTCACATAGCAAGACCATGGTCTCTTAGTGTCAGCTGTCTTAGGAAGTGATTAGGAAGGGATGTAACATAATATAAAACAAAAACATGGTGGTCCTGCTGCTTCATTTTCTTCATAATTCTAGTTCTGGTAGTATTTCTTTTTGTTCGGTTGGGTTT
>NW_028186668.1:4928232-4967180 GCF_003343005.1 Rhea americana
TGCCTTTTTGTTTTCAGTGGGGAATTTTATATTTTCCTGCAGTTTTTATGGGTTTTAAATAAACCTCCAGGTTTTCAGTTCGTCTGTGGAGCTGGCATTGCTTGAATTTCTTAAGAAATTAAATCTCATCTAGGGTTATACGTGCAGCAGTTCTGTAGTCATGACTCTTAGTGAGCAGGCTGTACTTACCTGAATAACTTGAAGTTAATTTTCCTGAGGAATTCTGAAGTTAATGCTGTGACCTGCTTGGTAACTGCTGCTCCATAGAACAGTCCCAGAACAGAGCCCACTGGCAGGTCTTGGTATTGCTGCTCAGCAGAAAGCAACCTCGAGACCTGTGGCAAATTGCTTGTGCATACTGTTGGTGACCCTATCTCTGTACTACCAGTTAAATATTCCTCCTCACATCCACCTCTTTCTTATGCTTGTCCCCAAGCCTTTTCCTTACTGTCAAGGAATTGAAAAACTAGGAACTAGTTCCTAAATCGTCAGAAAATGGCATGTACCATGTCCTTCGCCAGCATAATACTGAATGACTGTGTGGTTTCCTATATAAAAAGTGTCTTTTGTGAGATCGCCTCTTTGTTTAAACAAAAAGAGAGAGAGGGAGAGAATGAAATATACTATGGAATACTCAAGCAGATGCTTGGCATTATATTAACACATGTATTATGGCGTATCATGTAATGGTACACTGTGGGGAATAGTAATGAATAGTTTGGAGCACAATAATGTGCATTGTTGATGTTTGTTAAAATAAAGATATTCAATTTATAATAAAAGGGATTAAAAGCTTAATTCATGACTATGTTAATATTTGTCTGCAAGTACACAGATAAATGGTAACGTACCTTATCACATTAAACACCTGCACGTACAAGTTCCTCTGCTGAGATCTCCATGGGATTGTATGTTTTACAGAGCTTAAACTTTCATTTCCCAAAATAATGATATCATTCATTTACAGATATAGATAGGCTCTTCTTACTCAAACTCTATCCTGGAATGAGAATTGTTACTTCAACTACAAAAATGTGGGATTAATTACCACAGTGATTGCCTGCTGCATCATCTGATGGTATTTGTATATAGAATTTATATATTTTGCAACAATCTGATTGCCTGACAGAAGTGAATTAAGACTTCTTAAAATGCACTGCTGTTAAAAGTAAATGATACCTCCAACATAGAAGTGATGAGGCAGGTGGTAGTGGCAAACAGATCTCATCTTAACACAGATCTCCTAGTGTCTTCCTGTATTTCCCACATGCCATCTTCTGGTAACAACAGAAAAGAATGAGCATTTGTGAAAGAAAATGCATAATTAAGGAGGGTGATTGATGTCTGAACTATTTCATTGTTTACCTCTGCTGTGTAAGTGTTTACAGGCATGCTGGATGCCTGTGCAGTCTCAGTGTATATAGTTATAATTTCCAAAGGACAGAATGTCAGCAGAAGCACCTACCATATTTACCCCCATGAAAAACATCATCTGAAATGATAATTCAGACTCTAAAAGAACATCTTTGCTTGCCAGCTTTGCTAAAAATAGATCAGAAAAGGAAAACAACCCTGTAAAAGCCATACAAAGTGGGATGAAGAACTGAACAGAGTGGTGGTGAGGGGATGATTCAGTTAAACTTTTTAGAACTGGAGACTCTGAACAATTTGGCTGCAAACAGAAAGTTCAAAGAAATTCACTAAACACCAAATATGGGCATCTTTCCTGAAGGAGGAAAATAATTGGAAAGTGGAATATGTAGCTTGGCTGAATATTTCACAAGGCTTCCAGCTAAATGCTGACTGAAAGTCTGAGAAAGAACTCGTTTCAAAATGTTCTTTCACAACAATATTAAAAAAAAATAGGAGATCCTCCTTATTGTTTAGATAAAACCAGTGCCTCATGTATGCACCAAATGTAATCACAACTATTTATGAAATATTTTATCCAAAGCCTTGATGTGAAAAACATCTTTCAGGATGTTCCAGTTTTACAGCTGTAGGGCATAGTCATAGTATCCTATGTAAGACCAGCACAATGAAATTATTTAAAAATGTTAACTTGGCTATCTTGTCCTCAGATTATGCAGATCTCAGAGGCAGCACTTTGCTTCTAATCCTCTCTTCAGGACTGTGTCCTACCTCACACCTCCTTAGTCCCTACACACTTTTTTGAACTTCTGCTAGGCACACTATTGAGTCTCTCTTCTATGGGCTAACAGTTTGATAGCAAAGTACAGTTTGTTAATTGATTGCCAGTTTTAATGCCTTGTTTACTTTTTAAATTTTGCAGCTATCTATTCAACTAGAAGGTAGATTTGTCTTCAGCCTGCAGTTTGATGGTTCAGTGCTGCAGCGTCATGGAAAGATGGTGACCCTCAGATTATATCAATTACAGTTGTCTAGTATCTGGCTATAAGCAGAGTCTTACCCTAAGCTGTGTGGTAAAAATAAAGTGTCTGTGAGAATTTGAGTGTGTGATTGCACCCATGGTTTGTGTGGAGGAAATACCACCTTAAAAAAAAACCACAAGGAACAGGGACTCTATACCTTGTTGAACCTCGTCCTGCACCTTTGAAGCAGCTGCTCATTAAATAACTTCGATGAACACTTTGGGTGTGTGTAAATACATACATCTAGAGAAAAATTGTATACCCTAGGGCATGTTGGACATTCACCTGGGACTGGCAGGTGCAGAACAGATCAGGTGAGAGGCCTGAACCTGTCTGAAGTAGTAACAGGAGGCTGGGAGCTATAAATATGGGAGTCCAAAGTTGTACCAGTCACCTCTATTCCAGCAACTGATTCCTGCATTTGTTATCCACCCCTGAAACAGGAGAAGTTGAGAGTAAATTGTTTAGTTAAACCTTCATTCCTGTGAGAAGTGGATCTAATAAAGCTCATTTTACTATGGATTTGGGTTCCCTGCCTTTCCCCTAAAGGATGTTGCTGTAGCTCCTCAGCCACACTGCTGTGATCCTCCAAATGCTCCATCTCTCCTGACTCAGCGGCATGTTACTAAGGAGTCTTTCACAGCTGATACTCAGATCTTGGCACCTGTTATGGGGGCTTTCTGTATTTAAGAAGATCTGAGATTTGGTTGAAATTATCCAGAGGTTCAGAACTAACTGGAGAGAACAAGCATGTACAGCAGTGATATAGTCACATCCTCTGTCCTGGCTGATGATAATTCTTACTTTCTTTGTTTTTATTTGTCTAAAGTCACAGAACAGAACGTTATTGTGTACTGTAAGAAAAATTTTTCTTGTTAGTCCTCCCTTTTGTATCTTAGCTATGTTTCAGCAAAATGTTATAAGTTTTAATGTTTTGCCTTCCCACTCCAGTTTGTGTTTCTTTGAGTGTTCATTTTTCCAGCTGTGCAGAGTACCAGGGATATGCTCCCAACATCATTGGGTGGTGGTGGGGTTATGCATGTGGGATTCTGTGCAATTTGGGTAAAAGAGAAGCTAGATAACAATTAATAAGAAGCAAGATACCCTGGTAAATCCAGATTAAGCTCTGAATCTTACTGTTGGTAGCTGCATTTGTTTTTTACAGACTTGTATCTATCTGTAGAGTCAGTCTTTAAAAAAGCATCCCTCATCTGAGAACTAATATACTTCCAGAATACTGAACTCTGTCATTTCAGTAGTAGCTCTTTAGACTAAGTGACAGAACCCCTGCATTTCTGTACACAAAGCCAGCTGCAGACCTAAAACTTGGGGCAAGGTTTATTCTGTGCACTTCTGAGGAGGCAAACTGTCACAGATTCGGCAGGCAGGGAGGCATGGCAGCGCAAAAATTGGGTCAGTGAATGCTGGATCATCTTTAGAAAGAAAAGGGAAGTGGGGAAGGGAAGCTCTGACCTCCGGAAAGCCTTGGCTTCTGCAAATTCCTTTTAAGAGGTTCTCACCACCAGTAAAGTAACAGGGCTTGGAAATTAGAATGTCACACAGTAATTTGGGATGATAAAACAAAATTGCCTAGAGACAACATTGTGGCAATGTCGCATTTTCACGCAACTATAACACTCAGAGTTTACTGTGACAGATCTCTTTGATTTGCTTACCCCCTTTAATTTCTGTAGTCTATTGGAAAAATATATATAATTGAAAGAAATTCCTTTTACTTTTGTTTTGCTGCAGTAGGATCAGTCTAGGCTGCAATTTCTGAAAAGGAAATGTTACTTTAGAGTAGAGAGGTAATAAAATGAGCAATAAACCTGCTATTTGAAGCAATATTAGAGATACACTATTAACATAAAAATCTTTGTCTTTTTTAAGTAGGAAAATACTATTGAAGACTCTTGATTCTAAAACATTAATATCTATCTCCATGTTTCTTTTTTTGTTCAGGAATTTATGAGACTAATAAATATCCCTTTGTTACCTATTAAAACACCTTACTAATCCCTGTACTAATCTACAGATATGTTAAATAAGAATTGATCATTTTCTTAATAGTTTTATTTTGATAAGTCAACCTTTTCTTCATACAGCTGCTCTGCAAAAATAAAACTGTGTGCATGTATTTTAATTCTTAGTTCCATTTCTCTTTGTCCTTCTAAAATATATGCTTTATCAAATTTTCAGACAAAATTTTTGGAATGTCTTTTATTTACATGTGATAAATTGGGGAAAGCTTTTTGAATTCATATTCTTCTATTAAAAATTATTTAACTTTCTAAATGACATCACAAAAAGCTCTTCAAAAAGTCCTTATTCACACTAGTATTTTAGATCTTTTTCTGAATGTATATTTTTAAAGATAACTACTGTGTGTTTGGAGGAAGATCAGTTTCTTCCCCCCCCCCCCCTTATTTCTGCAGAATGACTTTCTTTTTAAACACTGGGACTTTTGTTATGTTAATCAGTCAGGGAACATTTCCAATTCAATTTTACCTGAGCGCTGGTCAGCTAGAGTTTCCTTTGTTTGATGTCCCCTGAGCCTTCCCTTGTCTTTTAAACTGTAATTTAGTTGGAGCTGCTGTCAATTTACTCCGTCCATTACATTTACAGTGATATTCCAGACATTGTCTTCTATTCAGTCCCAGAGAAGTTCCTCGACCTAAACAAAATGTGCAAGGAAAAATCCTATAGAGATCCAAAATACAAGCATACAACTCCTGTTTGTATATGTGCAACGTATGCCTAGAAATTAAATTGTTCCTATCTATTCAGATTATTGTTATTTTGTTTTAAGCTAACAGATCCTTACACTCGTGAGAGCTACTGAATGGTAATTAATTAGCATTTTCAGTGAAGTGGACATGTCCAATCCAACCAGGCAGCCAGCTTGCACTCTGCTCTGCCATGCCTTTGTAGTAATGAGATTTTAAACTCTGCTACTTTTTAACTCCACACAACAGTCCTTGCCGTTAACATTTTTTTTTTAATCACAATTACCAGCTGTCATGGAGTTCAACAAATAGAGCAATTTTCTTGCCCTTAGTCCATATCAGCAAGTTCCTATGGCTTCAGTGCGCCAGGTGGGAAATTGTTGCTTTGAGCAGTTGTTTTCTGTGGGATGAGAAGAGAAAAAGTCTCAGAAATAGGGTGTTAGGACCAATTTTAACTGCTGAGCTGCCTTACCTCTGCAGGTGTTATAAAGGAGGTGAATCGTTTTTTCTGCAAAGCTCCCACCCTGGCTGAGGTAGCTTTTGGAGCACTGTAGTTTGCCAGTGCTGCCTTGCTGGGGCTTGGGTGGGAGGCAGGTACTGTATTGTCAGCTGGATACTTTGGGGCAGATTCCTGAGGCTTAGGGTAAGCGTTGAGGCGGGGGCCAAACACCACCCTCAAACTGCTGTGGGGAGCTTGGCAATGGCATCACCTTTTGAGTCCAGTCCATTAGGGAATGATCAGTCCATTTTCACAAGGCTACTGGTTCACATACACAAAGAACAGGAGTCTCCAGTTATAAACAAAGACAGTCCTTATATGCTCCAGAATAAAAAGAGGTGAGACTTAGTTTTAGAAATGGCATGATGTTTTGGGATATTCGGCTAGGAACTCTGCTTTTTCCAAGCCAGTTTTATATACCTACATGTCTAGCTAGATTTTCCCCTTGAGGATAAGCTTTGGAAATGTCTCTAGGACAGTCAAATAATGAAGCTGTCAATTTATTCATTTGCCACTAGTGTGAAGTTTAAAAATAGGATGTGATCAATACTTAATGACAGAATACATGGAAGAGCAGGAGTTGCCTGCCCTCTTTACCAACTGACTTGACAAGGTTAGTGCTCTGGCAGTACACAAACACTTGTACAGCCCTAACCTTCGTCAGCGGTGCTTGTTGTAATTATCATGGGTCTTCCTTAGTGTTTACCTTCGATCGCTCATTCAGCATAAACAATTCTCAGATTGTTTTCCCATTAGAAATCGTATTTGGTACCCTGATTTTAAAAAGGCTAATTTATGGATTTCTTTTTCCATCCTTTTTGTTGTTTTGGCTTTTCCTTTTAATCATGATGGGAGATGGTCTGTTTGCTGAGTTTAATTGCATTCAGTCTCACTGACTGATGCACCAGTGTTGTGCATACGCTGTGTGTGTGAGCCACGTATATGTATTTCCATTTCATTCCATGTACAGTCAATAGGCCTTGTTTTAAAGGCCGCTCTAAAAGGAGAGTTCAGTTTCTGCAGACTGTAATTCACTATGTAGGACCTAATAATGTATCACAATGCACATGTTGAACAGTAAGTCTCATGGACACCCTTCAGCTGGGATGAACTGGGAAGTTATAGCTCTTAGAGCCCTTGTTTCAGGAAGTTTGCAATCTTAGGCAATTCAGCCATTTAATTTCACTACGTGACTGGGCTGACTTTTGCTAGGATAGCCAAAAGAGTAACTAGCCCTAACCCTGGTTAATGGGAATTTTGTGACTGACTTCAGCTGACGCAGGATTTATCAGTTATTTTTAAAGGAAACTTGGATTCTGGTGTTGTCTGAGATTTGTTGATTAAGGACAGTTTTGGTGATTGCCTGTGCTTAAATACATTCTTGAAAGTTTTATGTACTGATGACTGCGTTAAACAGAGTTTAGTTACTTAATAGAGAGCAGTTATATGGAAGGTAATTTGTTCCACATCGAATACATGATATATTTTTATTCCATCATATATCTGAGCATTGATTTATAGTAATTATTTTATTCTCTTAGAGCAGAATTTGTGGTATAAATACATGCTGAATATATACGTTTTACAATTAAATGCTTTAAATTAATTTTCTCTTTTGGTTACAAAAGCATCAGGAAAGTATTCTTGTATCTTAAAATAATTTTTTTACAAAGCTAGTAGTATAACAAAATTTAGGTAGCAAGCAAGAGACTGCTATAAAATACATAACAAGATGCATCACAATTAAACCAGCTTATGGTAATATTTTAAATACCATTAGTTTCAAGCTAGGTAAGCCAAGAAGTATTATGTATGCTGTTTGTGTATCAAGCTAATAGAACCAGCTCTCTAAATAAGAGGAAATGACATGCTACAGGGACCTAAAATATTTGCTGTGTACATAAAACATGGCTGTAAAGAAAGTTGTGTGAAATGTGAGTTATAGTGGTTGGGTGGCTTATACAAAAAGTCAGAGGAAAGAATCAGGATTTTAGGTTAGTAGATAATGAGATGTTAGATTTTTCTGCAGGAAGAGGGAAATTATTGTTTCAAAATGAAATTTATTTAAAACGAGTCTGCTGAGATAAATTTTACCTCCTTTGTTACATTTGAAACTGGCAAATTGGACCCAAATTGATGACAAAAACTCAGTTTCAACAAAGATGCTATTCCTTTGAAGAGTTCCACTCAGGTCTGCTTGTAGTTCACCCAAAGATCTTCTGCACTGCCTGTGTACCAAACTTCCCATGGTCACCCACAGGGACCAGAATCTGAGAAGCAGCAGCTATAGCAGCACGGAGAAGTAGGGGAGCGGGTTGTGATATGTGATGGTGATCAAGCTGTGCCAGGCACTGACGGCTACTCTTTGCCCTTGTGTTCCTCTTGATTTCTTCAACAGCCGCTTCTTTACCTTCTAGTTAGGTTCTTTTGCTGTGTCTGACCTTGCTGAGGTAATATGTTTCCCAAGCTGCTTTCTCTAGTATTACTTCTAACCTTCACCTCAGTGCTCCTGCCATTACCAGCAACGATGCAAAGCACAGGCAACAGGCAAGTTAGGAAAACAGCATGTTTCAAGAGTGTTCCTGAGCTGTGGTGGGGTTTATCTACACTGCTGTTTCTTCAGACATCCCAGAATCCTGGTTCCTCAAACACACAGTCAGAGATACTGTGTACTGTATATGAATATTCTGGATTGTCTCTTGTCTGGACTGTGTTTACATTTGGTGGAAACTAGACTGTTCAGATAGAAGGGAAAATTTGCATGCACCAATCAAAGGGTTGTATCATAAAACTGAACTGTGATGTTTTTAGGGCCATAAATCATAGAATCATAGAATTGGTAAGCTTGGAAGGGACCTCTGGAGATCATCTAGTTCAACACTCCTGCTCAAGCAGGGTCATAAAGTTCTTTGAGTTCTTTAATTCAGATGTAATCACAGCCAGACAGATYCATTCAAGATATGCATTGTTCAAATGTATTATTACAATTGTTTTGGCATGAAACTCTTGGTTTTCGAAAACTGAGAGATTCTGGAAATCATCTGTTATCATGACTGCATGGGCTTTTTTTGATCATGCTGTGGCTGAATTAAGAGAGTCCTCACCTGACAAAARTTTGGAAAACCCTACACAGCCAAAAGATAAAACAAAGTTTCTGTTCAACAGACCAACTAAAACATACAAAACAGCTGAATTTCTACCTAGTGCACATCTAAATGTATTCTCCATCAGAAAATAGCAATTATTGAATACATCATGTACAATGACATCAGGGAGCAAAATATTCCTCATGCTGCCCAATGGACCATGCTGGAACACCTTTTTCATATCATGAAACCATTTGTAATTACTAGCAAAGAAGTCAGAGCTGAAATGGCATCATTAAATCTAATTCTGCCATTCATGTCTTTGTTCAAAAAATCCCTGAGGAGGGGGAAAAAAAGGGAAATAAAGTATATTAAAAATGCATTTGCTCATTTTCCAGTGCCTTAAATCTTTGAGCAATAGAAACAAGTAAATATTGATACTACATGTATCCTTAGAGCTGATACTTACTTCCATGATACTACAGGCACAAATAGTAATTAAAGACCTTTTTCCTGGAAGATGACAAGATAATGCTGCTTTCAAATGGCCTTATACTGTTCTATTACCTGGTTTGGGCTCTGCTCCTTGAAAAGCACACCTTACACTTTTTTTAAAAGATATACTGCCCTGTGGAGTTTTTTGGTACCTTAGTTCACATGAAAAAGGTAAGGTATGGTCTGAAAGGCTTTGTCTGAACACAAGGCCTTGTAAGACTGCATTTGGTGAACACACTTTAAGTTATCTTTGCTTAGAGCACATCATCTTCATACTCTGCTTTCTGAACTAACTCCTCACAAATTATACATCAAAGTACATACCCTGACTCTTCAAAGATCTCCATGAAAATCATCCTTTCTTCCTGGAGTGATATCTTCCTCTGCCCATGATCCTTGGACATCCTACAAGCAATAGATTTTCAGTGGGCAGAAGGAGGTGGCTTAAGCACAGGCTGCATTTTCATGATCTGGGACTGGTTTAGGGTACTTCTACACAGGAGCAAACATTTTATATTTATATACCATTTTTATATATTTATACATATATATTTTTATATATTTATATATATATTTATTATATTTATATATTGTACCCTATTTATATATTTATATTTATATAAATATATTTTTATATTTATTTATAAATATATATTTATATATTTATATACCATTTCCAGCACTGACTAGGAAACTTGCTTCTTTTGCTGAATTTTTATCCTATTATTTCTGGGAAGAAGGAACTGTATTGATTATGATATTTCTGTTCCTGTACATTAAAGAAGTGCCGAAGTAGTGTAACAGTAAAACCATGTATCGTACAGTTATCAGCTTGGCTAAATAACAGATTGGCAAAAGGAGAAGAGGCAGAGATGTAAAAAGAGATATACTTGACAAGATTGGAAAAGGCGAACTAGAGAGTTTCCAAATGGGTGATGACATCACGGTAAGAGGCTAAACCTGTAATTTTAGCAAATATATTTTAAACRGAAGTAAAATACTTTATCAGGAAAGCCAGAAAAGAGAGATTATTAAAGGTCATTGATGAGGCCCACTGAAGTAGTGCTCATTCAGGAATTTGAATCTAAACTGACATGGGAAAGGCAAAACAAGTAGGTGAGCCCAAGATGAGGACCTTTCATGTGGCAGAAAGGCTACTGATAGCAAGGATTGGGTAGAAAGGTTTTTGAGTGACAGTTTTGGAGTTAGTTTATTTATTCAGGACAGTATCTACTGTTTACATTGTTTTACAAATTTCTGGTTCATCTTTGAGCAGTTTTCAGTGGCAGAAATCTTGTTCCGATATTGTGCTTGCTGTAGTCTACATACTGGAGTAACTAAGGAATATCTTTGCTGCTAACCCCTGTTAGCTTCCTAACTTCCCCACTGAAACCTAAAAAGACTAACTGAAGCTCTTTTGCAATTCAGCTATTTATCCACCAATAGCAAAGGCCATATATGCAGCTATTAGCTATTTTCTTGCCAGGGTAGGTGGTCACCACTTTCATTTCCCTTACAGCCAGTCCTGCTCTGGTAAAATGGTAGGGGAAAAAGTGATGAGTCTTAAGGCCATTAAGGAAAACATATTAAGAGCTTAATTTCCTCTTATGCTGACCCTCTCCTGTAGTTCTCAGAAGCTSCACTGCTGGCCCTGCTAGCTTGTGGTGGTGCACAGTCCCTTTGCCATCACAGCAGTGTGTGGCCAGGTACAGACAGCCACATGCTGGCATCTGTGAACCAACTCCAGGCTAAAAGTGGTACAGATTTTTGGTACCTTTGCCTTCATCAGCATGGCTATGCTGGCTCAGAGTGCAGTGTGATCATGCCTTGCTGGCACAGAGGCGTCAACATGAATGTTTTCGTTTGGCTCAGGAGTATATGTTTGAAATAATCACCTAACTATCTGTCTCCGTGTATTGTGCTCGGGTTCCCATCACAGAGTGGTCTTGGAGTATGTGAGTTTGATTCTTTGGGGATGAAATTGAAGTGGAAGATGTGTTCTGGGAGCTTGGCTAGGGCACTCCAACCACAAACAAGCATTTGGCCTCTGGGAACGGAACACAGCCAAGAGTATATAGACTTTGTGTCCTTGGCACCAACGGCTTTCCACTACAAATCTGTGCCTACTGGGCCACTAATTGCTAGTCAAGCTTACGTGATCAGTAGGGCAAGGGATGATGTGTGCATTACTTCTGTAACAGTGTCACTCTCATCATTTATTTAATAAAATACTACCTTGACTATACCAACTCTGTTGCAGTTCAGCTGCCTATGGTGTTTTTTTATAGCTGTATTTGGTATGTAATATACAAACATTTTATGAATATATGTATGTGGATGTGTGTATATGTATACTCACACATACACATCTACTGTTCAGATGCTTTGTAACATATGGTAGCACACTAGATTTTTAATCAGAACATCCTTTTGTCATAATGCAAAACTAATTGTGTTGTTGTGTACTGGAGGTCATAGCTGTTATAATAAAACATCCATCTTGGAGCTTTTTAGAGGAACCTGTTTAAAAAGGTTAAAGTGGGTAATTATCACAACCCTAATTTACAACTACTTGGCAATAAGAGTTGTTTTTCAATGAACCATTTATTCATGATCTGCTGCTTCACACTGCAGGATTCTTCTTGACTAGGTTAGAAAATGTAATTAATAAATGATAGGATTATTTATGGTTCACGGTGCCAGATTGGGAAATACAATGATATACAGAATGAGCTAAAAATTATTCTTACAAGAAGCATCTTGATTTTTAATCCATGGATTGAATTGTCACATTACTTGATATGGTGTGGTGAACTCCTGATGGTATTCATAGGACATCATTTTGTTTGTCATCCTAGCCCCTCTGTGTGCCAGTAAAAATGGACATGCTCCTTTGAGAACAGAGTTAAATGAACACTGACATGTTAATCCTTACCTTGGTTAAAGTAGGGTGGCATTTGTGTCTGTGCTTATGTTTGACTACATTAGTGATTATCCAAAGTGCCTAATGGAAGCTGGAAGATGGTTATACTTGATAAACATGAAGTAGTCCTCTCTAAGAATTTTTTTAAGGCAAAATGCCTGCTAAATACAGACAGTTTTTTTCAAGTAACAAAAATATACAAAAATAGGATGATGTCAGCTGTCRTGTTTTTATTTATGGGCAAAGTGCCTGGTAAAATGTGGGGTCAAAATCTTACTAAGAACTTCAAAACCTGTAGAATGAAGACAAAGAGAAAGCATGCTAAGTGATAACACTTCACATTAATAATGTTATTAATTATTGCCTGGATAAGAAGTTTTTTGCATRGATAAAAATATTTGGTACACTAATTTCTATACAGTTATATAGAAAATCAACATAAAATCTTAATCTGAAGAAGGTTTGCCATTCCACCACCCCATAAAAGCCGGGACTTTTGTACCAATTGTGGACAAATTCTGTTCCCAGCTTCTTAYCAGCTGAGACCTCTTTTAAAATGCTTTTCTAGAGTGACTGGGATTTCAAGAATTATCCTAAAATATACCAGTGCATGTAGCTGATACTTCCAGAAGTGAGCTAATAAGAGAAATAAGAAATGCTGTCAAGTTTAGAGGGTGTTTTAAGTCACGTGACTTTGGAATTTCAAACAGTGAAGAACGAGGGACATGAGAATAATGGAGGACATTCTGGATCTTATTGCTGTTCCAACATTTAGTTTAAAGTACGGGTAAATTTATGCTTTTATATGTGTGCATATGCATACCAATGTATATATAAAATAAATCTGATTTTTGATTGTTGTTCTTAGGCTAAGATTATTTTATTACACCACTATTGGATTACAGTTATAAACTCTAATTTGGGGTCAGGCCTGCTTCTCTGTTGGAAGCAATGGTGCTTGCATTCACTCCTAAGTATTCTCTGATTTTTTTAGGTAAAATGTTCAATTTGAAATGCAAAACAGGTGCTTGAATTTTTGCAAAACTATACATTGGAAAATATCAAAAAGGTTGTAAAGATTTCAAAATGAAGGTGGTATAACAAAACTTGAAATGGGGAAAATATCTGGCTTTTTTTCTTTAAACTCTGAAAATTTTTCAAAATGGAAACATGTGATGCTTTGTTCAGTTTTTCTTAAGAGGTTATTCCTCTTTACCTACTGTTTTTTTCTGTGTATCAAATGTACAAATGAGTGGTTATAAAGGCTAAGTTTCGCAAATACCACTCCTGGAGTCTGAAGAGTATTTGAACTTTGTCGTGGAATGCTTCTCCTTTGTCCCAAGGMKMMKYYTKYYTTTTTTTTTTTTCTAATCTGGGATGATATCCATTTCTGCATTGTCATATGGTATGTCACACAGAATATCAGTGTTTTTTCAGTCTTCTCCAATGTCCACAAGGAGTCTGTGTAATCCCAGGCATAGTTCAGGATGGAAGAAGTGTTCATATCTTCCCCAGCTCACTTGCCTTCGTTGACCCTTTTTCTGCATGTGTATATGAGCTAGCTTCTGCGAGAAGTGTAAATCCACCTTATTTATCCAAAGTTGATAAAAAGCTTGTTTGTTACATTGCCTTAGATCTGGGGCAACACTGTTAGTCTGTTGCTCTTTTATCAGCTCTTTCTCCTTCAGAGAGGAAAACAGCCACTGAAAGATTACTGGGGTGGAGGACAACAAATATCCCCCTTTGAAAAGTCAAGAATGGGATATCTGGTCATCCTTTGAAGAGACATACTAGATTCCTAGACTTTCTGTCACTTACTGTCAATATCTCTTACGAGTCCTTTCCTTGCAAAGTTGTATTATTTCCAACTCTCACCATCAAGTCAAAACTTCCTTAGATACTGCTATTTGAGTTTCTTTGCTGTTTTCGTAATTCATCAAATATTCATAGCTGTGGGAAAAACTTCCATTTTCTTTCTTTCTTATAGCTGTTTTTTTCTTTTTTTTGGTCTTTGCAAAGTTTTGCTTTTGAGAAATAGGAGACAACTAATTCAAACCCCTTTGAATTACTGCTTTTGGATAGTTATATATTTTTCATTTTTCCTGCTAAGAATTATTAAGAAGGTTATCAATTGTTTTGAACTTATCTTCCAAGATTTCAAGAGGAGTGGTAGGGAAGATATCAAAGAGGAAAGGTACGATATTTTTTTCTTATAGCTATGTATGGGAGGAGAAGCCCTTATATTCCAAAATGACAGATATAGCATATGACAAAAAGTATCTTCTCTACTGATCCAAACAAAATGAGACTAGGTGTTTGTCTTTCTCCAGAAATCTATTTCCTCCCATGTTTCATGAAAAAGAAGGTGAATATGATGTAGCAAATGAGATGATATTTGTTATATTTTGCAAAGGAATTGTCAAATTAAAAAATCCCAAGCTGAGTTTTGTTTGAATAGTATTTAGCCAACATTTGGCCTGTGAGGAACACTGGTATTTTTCCTGTTTGGTTAAATGCATGATTGAATTCAACCTTTTTTCTGTATTTTTTTGCTATTTCTTGCAGATTGACACTGGGTCAAAAACCTAAGACATTCAACAATTTCTGCCTCAATATTGTGCTCTCTTCTTTTGTGTCCTTTTCCTTTGAGGTTTTAAATCATTCTGCTTCATTCACCCATGAAGTAAAATCCCTTTACGTGCAGTTACAGGAGGTCCTTTGCTGTCTTTATCGCTCTTGCAGCATATCTATATAAATATTTGAGGAACTTTTTTCTTAATGACCTTATTTCTGTCTAGATATTTTTCCTTTTTTAGCTCCGTTTTCTTATTTTTAATTTGGCTTGCCTCAGCTCAGCTAATGTTTYGTGGTTAGTCCCCGTATAGATGCGTGAGGAAGAGATTGTCTAATGTTATTTTTAGTGGTGGATGAATAGTCTATTTTTAATCAGAGAGTTTTCACGTTCCATTTCAGGAGTCGGCTAATGCATCCTCTCATAAATACATGATCTCCCCCTCCCTCACCCCTGTATGAACACACACCTGCATAAGTGTTAATTTAGGAAAGTCATGTGTCCTAAAATTTCAAAAGATTTCAGGTGCTTTAAACCAGTATATTCTTCATAAATTGCAGGGCATTTGCCCTCTGGTAGATCAGTACTGCAACCGAAATCGCCAGTCATATTTGAAAATTAGGCCAAAGGGCCAAAATTTGCCATTTCTGAAGTACAAGACAGAAGTGTCTTGCCCCAGCCTAGGTTCTGGGAGATACTGAGGGTCTTGGGGGCAGATTGCCATTTCTATAGTTGCTGCTTCTTTTAATAATAAATGCAGTTTGTGGCAAAGTAGAGCAAGGAGTGCAAGTTCACCTGCCTCCTGTACAAGGAGGTGGTTGGAAAGGTACTTTAAACCACTCTTCACCGTGCATGCCCAGAAAAAATGCCTACTAAATTACCCTGAAGGTTGCTATGTGTGCATTGATGACACACCACTTTGCCTTCTTTGCCTGCCCTGCCGACCAGGGCATTGCTCAAAAGCTGGCACAACCTTGAGGTGTTCATGAAGCAGCTCGTGATATGATGTTCAGTCTTCCTGGATGGTTAAGCCTTTATTTCTCCTGTCCTCACTAACCCAGCWCTTCTCTACTTTCCTTTTCTTGACATTATGCAGTTCAGCTGCTTTTGATCTCTAATATAGTCATTTCTCAAGCTATTGTATCAACTGTTAGTCTTTTATTCTTCCTAGAAGTATGTTGTGGCACATCATCTGCAGAGGGCTCTATCTCTAGAGATACTCCATAAATCCATTGTGCTATGCATATGCACAATCCCTGCCTGTAAACAATGTGCCATCTCTTAGCTGCGTGGCATGGAGATAATAAGACTTTGCTTCACAAACTGCGTGAGTGACAGAAGTTCAGCAGAATGAATTGGCTATGCCTCTTGTGACCAATTTGACCATCCCAAATAGACATACCATGACATCAYATATTCTCTCTGTCTCTCTGTCTCTTTCTCACCTAATCATCCGTAGAATGAGGATACACAATAGCGTATTTGTGTATCATTTGAGATCAGCAACCAAGTCACCTGTGAATTACACAGGTCAACAGAAATGGAGGTTAAGCTTTGGTCCACATACATTCTTCCTATGTCATCGGAAATTACAGACAAAACAAACATAGGGATACACTATCAGCATTTATTAAATATTATTAGAATTGCTTTGTGGTAAGGAGAATGAAAAGTTTATTTGCTATGATCCCAAGTCATCAGAGAGGCCATTTTAATTGACTTAAAACAACTTGTCTCAATATAAATGTACCAAAGTATGAAATGGTCAGGTCCTGGCACACTGAAGTCATAGGAAAGTCTCGGTGGAAAAATGAGAATATATCCTTTGCAATGTTCCTAAAGGTTTTGAGTAGACTTCAGGAGCAGTCAAACATGAGCACTGATTGTTCCTCTCCTTTTCCTCAAATTGACCTCCTATTCCACATATTTTTTGGCTTTTTTGTCTCCAGTTGCTAGTTTTTCCTTCTGCCCTCTCCCCACTTCCTGGCCCCTCTTATGAATTATCATTATCTTGCGGTTTATGGTTATGTTTTCAGCAAGGCATCGACTATTTCAGCCTGGGTGTGAACTAAGGCAACAGAGGTTCTTGCTTAGCTCAGAGAATTCTGATTCTTTCAACACATAAAATAAAGCAGAAAGTGTAGTTCTGGGAAGATAAGAAATTATGAGTATTAATATGTCAAAATGACCTGAGAAATGGTTTAGGGGCCTGGAAAGGTCATCTTATTTTTTTCCCAACTGTGTCAGTCTAATAAATGATATTACCTCTTTCTACAAGCACTGCCTTTTGAAGTGCCTATAGAAGAGTGAAAAGACAGTTAGAAACATGTTAGAAGTAACAGAGACATTATGAAGTAATGAAGGCACTGGCATCATCACTGTAACTACAGCCTGCTGAGGTAGATAATTAGTTTGAATGCTAGCAAAATATAATACAGCTTTGAAAAAAGTGATGGTGAGAATACAGGGAATGAAGCAGAAAATAAATGAAAGTGATCATCCAAACTCAACCACTAAGACTGGGGAAGAGTGAGAATGAAAAATTGTTGTTGGATATTTGAAATTGGGGAGGGGAGTGCTTTGAGTTAAATATAGCAAAATACCCATAGCAGAAGAAAGTATTAAATGATATAGCTTTGCCATCTAGACCCTTATCAAGACAAAGAGCATCCTGAATCTACTTCTAATGGCATCAAATTTTGCTTTGTTAAAAAGATAAGTGAGGTAGTCTGATAGGTTCTCTTTTCTAATTTCTGAATTATGAAATTTCTGAAATGCTGAACAAATTATCCTTCATATCCTGCAACAAAAATGCTATTACACATTTTTGGTCCATCTTACTGCATATGATTTYGCTATTTACAGAGCTTTTGGTGTGCTGGAGCATTTTTCAGTATAGCTTTTATGTATGAACAGAATACTCTTAATATGAGGAGCTGGTCTGCCTTTAGCCTCTCTAGCTTGAATCTACCACTCTAGATCCTCAAATATTCTGGAATTGACTTTTTTATTAAAATTAAAACAAAAAAACTCCATCAAATTCTTCATTAAATTCAGGCACAGACGTACATTGTTCCATTGCAGAAACTATTTACTGAAAGACTCTCTGGAAAGTTTTTGGAAGCCATCACAAATGGAACTACTAACCTACCTYTTATTTAACTCAAAGATTTCTCAGACTCAAATTCCTAGCCAAATATGAGGAAGAGCCAGTCTCAGTTAGACTTTAATTCTCCTCCCTCTACCCAAATCTTATTGTAGCAATTCTGAGAAACTCTCAGTGCAAACTTATTGGGAGATTGGTCATAAATACTGTACTRATTAATATTATTATGAGCAATTTGTTTATTGCATTACAGATGTTAGAGATGGAAAGACCAATCAGACCTGTTAACCCATCTTTTTGTCAGTAAGTTGATTGGGAATTACTGAAGCACAAGAATTGTAAATGGCTTTTCGTGTGAATGCCAAGCTAAAACAGATATTCAGAGGTGCATTAAGCCTTTGTACCTGGCACACATTCTTTGTTTAAAGATCTACATGTTAATCTGAAGAAGTGAAACATAAACATTACTCAGGCTTCTGTGCATTCTCTCTCTCCAAAATTTGTACATATTTAAGTATTGAACAGTAAAATTGCAGGCCAGATTCTGTGAGTAAYGACCAAGAATATAGCTGACATGGATTACTTGAATTTAATACTGTGAGAGTGATATATCACGAGGATATTGTTAGAATGACTCAAGGATTTAACTAAAACAGTCACAKGCAAAAAGTGTCAGTTGAGACTACTATCCAAATACACTTAATAGAGGATTGTAAAAAAGATCAGGACAGAATTTCTTATGCTGAGGCTTTATTTCAGAAAATGGCTTATCCAAGCTAATGATAGGACTTCTGAAAATGGCATCAGACTGTGAAATGAAAAATGATACTGTGCGAATTAACCATAGAAATAGTCCTAGTGATGAACGACAAGCAAGATAAGCTAAAATAGCACCAGACTATTTCTTTTACTTTATGACGCCATTCACTCAATAGGTAGTTGATACAGTTAAAAAATCTTCAGTAAATAAATATATAGAGGTGACTGAGAAATTCTGACAAAATACTTCCCTCTTTGGAATTTACTGTTCTCCTGAGACCAAACCACATCTTTGCTATGGTTGGAAATGGAGAGCAGGCTCATGGAAAGACTCTGATTCCAGACCCCTGCTGCCTTCTCACTTTGTGCTTTGTAGCTGTGAGGCGGCATGGCAGAAGGTCTGTCCCACAGCATATGGGTTCAGTTCATTTGGTTAAAGAATCGCTAAAACATGTACTGCTGTTCTACATCAAAGTAAAATCACATTTGCAGAATAAAATCTATCAGCCAAGTGAAATTATGTATTCCCATGAAATTTAAAAATGAAACAATATAGAGAAGTAAGTCTACCTATATAGCTTTTCTAAGTAACTTGATGATCATATTTTCTCTGTGCCATCTCAGGTAGGGTAACATGCTGGTACTGAATCTCAGAAACACTGGCAGCAGCATGAGCCTGGTTTAACAGCATGTTTACTTTAAGAAAGTTTAGATACAATTTCCCATTGTCACTAGTGTGGTTTTCTTCTCTCTCTAAGGCATAAAATGCATTTCCTTGATCCCCAGCTTATCYAGAGGTGATTTGTCAAAAGAGACTCCTTTCCCTCCCTCTGAGAAGAGTCAGACCTCCTTGTTGTACTGGAGATGAATAAAAWGAATATTATGCATTAAGATAAGTGATTGATTCAGGACCTGCAGAAATAAATGAGAATCTATGTATTGCACCCAATAGACAYCTAGTTATTTACAATGTAGATGTATAGTACAGCTCAAATGAAAGCGAGTTTACATACTGGCCACTTAACTGTCATTCAAGACTRCCTGCAGGTTTCAGGAAGGAATACCCTTTTGGAAAGCACTTCCTTCTCTGGACAAAAGCCCTCACGAGCAGATGGGCTTCCAGGKKSCCYKRAWKSYKRAAAMCYYMGKKKYYKSYKGRRSMACAGGGAAGATAAATCCTTGAGTCCATAGGTTACCACGCCAGGAGTCCAGGGACCTCCAGGCTAAGGTTAATCACCTTAGTTGATTTTGGCAGTCTCAGAAAGTGAAAAGGAAAAAGGCAGCTGGAGGGATAGCCCAGACCTAGCACGCTGAAGACATCCAAAGTTAACATGAACACATTATTCACAAATATTAATAGGAAACTGCCTCATCAAAATGTATGTGGAAAGGCATAGCTAATTAGCAATGCTCACACCCAGGATGTTTACTAATTTCAAAATTTTGTCAAACACAAAAACATCTCTTGACTGTGGTTTCACACACAGAGTATGAGTCACTGTGAACAGTCTAGTGCCTGTGCCTGTAAACAGYCTGTTAGGGTTTGTGCTTGTCTTCTGGCATTCCTGGAGCATCTGTTCCTCCCTGAATGTTTTCTGAGAAATCAGTGGATACTTGCTRATAGATTAGCTGCAGCCTGTGGTGGAGCTGAATGTTGTTCTGGTACTGGTGGCAGGGAGGGTGTGGTGAGGAATAGGGGAGGTAGCTTGGAGTAGTAACATCTCAGTCTTGTCCGTTAAATCTGCCTGCAGCCATCATTCAGAGACCTCCAGCACCTACAATATAACTAAGAGCATAGTTGCTTTTCAGCTTGCAAGTTTCTGGTTTAGTTTTTGTTTTCTTTTTCCTGACATGACCACAAGCAAAATTCCTTTGCTTTTCAACTTTCTTCAATTACCTAGTTAAAATAAAAAATTCATTTTACGTGCAAAGCCCTTGACAAAGTACCAGTACTCTCTCTATATATGTGAAGATTGCGCATACTGCATTTAGGTATATACGCATGAGCATGAATCTAGTACAGACTTTGACTYGATGCATAGACAAGAAAATCAGTTTTCAGAGGTCCTTTATAACTTTGGCCAATCTTTAGTGGTAGAGAAATCCATGATTTAGCTAAGTGTCTGAGATATACTGATACAAATTTGTGAAGCAGATGTTTGTAAGATACCCCTAAGATCCACTCATGAAGGGAGAAGATATCAAATAATGCAGGCAAGATGTCTTAGTGAAATTTTAGAATAGTTAACTTTGTGATCATATAAGGAAAGGAAAACAAATGACAGAATCAGTAAGGTGGAAAGGGACTTCTGGAGATCATCTAGTCCAATCTCCTGAAGATTTGCTGGTGCTGATTCCACTGGGAAGTGCTTGAACCCAGGACCWTTTGCATGTAAAGCAGATGTGATAACCACTACACTATGGAACCACCTAATTCAAGCTTMATATTTAGCAGTGATAAGCCTGAGAATGAACACATTTCATAATATGACTACTTATAGGCTACACAGATCAAAATTTATGAAATGGATCTATCTGTAAACTTTAAAAGAGAAAAAATCCCAAATACAACAAGCAAGGCCTAGAAATGAAGGTGTCTTATACTAAGTGCATAATATATTTATTTGGATTCAAGCCAACATTTGCATGTCTTTAGTGTAAATAAGACATCTCTATGGCAAGTTTGAAGTCAAATGGCTCTATACAAATTAGCCGCAGCATTAATTAAGTATATACTTTTCTAACCACTTGTGATTCTATGTCTATTAATCATAAGTCAGAATGGTTCCTATTTCAATAGAGATTCATCAGAGCAACTGTTCCCCACTTTTCCCCTATATAGTCAAATATTTAAAAGGTATTAGCAGAGCTGAAGTGGAGTATGAGAAGTTGCTGAATAGGATGGTAGTTTGTTACCTTTATCAGACCTAGTTTCTTCTCTCATCAGGTCTGTAAAAGCATCCTGAGTTTAAGCCATTCTTGGCATGTTTAAAATGTAGATGCTGAACTGACTGGTTGCAGTGACTAGCCTGACTTTGGTGTCGCTTCTGCTTGCATGCAAGTGCAAGTGTAGGTGTGGGACTAAGCATACTTTTAAAATAGATGTAAAGCTGAAATACTAATCCTCACTAGGTGCAAGATTGTTTGCCTAGTCACATCATTTACAAGATTAATGGTGATGTTACTTTAATTAAGGCACTTTAAKTACTGATGTTTCACAACATGGAATTTTTTTTTCATGGATGCTTGTGACATTTGTTTCTCTGAACATGTATAAAATCACTCTAATGTAATAAATTGTCTGTCATTTTTAAATATGTTCTTTTTTAATGGCTAATTAAAAAATAATCACGATTATTTCACCTCTTGAAAATCCTGGGTCTCTTCATTTGCTGTTTATCTGTGATTCTYATATCTTTCTAGCTGCAAGTAAATTATTTGGACTCAGATTTTGCATGCWGTAGGTTAGCATAAAAGCACTATGGTATGTTCAGCCATCTTGGCATTGTCATTTGAGGCTGTTTTTAATTAAAAGTCTGCCTTGGAGTATGTCAAGTGCTCCTGTATTTTTGCCATTCTTCTTATCTCTATGGCAACAAAAATATTTCAACATTTACATGGGCATCATATTCTTTGCTAATGTACTATCTGAACTGTTTGTATGCTGAGAAGGGGAACAGCAGAGATTGGCTTCTGCTGGCTGGGATGCAGGAGTTGTCAAGACAACCAAGAGGCCTAAGGATGTCCTTACTAGTAGCATTAAATTGAAGCTTTAAATTAATTCACCCTCATGTGTTTTTGTAGCTTATGCTGTTAATTGAAATAATAGGAATGACCTTCCCTGTACATTCAGAGCACCTGTCCTATTAAAATTGCATGTGCTATTTACTTAAGTACACTCATCTGTCAGACAAATCTAGCGTGAAATAGGGAAAAATGGAAGACACTTATATTGTACTGCTATGTATTGACTTGTAGTAATAAGAGAAGCAGCTTTTCTTGTGTCAAGCTTGAGATAGTTGTGATGAACATTTTATTCTGAAACTTCATTTATTTCTGCTTTCCACTCAAGAGCCTTAAGTCTGCATAACTCCAGACACTATAATTTATTCTACGCTATAGAATTTAATTGAAATGAATAGTTAAAATTGTTTTTGTGGTTGTAATGTATTTGAAGAATGAGAATTTCATATTTTTGTGTCTTTTYCTTCTCAACAGAGATAATCCATTAGGAAACTGTTACTTTGTGTTCAAGTCACAGTCTTCCACAGGCTTCAGTTGTGAAGTTACTTTTAATCTCTTTTTATGTTATTTTCATACAGGAGTTAGTTAGTTGAACATTTTTATGCCTGATCGCACAGCCRAATGTACAATCATGTAAGAGGAAAAAGATTGTGTATTTATACATATGTTTTCTTTCTCAAAAGAAAACACAATCTGCAAACAGCTATTTTGCTACAATTCACAAGAATTTCATTTGATGTTTATATAAATTATATATTCAATCCTTTTTAAACTGTGTATAGGCAATGATGTAAAAGTTATCAAAGGACTAAAGGATTTCATCCCTATCTGCAACAAGTTTTAAATACACGCTTCAGTCTTACAACCTCATGGAACAGTTTTGTATTGTATGAAAGAAAATGCACTTTAAGTCATTGCTTTTATGCCTTCAGGTAGGTCCTGTACCTATAGCAAAGTTGAGAATATTTTATTTTCCCAGTACCCTATAATGATGCACTAAACTAAGTAGTTATGTTKATTTATGCCAGCTGAGATTCTGAACACTAAATGAATGAATCTTTGAAGCATGTTTGTTGGACAGGAAACTATTATTCAGCTTGCTTTATAGATTCAGAYGCAGAAATGATTAATTTATGGGTTACCTCAAGATTTCTTAGACTACTGATATTAAAATTGGATTTGATCTCCCTGTATTTGAGAATGTAGGCAAAGTTTCTTGGGAATTCAGTGCTATAATGACTAGAACATGTCTCTGAGGAATAATGAATCACCTGTCACAATCATATTTCTCTGCATGCAGAAACTCTACKGTAATTCACTAACAGAATGGTAAGGAAATTGGTTTTAAAAAAAGTACTATGTAAACATGAATACCATAGCATGAACTGGAAATGATATAAATTACTTTGTTTCTGCCTTTGTGAAGGGATTGATTATTGGGAGAGGATAGGAGGCAGACAGGTACCCTCTCTTATCCCACTGGCTACTGTTAACACCACCAAGACTGGCACCTTCTCTACAGGGTTGCAGCAGTCTCTCCACATCAACACTGTGCCTGCATCCAGTTTATTGTGTGTGTGTTACTGCATGCTGTATTTGAAACATCTGTGAGTATTCAGCACATCTGAAAATCAGGTCATTTAATTCTAGGTGCTTCAATATAGATTAAGGACCTTAAATTTAGGTATACTGGTTTGGATGTTTTGCATCAAACCTCTCATTCAACCTACAATCCACAATGCTATATAGTAATGATATTGCAGAGCAAGATACAATAAGTCCATAACATAATACATTAGCTTTAAGATAACTTTCAACTATAGGTCCTAAGGCATAGCTGCAAAAAAATGTGGTTTTGGGTTTTTTTTTTGTTTTGTTTTGTTTTGTTTTTGTTTTGTTTTGTTTTTTCACTAAAGTTCAACTGGCAAATCCTTGGCTCACCCTCAATGAGTCTACATCCAAAACTAATGCTTCACTTTTCCTGCCCCATGCAGATCAAAAATACCCATTTGCCCCAACCTCAGCTTCTATCCATATGCAAGTGCTGTTGGTAACACTGAAGCCATCTAACGTTATCAAGAAGTAGTATCATGTACAAAGCACAGTGCCCCTAACCAGAAGCTTGCTAATGTTTTCCCTGTTTCCAGCACCATTGGATATTTTACTGACTCTCCTTTGATATTTTCTCTCTTGGCATTTTTGCAAGGAACTAGAAGGCTGCTCTCCTACAACATATACCTATGGTGAACAGGAATTATGGAGCAGCAGCATGGAGGATGCCTTAGATGAATGAAAATCATCCACACACTCCTTCCAGGCAACTCAGAAAAGGCCCAGAACTCCACTACAGCTGTTATAGGTGCATGAATGTGATAGCAAATTCTAATATAAAAGGGCTTTAGACAAAGCCACAAGGATCAGCACAAATAACTTGAACCTGTGTTTATTCTAAGTTAGGCCACTTTTTCTCTCATCTTGAGAAGTAAAGGAATCTTAAAGTAGCATATGGCTAAGCTTCAAAACTGACATAAATGAATTGATGTAAATGCTGCAGTGATGTTGGAACAAGTAGGATTTGAACCATTGTCTCTCCTTCTCTAAGAGAAAATGACAGACAATTACAAAGAGAACATTTGCCATAGGATCTGTAGGCTTGGCATCAGACTGGGAGTCAATGAAATTTTAGGATTTCAGACTCTGTTAGAGGTAGATGCCCTCCTACAGATTTTTCAATCTCTTTTTTCCGAAGATGGAGACATAGCAGGAAATTCTCAATGAGGAGATTCTTAACAAGACCTTCTTAAAGGCAGAGAAAATATCATGGCTTTCAAAGAGAAATGGTCTCAGTGTCTCTTCTGGCTGAGGATATGACACTTTCCAGCCACTGCAGAAGTACAGCTGAGAGTGACAAGGGCTAAAAATCAGGCACAGTAGTGAAAATGCTCTGTCATAGTGAGTCAGGCACTTCAACTGTCATCTGAACGATTTGATCTACAAAGTCATGTGGAAGTCTTTTATAACAAGAAAAAGAACTTTGTTGAATCAAACTCCTCCAAGCTACTGGGGTATCTGGATTATTTTTTCCATTTTGGACTTATATCCAGATTTCTGGCAGATTTCTTGCCTGCACARTAGTCAGCCTGGGTAAATCAGTGTGGAATATATCCTGAATCTAAACTAGCACAACATGACTGTGTCTCAGATATGGTTAAAATAAAATGGAATAATATTTTCATAATTTAGCCTCAAACATAGCATGTCTCAGGGTCTCTAGCATCTCCCATAACTTCTTGATGATGAGTCTTGAACTATATGTAGGTACAATCTCAGCTCTAGATGAACTGCTTACAAAAATATTTCATGATGTCCAAGTTTTTATATCTAAATATTATACAAAGTATATGATCTCCTTCTTTCCTTCCTTCTGCCCTCCCCTCAGTTATGTTCCCTCTTTTTAGGGCATGGATATGGCATGGCAGAGTTTCCTTATTAAAGCAGCTTGCCAGTGTTTTCACTGTCTTGAGCACTGTGGGATATTTCATTGACACTCAGGATCTCCTTCGATATTCTCTCTCTGTCTCTCTTGACATTTTTGCAAGGAGGGAGAAAGAGGCTGGGGGAAGGTGCATATAATGCTTCCACTGCTGAGCAGTATGAATTATATCTGCTGGAGTAATAGTGTGAAGTGGCAGGGATCCGTTTTGATGAATCTCATGCTGATTTGTAGCCCCAATTCTAGCTGTAGGTAACACTGAACACCTGTTTGGAGTACTAGAGAGATGGAATAAAGCTCTGTACCGTAAATGTGCTGTGTACTGTAGCTGTTTGTTTATTGTCACATGGTAATTAATTTGCAATTATATTTAGAAACATACCGGAAGAGAAGCGCATTATAATTCCTACCACCCAGAAAGAGGCTCAGCGGTGATACTTGTTAGACTCTGAGCTAGCTGATTCTCTCTTTTTCTCATCACTGATGGCTTTTTTTTCTTTTGTCTCGGCACAAAACAGAAGGTTACAAAAGGGARTTCTGTAGAGATTCATACCTGGCTAATGGGTCTGTGCTGCTCTAGAACAGTACAGCTTAAAAATGCATACATATATGTGAAAAAGGTGGTGTGAAGATCTACATGCTTTTACCTTTGACATTCATTGCTTTGCCCAGCATTCATAGTATTCCACCATAGGAGGAAAGTTCATAAATGCAAGCCCCATTCTTCATCTCCCATCTGTGAATTCCTTGTTTCTATCATCCAAATACTTGCTTTACTTCCCTTTAGCCCATTCGGAAAGGACTGTTAAGAGATTTTGTTTATCATTCATCATCCTACCCTCCTTTCCCTCTGTTGATGTCTCCTTTGAAAACAACCTCCTGCCCCCAGCCTTTAAAAGCCTCATAACTCTAACCTCCCCCCTTTTAACAACTCTTTTGTTTTACTTTATCACTTTACAATTTAGCTATCTACTGAGAGAGAGAGAGAAATATTCCTTTCACAAACTTCTCCATATTTTCTTGCACTATGCCTTATGTAACYAGAAGCCTTTTCAAAAGTAGAGCCCCAAATTTATGCTAGCACACTCTAAGTGAACRGAGTACCAGAAGCCCCTATTTGCCTTCAACGCTTTCATAATATTGAAAGACAACAGATGCTGTTATACAGGTGCTGCCACAAGCGCTTTCAATGCAGTTATGGAATTCGATATTTGATTCCTGTGACACGCTTTTAAATGTAGACTCAGAATAGGTTCACAGCAAGTTGATTGTCTCTTCTTTGCCTTTTGCTAAGAATTGTCTTTCTCAGATTCAAGCTTGACACCACAATATTAGAATTACAGGACCAGTCTCAATCTCTTTCCTCCCATGTTTTTGATTAGGTTTGCTAGTTTTATCTTTCTGTTCTTTTATCTATTTAGTAATATTTCCATTTTCAGTGAGTTGATCTTAGAATATTTTAAAGAGATGTATATATGGCTAAATTCAAAAATTATATTCATGAATTAAATGTAAAGTAGATCTTTATGATTTCCTTACAGTTTAAAGATCAACTGTACCATCCCATGATTTTGATTTTGTGATTGCCCTATGGTTACAGAAGAAAAAATGCTTTCCACTGTGCCTGCTGAGTTTTACTTTGTAGCTGAAAATACATACATGGGTCTTGAACTAGAAAATGTTCCCTGTCYTCAGGAAAAAAGAGGTGATAATAAAAAGAAGTGAACAATTACRGATGAGAGAGAGAAGATGCTATACACTGACTTGTGAAACAGCTATTTTTCTCAAGACTTGCAAAAAATTTAATTAGGAATGCCCAAATTATGGCCTTTCTTATTAAAATCAATATGCGATTTAGCAGWGGAAGCCTGTATACATTAGCTGTATTTAATAATAATGTTAATCATATTTCTCTGGCTTTTCCTGTGATAGAGACACTGACTTGTTTTATATAAATTTATGATTAATTGAAAACAAATAGAGTATAAAAATGAATATCCTTTGACAGTAAAATAAGAAATAAATCAATATGCCTCAAAGAGAGTGCTAACTCAATTTACAATTATGTCATGTAAGGAAGAAAAAGAGAAAAATACTGGCCTCCTCTGCAAATCTTTCCAAATACGACATTTCTTTGACATTTTCACATGTGCTGAAAAGTTACTCCTGAGGAATTCATTTCCATTGCTCTCACTTGGTGTCCAACAGTGACTGATATAAATATTTTATTAGGCAAACCGGCAGGTTTCTGAAGATTATATGTCTTATCAAGTTGACCCTTATAATTATGTTGTCTTCTGTAACTGTGGGATCTCCTTTAATTTTGCAGCCTTTCTGTAAATATTGAACCATAAAAATGTACACAGTCATAAGCAAAAGCTAACTGGGTAAGTAAAGGTGTAAACAGGTCTCTTCTGTTTGCTCAAGAAGATGCACATTCTGCTTATCACTGCAGAGAAGTGAATGAAGACAATGTCTTAATTATAAGATAGTAGCAGATCATACTGCARTGTTGTCTTGGCTTTTTAAAAATCTGTTTTCCCAGACTTTTGCTTTGTTTGCTTCTCTTTTAAAGCAGTCACTGTGGATTTATTTTCTCTTYTTGATAAAACTATTTGCTTTGCTCAGTTGTAAGCACAGTGATCTCAGATAGGGTTTGCATTTCAAATTGAGATGCAGGTTATATATAGAGAGGGAAATATTCATGAATTCTTCCTTGATATGGGATTTATTTTTTAGGGGTTTTTTTTGTTGTTTTTTGTTTTTTTACTTTGCTACTTTGCTTTGTGTTTGGAGAAGTTTTTCTTTCATTTACATCATCATGTGGCCTTCAGTTGTTATTATGAAACCACTGTCTGTAGTATTCTCTGCCATTTCTGTAGTTGTTTACCTATTCTTCATTGGAGAGTTGCAGAAACCATGTAGACCTCCTGTGAAAGAAAGTGTTGGGGAGCCCTGTGCAGACGTGTATATATGCCTTTGTACTATCAGTTTGATGTAGTGATGTGGCACAGTGCATCAGTTCATGGAAAAGGAGATGAGCTAAAGTATTGGCCCTGTTACTTAATACAGACATTTTCTGGGGACCATATACATACCATTTAAAATTATTACATAGCTGACATATCTATTTTAGAATAACGTTCCTTTTTAAGCAACRGACATAAACGTGCAATTCTAGAAGGTGATTCAGATCTTAAATGAACTGAATCATCCTCTTAAAGTACCTTTTTTTCTTTCTATAGACTATAGAAACAACTACAACCCTAATTAAGACACCTTGAATAGATGTCTACATTTAAGTGGGATAGACCTTTAYCCATGAATCAGTAGGCGTTGTGTTGTGGCTGCTATGTTGTGGTTGATTTTGTGCCTACCAAGCAGGAAGAGACTGAATATTTTTAAAGACTTCGGCCCTTTCTGCTCCTTCAGCCTGCCTCCAGCTTGCTCAGAATTTTCTGATAAGATGTGATYTACCACTCCAGAAATGTCCACTAGGAAAAAGGGCAGAACTGATTTTTTTGTCTGATGTCAAATAAAACCAGGGAAAAGTCTAATAATGTCATAAGGAAGATTTTGAGCTGCCTCTTTGGCCCTCTTTTATTTGCTTGTAAGCATCCTTAAGGAGTTGTGTGCTAGCTAGAATTTCTCATTTACCTCCACTGCTCARTGTTGCACAGAATTTGCTGACCCTTCACTTTAAGTGGAATGAAAATGATGGTTGTGTCTCCGACACCAAGGTGAGTCTTCTACTCACCAGTCTCCATTGCTCCAGGAGAAGCAGTGAGTCTATGCCTTGCAGGGAAGCCRTCAAGCAAGTTAGCATTTTTGGTAACTCCCACTGGAGCAGCCAGTCATACTGGTTTGCTGGCATCATTGCATAAATGCCTAGTTTAACTGTTATATGAAACTCCTCATGAGCAGTTGCTGTTTTATGACCGTCCTCTTTACTGTTCCTTTYTGGGCACAATGCCTCATTCAGAATTGCTGTACTCCTCCTAAGGTTTGGTTCAGCAGGCCTTCTGGACACATGCAGCTCGTGACAGAAACAAAAATAGCAGTTTTCTTCTTTGATCTGCAGCCTGTGCTTGTGCAATTGCCTATGACTGTAGGGGCACAGCCTCTCTACAGCGAAATGTCTTACGAAGGATCAGGGTTCCCAAAAGTCGATGTATACGTGTATATATATATATATGTATGTTTATTTATATTTATATACGTATATATATTGCAGCATAACACAAGAACCAAATGCTGCCTGAGAAGCCAAAGACTTCCCCTGCARCTCCGTGGTGTTGCTGAGAGTCAGGAGATAGCGAATTCTTTACCAGGAACTGTACTTATGTATCTCGGCATTCRGAGTCTGTTAACTTCAGTAAAGGTTATACCAACTACTATAATAAAACAATTTCTATAGAGCCTTATATTCTAGCTGCAGAAAAAATGTGTAAGGAGATAAAATAGTATTTCTTATTTTCCATATTCAGAGAAGCGTAGGTTATACACTTGAAACTGATTTAAAGACAGCAAATGATTAAGCATTGCAGTTCAAGAAAGACCTCTAAAAGTTCTTAAAAAGAGAAACACACATTTGTGTACAATACAGTGTGGGAGCAAGCAGAGTGTGCATGCGTTACAGACAAAAGGAACTCCTAGGAGATTAAGGGAGTAAGGCAGAGAAGAGGGATAAGGATGCAGCCAGAGGCTGCTATCCTGTGCTTCCTATAATCCTAAAACTGCAACAGCATCAGTGAAAGACCTACACTGTGGCTCTTTCAAATGATTGTGACTCTTCTTTAACCTCCTCAGACTCCTCACTGCATAGCTTATTGCACAGTCTTGGAGGACCTGGCTAATAAGGATTATATTCAATGTTTGTGGAAACATCTTATTACTGACATGGAAAATGATTTAGTARTGTGAGTGTGGTAAATCTTGCTGGTGCAGGAACTGATTGAAATTTGTAGTCTTTTTTTCAAATACTGTAAAACTCTCTTACTTTCTAGAAGATACCATGAAGTTGTGTGCATAAAAACTGACAAGTTATTTCAGTGAGGTAAGTGGCTGTAACTATAGCAGGATTTATAGTTACTTGCAGTTTACCCAGGAAAAAAAAAAAAAAAAAGTCTGTTTTTTTGACTTGGTACCTGTTCCTTGTTGTACAACAGAAACTAAATCTATACCATCAAAAAATGAACCTAAATGACACCTATACAGAGAGTATAGAAATTTATTTTGCAGTGTACTGTTGTTGTGAAACACTATGTTCTTACTGTAGCCTTTGTGTATTGCAGAAGATGGGGATCGTGTAGGCTGTATGCAAATGCTGGCTGTATTTCAATAAAAGTAGGCTCACTTTAAATAAACACTGAATCCAATTTCAGTCAGAACTATATCTCTGGGTTTCAATTTATTTTTCTTTAAATATGCAGGACAAGACTCAGAGCTTTTTCATTTTTTAAGGGATGAACAACCGGAGCATTATGACACATTTATATAATGCTTAATTTCTGAAGCAAGGAAATTAGAAAAATGGATACATTGAGCCCAGAATTTAGATCAGTATTCAGCTTTTGAACTTAATGCAGCATATTAGCCTTTTAAATGATGTTCCTTTATTTGATTTAGCCTCTTTTGCCAATAAACTTCCTTCCCATTGATGCCCCATACCGCATACATGTTACAACTTCTTCCTTAGCTATGGGGAAGGATGAAGATAATTAGACTGATGCTGATGATAATAAAATATAACCATTAAAACTTTAATCTGCATGCCTGGGAAAAACACAGACTGGTATCTTAGCTCTCTTTCCATGGGAAAACCCCCMAAAAGCTAATGTCAAATGCAAGAATGTGTAGTGTGTGTGAGGATAGGGAGAATGTGAAAACCAGTCTCATATTACCATCACTCTACTGAGGTGTGGTAAGGATTATTAGAAGCTATTTTATGACCTTCAACAAGATTTATACACAGAACTGAAATCTATATGTGCTCAGAATACAAGAAGAGGGGGTCTTTCATCTTCTCCTCCACCTCCAAAAGATAGCCTTTTTCTCCCAGATATCTTTTTTTGTACAGAAATGTTTCATTCTGATATGTGCCAAAGCTAAATTTTATGAGTGAAAAACTTKAAAAGTCAAATGTTTTACTTCAAGTTCAACAAAATATTTTCTTAAGGCTGATTTATTTTCTTTCTTTAATTAAACAGATAATTTTATTTATTTTTACATTTGAATGAGGCAAACTGAAAACTGATTTTTTATACAGTATTTGTTGCTGTTCAGCCATTGAATACCAAGTGATTATTATCCCTTTATTCTGTTTCCATGCTGGTATTTTCTGACTGAACATTAATGATTTTCCACCAACTAACTCTCCTGGGTTTTTACAATGAGRTTAGAAAAGCTCTTCATCCCCAGTCCATACTAGCTAGTCCACAAAGATGTCAAGGTCTCAGGAAAGTCCGTAAGTACATAATTAACTTAAACAGAGTAGTAGACATTCAGAGGGAAGCAGGTATCCAGATCATCTAGCCTGAGTTTCTAACTAAGGTGGTCTTCAGAATTACTGATTTTAGGAAGGTAAGTTCCCTCAGAAAGAGGTGAGAGTCTTCAGAGTGTGATCAGAACAGCTACACGAACCCCTCACTGAAGACAATGGATCTATCCATATGCTAAAARGTGAGTAAAAGCTTACATTCCTTGCTGACAAAGGGTCATACAGCTCAGGATCCTGTAGCATCAGTCTCAAGTACAGAGAGACTTCCTGTGGTCAGGAGGATTTACGATATCCTTTGCTAGAGGCATTTAGGCCTTGCAGTATATAGCTGTAATGAAACCTAGATATAGTTACAGTAAAATATTTTCTTTCTGCAATCTTTCTTGAATTGAAAAATACTGCGTTTATAGCTGCTGATTTGGTGTACAACAAATCTAGCTATTCCTCCAAGAAGTTTCTGTTTCTTCATCAGCTGTCCTTTCATGAGAATTTCTCCAGTTGGTTAATGTTTGTAAAGTGTTTTGAAGATGAATGAACTAAGTGCTTGGTGTTATTACTACTATTACAGAGCATACTGTAGATATGCAGAATGAAAGTATTCATGGAAAGCAGTTACTTCACATACTCACACTAAAATAGCTTGTACCATGTTTACCCCTGGTGTAAATTCAATGAGGCAAGATGAGACCTATCAGTGCTGAATCTGCTCCTTCTTTTCATTTTTATCTGCAACAATTTATATCAAATCAAGGTCACACTAGGACCTATTTTAATAAAAACATGTTTGTCTGCATAATCACTGAAATGCCCTGAGAATCTGTTTTCAATGACATCCATCTCCCAAGTGTTTTCACTATTTGAAAGGTTACCATTAAAGAAAACTTTTTTTTTTTTTTAATTTGTTGCTTTGGAGGAAACATTTGAAAACTTTCCTCTCCCGTGAAAAGTCACTACAACATAGACCTCCAAAGAGCATAAGCCACTTTCAAAAGTGGGCCTTAGACTTCTAAGTTACTCAGCTACTCTTGAAGACTGCTTCCTTTCCAGTGATATGAAATAACAGTGCACCTTTAGACATCATAATGAAAGCTTCATACTTCACTACCTTGTAGTTTACTTGAAGGATGACTGAAACGATGAAATAAAAGGCCAGGGAAAGTGAGAGGGAAGGCTGGAAGAGTGGAAAAAATATGTATTTTTACATAGATTTGACCACTTGACATAGAATCATAGAATAATTTAGATTAGAAGTTGTCTGCTCCCAAACTCAGAGCAGGGCAGACATCATATGGCTCATTCCTTGTTAGACCAGAACTACATTTTAAAGCTCTAGGAAGGTTAATTGCATTAAACCCTCCAGGCTTTTTTTTCCCTCCCCACAATGCTTAAAACATTGAGTAGATAGAATGTTTTGCTTTTAGTTATTCAGAACACTTGTGGGTATTTTGTACAGGGAAAGGATTCTGTGCTCTGGATTCTACCTGGACAGAGGCAGCTTATTAACACATTAGAAGTTTATCTTTTTGAGTTATACTATAACCAAAATCCCATGTGCACATGAGGCAGATACTATAGTCAGAATGAGATAAACTTTTAAAAAGTTATTAGCATATAGGAAGATTAGGGAAATAATTTACAACGCAGTGACCACCAGCAAATTAGTTACAGGTAAGCTGAAGATAAAGAAAACTCTGGATCCATTTCTCCTGATTAAACCTTATTTTAAAAAGCCTTCCAAGCACAATAAAAAACAGCTTGAAAAAAGTTAGTTCTGGGCTGATTTTGCTGGCTTTCACAAAAGAGGATTTTTCCAGGATATCTAATCTTTAGACAGACTATCAAAGTTACATTCCTTACTCAAAAAATAGGCAAAAAAGTAACTACCACATCAACTTTTATATTTTATGACTGACACAAAAAATGAAAATTCATGTAGGTACTCTCTTATATTCCTTTCTTCCCATTGAAAGAGATGATCACCAGTTCTATGCAAATTAAGTCTATTTAAAGATTGGATTCTCTGAGCACTCGGTCATGCCTGCTGGTATACTAGTTGGAAGAAGTGTGACTTCAACCGTTGATAATTAAAGTAAGATACACCTTCCGTAATTAAACATACTCAGTGAGGATCACCACATCTACACTAGTCGGCACAAGCTCTTTGAGCAAAACTTCAAAGATGCTTTTGTTCATGCAGCAGATTGCAAAGCCTTAGATGCTGCAGGACCATGCACTTTCTCAACCAAACTGCTGATGTTCTACCTTTCACGGGTTAAAATTGGGTGCTAGATAACATCCTTAGCTAGATATTGGATGTTAGATAACATCTTTAGGTAAATACATAGTACTGATGCATGTTCTACAGAGCAGAACCTTTCCCAGATTTACGGCAAAGCTGATCTGATGCTTCCCAACAGTGCGGGCAAAATTACTTTTTGCCACCTTGAGGGTGAGTAGCTGATACTCCACCTCTCTCTGAGTGGGAGCAGCCATCCTAGCCTCCTTAAGACTTCATCTTAGGCGTGTCAGTGCTGAGGTTTGCYGTCCTAAGCAACCACCCACTTTGCCTGTGACAACAACTGGCCTTAGTCTTCTATTTTTTTCACTTGCTTGTGGCAACACCACAGAGGAGTTAGGATGTTTCAAGAATTAGAAATAGGGTGGCTCATTAAGCACTGACATATGTCTTAAGTGCTCCCAGGTCCATACCATGAGGTTCTTCAGGCAGCATCTCCACAGAAGATGGAGTTGCAGTGCATTGACTGTCCTTCCTTGCATCATCCTGTCACTTCTGAAAGCAGCAATACTTTCCAAAAGTACAGAAGTTGGGTCATTCAATAAGAGAAAAGAAATATCTCCCCCTCCCCCCGCCCCGAGTAATCTTTTTCTTGTCTGTCTTCTTTTGTATCTGGTATGATCCTTGAAGCTTCTTGAACTATTTAGTCATTAACCTGACTATAGAAACTAACCTATTTTTTTCTAAAAGCTTTTAGCCTTAACTGAAAATGAGTCTCAGCATGGCAAGTGCTGGACAGATGCTTAATACAGTCAGTGGCTTTAGCACTCAGTTCTATTAAGGAAACAAATATGCCCATAGATTGATAAGATTAATGTGGTGCCAAAATTATTCTCTGGCACCATGCCAGAGAGCTTTAAAATAATAATACATATTTAAAATAAATTCTTTAAAAGTGCTTAGGCTCAAAGAAAATGGAAATCCTGGACACAAATGACCTGGAGACATCTAAACTAGTTTCCAGTATTTGCTGAAGCAGTGAATAATATGCAGAATGTTTGCAAAATTTGGAGGTGAAGGGGTTAAATGGAGGGATGCAATCTAATTATGAAGCTGAATTGACCCATTTGAAATAGTAGCTTTACAGTTCCTAAATTCTAGTAATTAAATCACAGGGTTGCTTCCTTAGGCCTTAAGGCTTGGCAATGGAGTTCTTGTAATCCTTTTCTGATCTTCTCAGGGCATCAGGACTGTGGTTTATTGACATGTAATTAGATCAGGATGTCACTACATCAATGTCAGTGTAAACATCACTAAGTAAGTAGCTGATCCTTACAAGATCAGCAACCTAATCTCCTCTGGGATGCCAACRGCCTTTGTTAACACTTAGGCTTAGGATTGTATCTGTTCTCCTAATGCCTGACTCCCAGCAACTGTGGGAACTTTGACATCCCAAGACAACCCGCATCTGAAGTTAAACTAGTTGTATTGATGTTTTGACAATTGTAGCACCTTGTCTGCTGATAGATTTTATTGACTAGAAAACAAACAAATAATGAAATCTAGCTGGTAGCACTTTTGGAGGGACTTTGTAGCTTATTTTTTTAAGCTGAGTCAGTTACTTTACAGGTAACTGTGAAATTATTAATTTTTAAATACACTTGTATACTAGCTGGTTCCACCTACAGCTTATTTGTTCCTTTAAAAATTTGCAATTGCAGCTGAAATTAATCTTATAAAATAACATGTTAGAAGATTAGTCGTAAATCATATTTTAAAGCGTCAGCAGTACAATCAAAGGAAATTTTTTCAGGGGTTGGAGGTTTGAAATGAACTTCTGAACGTTCTTCCATTTTTAAAGGAGAAAAATATCTACAATTTTATTTTTATTTTAAAGCAATACAAAAGGCATCTTAATTAGAATCACTTCAACTTACCTGATTTTTCCACAAATTGTAGATCTAGTTCTACAGCCAAGAAATTTTCAGCTTTTCTTAGATTGAGGAACTCATAACATTCTTCAGTGTATCTATACACAATGAATGTCTATGGTGATAGTCTGGATTTTCTTAGCTTTCAGATGCACTTCAGGATCATGGACTGATGGGCTTCATGAAGCCAGTTTGAAAGTCATAGGTATTTTTTCTTATTGGAGCAAAATTTCTATTGACCATAACAGCTATTAAGAATATAAATTTTATTATTTTTTTACAAAAAGTTACAATGTGCTGTGAAGTCAGAGGATAAAGATATTGATACAAAGGTCTTAAACCCTGCCTGTATAGAATCATCAGCAAAACTCCTATTAGCTTCAGTAAGTATATGATTAGGCACATAGGACTATTTTCTTAAGGGGATGTGTAATGCCAAACTTTGCGATTGTGTGAAATTCACAACCCTAAATATGTTTAGGTGTTAGCACACAACTATATAAAATGAGGACAAGATTAGGCATTCAAAGAGTAGTCGTTACAAAAATCAGTGTACTGCACTGATATCCATCTTGGATGGCCAATAGAAAATGTGGTTTGGTTTTAGGTGCTCACCAGGAAGGTTAACAAACTCTGACTTCCAAAACTTTAGAAATATTTAAGACTTATAAATAGCACAAAAATATTTCAGTAGTATTTGGAATAAATACATTACATTACATAAATGCATAAATACATTTTAGCACTTGCCTTTGCATTTATTTTTTGCATGTGAGCCCATGGCAGTGCATGAGCAATGCCTATGAGAGGGCCCTGTTTTGTCATTTCTGTAAACCTGTGCACACCTTTAAAAGAAAAAGAAAAAAGAAAAAAACAAAACCTTGCAACCTTTTGTGATCAGAAGTATGCCCCTGCAGGGAACTGAAGCACTGAGAATCACCAGTCTACTCCTATTATGGCTGCAGGGTTGAAGTTGGCCGGCTATTCTTTGTGTCCATTGTACTCAAGGGCCTGGTTTTTCATGGGTTTGTTTACTCTGATGTGCACACATATCAGGAATACTTAAAAAAAGGAAGTTACCCAGAATAAGTCCAGATTATATGCATGATAGAATGCTCATAGATGAATTTAGTCAAAATGATTTCAGAATTTTATGCACAAAATTATTTTTGTGCTGTTCTCACTATAGGCTAAGAGGTTTAGAAAATTTAAAAAATGTGTTTTACCCTTGAAACCGGATATCTGAATTAAAATTGATATAAATTTATTTTGAGTTAAGATAGCTGTTAATTGTTTTAAAGCTTTTATCACTGGAAATCATAGGAAAAAGCCTGAATGCAAGTTTAGGAAAAATTGCATTTTTCAGCCTTTGGACTAGTCATATTGAATTTTACTCACAATCAAGAATGTAGGGAAGTTGTGGATGGTCCTGAAGGAAGGTGAAAAGTTGATAATATATAACTCATGAAGATACACTGCTATGTAAAGTTGGGGGGGGGGTATTTTTCCTGAGAGAGGAATTCCAGGGCAAGTTATTCACACTTGCTCTTTGTTCCTACATAGTTGCTATGTAAACGCACAAATAATCACGAGTTAAATACAGATTGTTAGACAAGGGAAACTCATTTCAAATAACCAAATAAAATATTTTTCAAGCATGACTTTTRGATTTATCTAAGTTCAGAAAGTATTTTTTGCCACGGGACAAATTAACTATTTAACCTCTGTTTAAGTGCATGTTTAAAAAAACTACTTGCTTTTGCAGGTAACTCAAGTTTAGCGGGGTCTTTCAGAGAAAGTCCTTATTGTATTGGAGGTTAGGCAGAGGTTTGGGTCATTTGGTAAAACAAAGCAACAGTTTTCATCATTTCCACAGCCGCTAATCCTTTAAACATTACTTGGTGGACGGGGGACGCTCATTAAAATATGTTAACTTTTTCTGCTTTAAAAATTAACATAATACTGCAAACATATCAGTCCCTTTTCCATTTGTCTAAGTAAACCAGCATATGTGAATAAGGGAAACGGAACAAGACCTCTTCCAAAAACACTCCACCAGTCAAAGATGGAAAGGTCAAATTGTTTGAAAATGACTAATGATTAGTTTATAGTTCCTTTAATACACAGGTTCCGTAACAATGGAATTAATCTTTAGAAGAAAAACATTAGAAGGTAGTTTACTCCCAAGGGAGACCTGCTGGGGTTTTGCACTAATAGTTATGATGAGCACTCATCAGGACAGACAGCAAAACCCCGGGATGTCTCATTGTTTAATCAGTTCGGGTAATATCAAGTTGATTAATCAGCTGCACTTCTTCCTGACAAAAGCTGTTCATGTTTGCAGCAGTGGTAACATTCCTCATTCTTCATAACGCTGATAGCAATGAACTCTCAGGAACTCCAGCCTCCGACAGCTGGCAAAAAGAGTGATGTTTCATTAAGCTCTATATCTTTTCTGGGTTTTTCTTTCTTTCTTTCTTTCTTTT